>NW_027138527.1:1200000-1504958 GCF_035084215.1 Heptranchias perlo | reverse complement strand
TCCCTGGGTGCCGTCTGGGATCAGTCTGGGGTTACTGCGTGAACTGTAGGATCCCTGGGTGCAGTCTGGGATCAGTCTTTGGTGACTGCGTGCACTGTATGATCCCTGGGTGCAGTCTGAGATCAGTCTGGGGTGACTGCGTGCACTGTACGATCCATGGGTTCAGTCTGGGATCAGTCTGGGGTGACTGCGTGCACTGCAGGATCCCTGGGTGCAGTCTGGGATCAGTCTGGGGTGACTGTGTGCACTGTAGGATTCCTGGGTGCAGTCTGGGATCAGTCTGGTATGACTGCGTGCACTGCAGGATTCCTGTGTGCAGTCTGGGGTGACTGCGTTCAATGTCGGATCACTGGGTGCAGTCTGGGATCAGTCTGGGGTGACTGCGTGCAGTGTCGGCTCCCTGTGTATAGTCGGGGATCAGTCTGGGGTGACTGGGTGCACTGCAGGATCCCTGGGTGCAGTCTGGGTTCAGTCTGGGGTGACTGGGTGCATTCTGGGATCCCAGGGTGCAGTCTGGGATCAGTCTGGGGTGACTGGGTGCACGGTAGGATCCCTGGGTGCAGTCTGGGATCAGTCTGGGGTGACTGCGTGCACTGTCGGATACCTGCGTGCAGTCTAGGATCAGTCTGGGGTGACTGGGTGCAATGCAGGATCGCTGGGTGCAGTCTGGGATCAGTCTGGGTTGACTCTGTGCACTCTGGGATCACTGGGTGCAGTCTGTGATCAGTCTGGAGTGACTGCGTGCACAGTAGGATCCCTGGATGCAGTCTGGGTTCAGTCTGGGGTGACTGGGTGCATTCTGGGATCCCAGGGTGCAGTCTGGGATCAGTCTGGGGTGACTGGGTGCACGGTAGGATCCCTGGGTGCAGTCTGGGATCAGTCTGGGGTGACTGCCTGCACTGTAGTATTCATGGGTGCAGTATGGGATCAGTCTGGTGTTACTGAGTGCACTGTACGATCCCTGGGTGCAGTCTGGGATCAGTCTGGGTGTACTGCGTGCACTGCAGAATACCTGTGTGCAGTCTGGGATCAGTCTGGCGTGACTGCGTGCACTGTAGGATCACTGGGTGCAGTCTGGGATCAGTCTGGCTAGACTGCGTGCAATCTGGGATCCCTGGGTGCAGTCTGGAATCAGTCTTGGTTGACTGCGTGCACTGTAGGATCACTGGGTGCAGTCTGGGGTGACTGCGAGCACTGCAGGATCCCTGGGTGCAGTCTGGGATCAGTCTGGGGTGACTGCGTGCACTGTAGGATCACTGGGTGCAGTCTGGGATCACAATGTGGTGACGAGGTGCATTCTGGAATACCTGGGTGCAGTCTGGGATCAGTCTGGGATGACTGCGTGCACTGTAGATTTCCTGGCTGCAGTCTGGGATCAGTCTGGGATGACTTGGTGCACTCTGGGATCCGTGGCTGCAGTCTGGGATCAGTCTGGCGTGACTGCGTGCACTGCAGGATGTCTGGGTGCAGTCTGGGATCAGTCTGGGGTGACTGCGTGCACGGTAGGATCCCTGGATGCAATCTGGGATCAGTCTGGGGTGACTGCCTGCACTGTTGGATTCATGGGTGCAGTCTGGGATCAGTCTGGGTTAACTGAGTGCACTGTTGGATCCCTGGGTGCAGTCTGGGATCAGTCTGAGGGTACTGCGTGCACTGTAGAATTCCTGGGTGCAGTCTGGGATCAGTCTGGCGTGACTGGGTGCACTCTGGGATCCCTGGGTGCAGTCTGGGATCAGTCTGGGGTGACTGGGTGCATTTTAGGATCCCTGGGTGCAGTCTGGGATCTGTCTGGTGTGAGTGCGTGCTCTGTAGGATTCATGGGTGCAGTCTGGGATCAGTCTGGGGTGACTGCGTGCACTGTAGGATGACTGGGTGCAGTCTGGGATCAGTCTGGGGTGACTGCGTGCACAGTAGGATCCCTGGATGCAATCTGGGATCAGTCTGGGGTGACTGCCTGCACTGTTGGATTCATGGGTGCAGTCTGGGATCAGTCTGGGTTAACTGAGTGCACTGTTGGATCCCTGGGTGCAGTCTGGGATCAGTCTGAGGGTACTGCGTGCACTGTAGAATTCCTGGGTGCAGTCTGGGATCAGTCTGGCGTGACTGGGTGCACTCTGCGATCCCTGGGTGCAGTCTGGGATCAGTCTGGGGTGACTGGGTGCATTTGAGGATCCCTGGGTGCAGTCTGGGATCTGTCTGGGTAGACTGCGTGCACTCTGGGCTCCCTGGGTGCAGTCTGGGATCAGTCTGGGTTGACTGCGTGCACTGCAGGATCCCTGGGTGCAGTCTGGGATCTGTCTGGTGTGAGTGCGTGCTCTGTAGGATTCATGGGTGCAGTCTGGGATCAGTCTGGGGTGACTGCGTGCACTGTCGGATGACTGGATGCTGTCTGGGATCAGTCTGTTATGACTACATGCACTGTAGGATCCCTGGGTGCAGTCTGAGATTAGTCTGGGGTGACTGCGTGCAATGTAGGATCAATGGGTGCTGTCTGGGATCAATCTGGGGTGACTGGGTGCACTGTATGATTCCTTGGTGCGGTCTGGGATCAGTCTGGGGTGACTGCCTGCACTGTTGGATTCATGGGTGCAGTCTGGGATCAGTCTGGGTTAACTGAGTGCACTGTTGGATCCCTGGGTGCAGTCTGGGATCAGTCTGAGGGTACTGCGTGCACTGTAGAATTCCTGGGTGCAGTCTGGGATCAGTCTGGCGTGACTGGGTGCACTCTGCGATCCCTGGGTGCAGTCTGGGATCAGTCTGGGGTGACTGGGTGCATTTGAGGATCCCTGGGTGCAGTCTGGGATCTGTCTGGGTAGACTGCGTGCACTCTGGGCTCCCTGGGTGCAGTCTGGGATCAGTCTGGGTTGACTGCGTGCACTGCAGGATCCCTGGGTGCAGTCTGGGATCTGTCTGGTGTGAGTGCGTGCTCTGTAGGATTCATGGGTGCAGTCTGGGATCAGTCTGGGGTGACTGCGTGCACTGTCGGATGACTGGATGCTGTCTGGGATCAGTCTGTTATGACTACATGCACTGTAGGATCCCTGGGTGCAGTCTGAGATTAGTCTGGGGTGACTGCGTGCAATGTAGGATCAATGGGTGCTGTCTGGGATCAATCTGGGGTGACTGGGTGCACTGTATGATTCCTTGGTGCGGTCTGGGATCAGTCTGTGGTGACTGCGTGCAATGTCGGATTCCTGGGTGCAGTCTGGGGTGACTGAGTGCACTGTAGGATCCATGGGTACTGTCTGGGATCAGTCTGGGGTGACTGCATGCAATGTAGGATCCCTGGGTGCAGTCTGAGATATGACTGGGGTGACTGCGTGCCCCGTTGGATTCCTGGGTGCAGTCTGGGATCAGTCTGGGATGACTGTGTGCACTGTCGTATCCCTGGGTGCAGTCTGAGATCAGTCTGGGGTGACTGCGTGCACTGTCGTATCGCTGGGTGCAGTCTGGGATCAGTCTGGGATGACTGCGTGCACTGCAGGATTCCTGTTTGCAGTCTGGGGTGACTGCGTTCAATGTAGGATCACTGGGTGCAGTCTGGGTTCAGTCTTGGGTGACTGCGTGCACTGTCGGCTCCCTGCGTGTAGTCTGGGATCAGTCTGGGGTAAATGCGTGCACTGTTGGAATCCTGGGTGCAGTCTGGGATCAGTTTGGGTTGACTGGGTGCATATAGGATTACTGAGTGCAGTCTGAGATCAGTCTGGGGTGACTGTGTGCACTGCAGGATCCCTGGGTGCAGTCTTTGATCAGTCTGGGTTGACTGGGTGCAGTCTGGGATCAGTTAGGGGTCAATGCGTGCACATTTGGATCCCTGGGTGCAGTCTGGGATCAGTCTGGGGTGACTGCGTGCACTGTACGATCCCTGGGTGCAGTCTGGGATCAATCTGCGGTGACTCCGTGCACTGCAGGATCCCTGGGTGCAGTCTGTGAACAGTCTGGGGTGACTGGGTGCATTCTGGGATCCCTGGGTGCAGTCTGTGATCAGTCTGGGGTGACTGGGTGCATTGTACGATCCGTGGGTGAAGTCTGGGATCAGTCTGGGGTGACTGCGTCCACTGTAGGATCCCTGGGTGCAGTCTGGGATCAGTCTGGGTTGACTGTGTGCATTGTAGGATCCGTGGGTGCAGTCTGGGATCAGTCTGGGGTGACTGGGTGCACTCTGGGATCCGTGGGTGCAGTCTGGGATCAGTCCGGGGTGTCTGGGTGCACTTTAGGATCCCTGGGTGCAGTCTGGGATCAGTCTGTGGGGACTGCGTGCACTGTAGGAATCCTGGGTGCAGTCTGGGTTCAGGCTGGGGTGACTGCGTGCACAGTAGATTTCCTGGTTGCAGTCTGGGATCAGTCTGGGATGACTTGGTGCACTCTGGGATCCGTGTCTGCAGTCTGGGATCAGTCTGGGGTGACTGCGTGCACTGCAGGATCCCTGGGTGCCGTCTGGGATCAGTCTGGGGTTACTGCGTGAACTGTAGGATCCCTGGGTGCAGTCTGGGATCAGTCTTTGGTGACTGCGTGCACTGTATGATCCCTGGGTGCAGTCTGAGATCAGTCTGGGGTGACTGCGTGCACTGTACGATCCATGGGTTCAGTCTGGGATCAGTCTGGGGTGACTGCGTGCACTGTAGGATCCCTGGGTGCAGCCTGGGATCAGTCTGGGGTGACTGTGTGCACTGTAGGATTCCTGGGTGCAGTCTGGGATCAGTCTGGTATGACTGCGTGCACTGCAGGATTCCTGTGTGCAGTCTGGGGTGACTGCGTTCAATGTCGGATCACTGGGTGCAGTCTGGGATCAGTCTGGGGTGACTGGGTGCACTGCAGGATCCCTGGGTGCAGTCTGGGTTCAGTCTGAGGTGACTGGGTGCATTCTGGGATCCCAGGGTGCAGTCTGGGATCAGTCTGGGGTGACTGGGTGCACTGTAGGATCCCTGGGTGCAGTCTGGGATCAGTCTGCGGTGACTGCCTGCACTGCAGTATTCATGGGTGCAGTATGGGATCAGTCTGGTGTTACTGAGTGCACTGTACGATCCCTGGCTGCAGTCTGGGATCAGTCTGGGTGTACTGCGTGCACTGCAGATAACCTGTGTGCAGTCTGGGATCAGTCTGGCGTGACTGCGTGCACTGTAGGATCACCGGGTGCAGTCTGGGATCAGTCTGGCTAGACTGCGTGCAATCTGGGATCCCTGGGTGCAGTCTGGAATCAGTCTTGGTTGACTGCGTGCACTGTAGGATCACTGGGTGCAGTCTGGGGTGACTGCGAGCACTGCAGGATCCCTGGGTGCAGTCTGGGATCAGTCTGGGGTGACTGCGTGCACTGTAGGATCACTGGGTGCAGTCTGGGATCACAATGTGGTGACGAGGTGCATTCTGGAATACCTGGGTGCAGTCTGGGATCAGTCTGGGATGACTGCGTGCACTGTAGATTTCCTGGCTGCAGTCTGGGATCAGTCTGGGATGACTTGGTGCACTCTGGGATCCGTGGCTGCAGTCTGGGATCAGTCTGGCGTGACTGCGTGCACTGCAGGATGTCTGGGTGCAGTCTGGGATCCGTCTGGGGTGACTGCGTGCACGGTAGGATCCCTGGATGCAATCTGGGATCAGTCTGGGGTGACTGCCTGCACTGTTGGATTCATGGGTGCAGTCTGGGATCAGTCTGGGTTAACTGAGTGCACTGTTGGATCCCTGGGTGCAGTCTGGGATCAGTCTGAGGGTACTGCGTGCACTATGGAATTCCTGGGTGCAGTCTGGGATCAGTCTGGCGTGACTGGGTGCACTCTGGGATCCCTGGGTGCAGTCTGGGATCAGTCTGGGGTGACTGGGTGCATTTTAGGATCCCTGGGTGCAGTCTGGGATCTGTCTGGGTAGACTGCGTGCACTCTGGGCTCCCTGGGTGCAGTCTGGGATCAGTCTGGGTTGACTGCGTGCACTGCAGGATCCCTGGGTGCAGTCTGGGATCTGTCTGGTGTGAGTGCGTGCTCTGTAGGATTCATGGGTGCAGTCTGGGATCAGTCTGGGGTGACTGCGTGCACTGTAGGATGACTGGGTGCAGTCTGGGATCATTCTGGGATGACTGCGTGCACAGTAGGATCCCTGGATGCAATCTGGGATCAGTCTGGGGTGACTGCCTGCACTGTTGGATTCATGGGTGCAGTCTGGGATCAGTCTGGGTTAACTGAGTGCACTGTTGGATCCCTGGGTGCAGTCTGGGATCAGTCTGAGGGTACTGCGTGCACTGTAGAATTCCTGGGTGCAGTCTGGGATCAGTCTGGCGTGACTGGGTGCACTCTGGGATCCCTGGGTGCAGTCTGGGATCAGTCTGGGGTGACTGGGTGCATTTGAGGATCCCTGGGTGCAGTCTGGGATCTGTCTGGGTAGACTGCGTGCACTCTGGGCTCCCTGGGTGCAGTCTGGGATCAGTCTGGGTTGACTGCGTGCACTGCAGGATCCCTGGGTGCAGTCTGGGATCTGTCTGGTGTGAGTGCGTGCTCTGTAGGATTCATGGGTGCAGTCTGGGATCAGTCTGGGGTGACTGCGTGCACTGTAGGATGACTGGGTGCTGTCTGGGATCAGTCTGTTGTGACTACATGCACTGTAGGATCCCTGGGTGCAGTCTGAGATTAGTCTGGGGTGACTGCGTGCAATGTAGGATCAATGGGTGCTGTCTGGGATCAATCTGGGGTGACTGGGTGCACTGTATGATTCCTTGGTGCGGTCTGGGATCAGTCTGTGGTGACTGCGTGCAATGTCGGATTCCTGGTTGCAGTCTGGGATCAGTCTGGAGTGACTGAGTGCACTGTAGGATCCATGGGTGCTGTCTGGGATCAGTCTGGGGTGACTGCATGCAATGTAGGATCCCTGGGTGCAGTCTGAGATATGACTGGGGTGACTGCGTGCCCCGTTGGATTCCTGGGTGCAGTCTGGGATCAGTCTGGGATGACTGTGTGCACTGTCGTATCCCTGGGTGCAGTCTGAGATCAGTCTGGGGTGACTGCGTGCACTGTCGTATCGCTGGGTGCAGTCTGGGATCAGTCTGGGATGACTGCGTGCACTGCAGGATTCCTGTTTGCAGTCTGGGGTGACTGCGTTCAATGTAGGATCACTGGGTGCAGTCTGGGTTCAGTCTGGGGTGACTGCGTGCACTGTCGGCTCCCTGCGTGTAGTCTGGGATCAGTCTGGGGTAAATGCTTGCACTGTTGGAATCCTGGGTGCAGTCTGGGATCAGTTTGGGTTGACTGGGTGCATATAGGATTACTGAGTGCAGTCTGAGATCAGTCTGGGGTGACTGTGTGCACTGCAGGATCCCTGGGTGCAGTCTTTGATCAGTCTGGGTTGACTGGGTGCAGTCTGGGATCAGTTAGGGGTCAATGCGTGCACATTTGGATCCCTGGGTGCAGTCTGGGATCAGTCTGGGGTGACTGCGTGCACTGTACGATCCCTGGGTGCAGTCTGGGATCAATCTGCGGTGACTCCGTGCACTGCAGGATCCCTGGGTGCAGTCTGTGAACAGTCTGGGGTGACTGGGTGCATTCTGGGATCCCTGGGTGCAGTCTGTGATCAGTCTGGGGTGACTGGGTGCATTGTACGATCCGTGGGTGAAGTCTGGGATCAGTCTGGGGTGACTGCGTCCACTGTAGGATCCCTGGGTGCAGTCTGGGATCAGTCTGGGTTGACTGTGTGCATTGTAGGATCCGTGGGTGCAGTCTGGGATCAGTCTGGGGTGACTGGGTGCACTCTGGGATCCGTGGGTGCAGTCTGGGATCAGTCCGGGGTGTCTGGGTGCACTTTAGGATCCCTGGGTGCAGTCTGGGATCAGTCTGTGGGGACTGCGTGCACTGTAGGAATCCTGGGTGCAGTCTGGGTTCAGGCTGGGGTGACTGCGTGCACAGTAGATTTCCTGGTTGCAGTCTGGGATCAGTCTGGGATGACTTGGTGCACTCTGGGATCCGTGTCTGCAGTCTGGGATCAGTCTGGGGTGACTGCGTGCACTGCAGGATCCCTGGGTGCCGTCTGGGATCAGTCTGGGGTTACTGCGTGAACTGTAGGATCCCTGGGTGCAGTCTGGGATCAGTCTTTGGTGACTGCGTGCACTGTATGATCCCTGGGTGCAGTCTGAGATCAGTCTGGGGTGACTGCGTGCACTGTACGATCCATGGGTTCAGTCTGGGATCAGTCTGGGGTGACTGCGTGCACTGCAGGATCCCTGGGTGCAGTCTGGGATCAGTCTGGGGTGACTGTGTGCACTGTAGGATTCCTGGGTGCAGTCTGGGATCAGTCTGGTATGACTGCGTGCACTGCAGGATTCCTGTGTGCAGTCTGGGGTGACTGCGTTCAATGTCGGATCACTGGGTGCAGTCTGGGATCAGTCTGGGGTGACTGCGTGCAGTGTCGGCTCCCTGTGTATAGTCGGGGATCAGTCTGGGGTGACTGGGTGCACTGCAGGATCCCTGGGTGCAGTCTGGGTTCAGTCTGGGGTGACTGGGTGCATTCTGGGATCCCAGGGTGCAGTCTGGGATCAGTCTGGGGTGACTGGGTGCACGGTAGGATCCCTGGGTGCAGTCTGGGATCAGTCTGGGGTGACTGCGTGCACTGTCGGATACCTGCGTGCAGTCTAGGATCAGTCTGGGGTGACTGGGTGCAATGCAGGATCGCTGGGTGCAGTCTGGGATCAGTCTGGGTTGACTCTGTGCACTCTGGGATCACTGGGTGCAGTCTGTGATCAGTCTGGAGTGACTGCGTGCACAGTAGGATCCCTGGATGCAGTCTGGGTTCAGTCTGGGGTGACTGGGTGCATTCTGGGATCCCAGGGTGCAGTCTGGGATCAGTCTGGGGTGACTGGGTGCACGGTAGGATCCCTGGGTGCAGTCTGGGATCAGTCTGGGGTGACTGCCTGCACTGTAGTATTCATGGGTGCAGTATGGGATCAGTCTGGTGTTACTGAGTGCACTGTACGATCCCTGGGTGCAGTCTGGGATCAGTCTGGGTGTACTGCGTGCACTGCAGAATACCTGTGTGCAGTCTGGGATCAGTCTGGCGTGACTGCGTGCACTGTAGGATCACTGGGTGCAGTCTGGGATCAGTCTGGCTAGACTGCGTGCAATCTGGGATCCCTGGGTGCAGTCTGGAATCAGTCTTGGTTGACTGCGTGCACTGTAGGATCACTGGGTGCAGTCTGGGGTGACTGCGAGCACTGCAGGATCCCTGGGTGCAGTCTGGGATCAGTCTGGGGTGACTGCGTGCACTGTAGGATCACTGGGTGCAGTCTGGGATCACAATGTGGTGACGAGGTGCATTCTGGAATACCTGGGTGCAGTCTGGGATCAGTCTGGGATGACTGCGTGCACTGTAGATTTCCTGGCTGCAGTCTGGGATCAGTCTGGGATGACTTGGTGCACTCTGGGATCCGTGGCTGCAGTCTGGGATCAGTCTGGCGTGACTGCGTGCACTGCAGGATGTCTGGGTGCAGTCTGGGATCAGTCTGGGGTGACTGCGTGCACGGTAGGATCCCTGGATGCAATCTGGGATCAGTCTGGGGTGACTGCCTGCACTGTTGGATTCATGGGTGCAGTCTGGGATCAGTCTGGGTTAACTGAGTGCACTGTTGGATCCCTGGGTGCAGTCTGGGATCAGTCTGAGGGTACTGCGTGCACTGTAGAATTCCTGGGTGCAGTCTGGGATCAGTCTGGCGTGACTGGGTGCACTCTGGGATCCCTGGGTGCAGTCTGGGATCAGTCTGGGGTGACTGGGTGCATTTTAGGATCCCTGGGTGCAGTCTGGGATCTGTCTGGTGTGAGTGCGTGCTCTGTAGGATTCATGGGTGCAGTCTGGGATCAGTCTGGGGTGACTGCGTGCACTGTAGGATGACTGGGTGCAGTCTGGGATCAGTCTGGGGTGACTGCGTGCACAGTAGGATCCCTGGATGCAATCTGGGATCAGTCTGGGGTGACTGCCTGCACTGTTGGATTCATGGGTGCAGTCTGGGATCAGTCTGGGTTAACTGAGTGCACTGTTGGATCCCTGGGTGCAGTCTGGGATCAGTCTGAGGGTACTGCGTGCACTGTAGAATTCCTGGGTGCAGTCTGGGATCAGTCTGGCGTGACTGGGTGCACTCTGCGATCCCTGGGTGCAGTCTGGGATCAGTCTGGGGTGACTGGGTGCATTTGAGGATCCCTGGGTGCAGTCTGGGATCTGTCTGGGTAGACTGCGTGCACTCTGGGCTCCCTGGGTGCAGTCTGGGATCAGTCTGGGTTGACTGCGTGCACTGCAGGATCCCTGGGTGCAGTCTGGGATCTGTCTGGTGTGAGTGCGTGCTCTGTAGGATTCATGGGTGCAGTCTGGGATCAGTCTGGGGTGACTGCGTGCACTGTCGGATGACTGGATGCTGTCTGGGATCAGTCTGTTATGACTACATGCACTGTAGGATCCCTGGGTGCAGTCTGAGATTAGTCTGGGGTGACTGCGTGCAATGTAGGATCAATGGGTGCTGTCTGGGATCAATCTGGGGTGACTGGGTGCACTGTATGATTCCTTGGTGCGGTCTGGGATCAGTCTGGGGTGACTGCCTGCACTGTTGGATTCATGGGTGCAGTCTGGGATCAGTCTGGGTTAACTGAGTGCACTGTTGGATCCCTGGGTGCAGTCTGGGATCAGTCTGAGGGTACTGCGTGCACTGTAGAATTCCTGGGTGCAGTCTGGGATCAGTCTGGCGTGACTGGGTGCACTCTGCGATCCCTGGGTGCAGTCTGGGATCAGTCTGGGGTGACTGGGTGCATTTGAGGATCCCTGGGTGCAGTCTGGGATCTGTCTGGGTAGACTGCGTGCACTCTGGGCTCCCTGGGTGCAGTCTGGGATCAGTCTGGGTTGACTGCGTGCACTGCAGGATCCCTGGGTGCAGTCTGGGATCTGTCTGGTGTGAGTGCGTGCTCTGTAGGATTCATGGGTGCAGTCTGGGATCAGTCTGGGGTGACTGCGTGCACTGTCGGATGACTGGATGCTGTCTGGGATCAGTCTGTTATGACTACATGCACTGTAGGATCCCTGGGTGCAGTCTGAGATTAGTCTGGGGTGACTGCGTGCAATGTAGGATCAATGGGTGCTGTCTGGGATCAATCTGGGGTGACTGGGTGCACTGTATGATTCCTTGGTGCGGTCTGGGATCAGTCTGTGGTGACTGCGTGCAATGTCGGATTCCTGGGTGCAGTCTGGGGTGACTGAGTGCACTGTAGGATCCATGGGTACTGTCTGGGATCAGTCTGGGGTGACTGCATGCAATGTAGGATCCCTGGGTGCAGTCTGAGATATGACTGGGGTGACTGCGTGCCCCGTTGGATTCCTGGGTGCAGTCTGGGATCAGTCTGGGATGACTGTGTGCACTGTCGTATCCCTGGGTGCAGTCTGAGATCAGTCTGGGGTGACTGCGTGCACTGTCGTATCGCTGGGTGCAGTCTGGGATCAGTCTGGGATGACTGCGTGCACTGCAGGATTCCTGTTTGCAGTCTGGGGTGACTGCGTTCAATGTAGGATCACTGGGTGCAGTCTGGGTTCAGTCTTGGGTGACTGCGTGCACTGTCGGCTCCCTGCGTGTAGTCTGGGATCAGTCTGGGGTAAATGCGTGCACTGTTGGAATCCTGGGTGCAGTCTGGGATCAGTTTGGGTTGACTGGGTGCATATAGGATTACTGAGTGCAGTCTGAGATCAGTCTGGGGTGACTGTGTGCACTGCAGGATCCCTGGGTGCAGTCTTTGATCAGTCTGGGTTGACTGGGTGCAGTCTGGGATCAGTTAGGGGTCAATGCGTGCACATTTGGATCCCTGGGTGCAGTCTGGGATCAGTCTGGGGTGACTGCGTGCACTGTACGATCCCTGGGTGCAGTCTGGGATCAATCTGCGGTGACTCCGTGCACTGCAGGATCCCTGGGTGCAGTCTGTGAACAGTCTGGGGTGACTGGGTGCATTCTGGGATCCCTGGGTGCAGTCTGTGATCAGTCTGGGGTGACTGGGTGCATTGTACGATCCGTGGGTGAAGTCTGGGATCAGTCTGGGGTGACTGCGTCCACTGTAGGATCCCTGGGTGCAGTCTGGGATCAGTCTGGGTTGACTGTGTGCATTGTAGGATCCGTGGGTGCAGTCTGGGATCAGTCTGGGGTGACTGGGTGCACTCTGGGATCCGTGGGTGCAGTCTGGGATCAGTCCGGGGTGTCTGGGTGCACTTTAGGATCCCTGGGTGCAGTCTGGGATCAGTCTGTGGGGACTGCGTGCACTGTAGGAATCCTGGGTGCAGTCTGGGTTCAGGCTGGGGTGACTGCGTGCACAGTAGATTTCCTGGTTGCAGTCTGGGATCAGTCTGGGATGACTTGGTGCACTCTGGGATCCGTGTCTGCAGTCTGGGATCAGTCTGGGGTGACTGCGTGCACTGCAGGATCCCTGGGTGCCGTCTGGGATCAGTCTGGGGTTACTGCGTGAACTGTAGGATCCCTGGGTGCAGTCTGGGATCAGTCTTTGGTGACTGCGTGCACTGTATGATCCCTGGGTGCAGTCTGAGATCAGTCTGGGGTGACTGCGTGCACTGTACGATCCATGGGTTCAGTCTGGGATCAGTCTGGGGTGACTGCGTGCACTGTAGGATCCCTGGGTGCAGCCTGGGATCAGTCTGGGGTGACTGTGTGCACTGTAGGATTCCTGGGTGCAGTCTGGGATCAGTCTGGTATGACTGCGTGCACTGCAGGATTCCTGTGTGCAGTCTGGGGTGACTGCGTTCAATGTCGGATCACTGGGTGCAGTCTGGGATCAGTCTGGGGTGACTGGGTGCACTGCAGGATCCCTGGGTGCAGTCTGGGTTCAGTCTGAGGTGACTGGGTGCATTCTGGGATCCCAGGGTGCAGTCTGGGATCAGTCTGGGGTGACTGGGTGCACTGTAGGATCCCTGGGTGCAGTCTGGGATCAGTCTGCGGTGACTGCCTGCACTGCAGTATTCATGGGTGCAGTATGGGATCAGTCTGGTGTTACTGAGTGCACTGTACGATCCCTGGCTGCAGTCTGGGATCAGTCTGGGTGTACTGCGTGCACTGCAGATAACCTGTGTGCAGTCTGGGATCAGTCTGGCGTGACTGCGTGCACTGTAGGATCACCGGGTGCAGTCTGGGATCAGTCTGGCTAGACTGCGTGCAATCTGGGATCCCTGGGTGCAGTCTGGAATCAGTCTTGGTTGACTGCGTGCACTGTAGGATCACTGGGTGCAGTCTGGGGTGACTGCGAGCACTGCAGGATCCCTGGGTGCAGTCTGGGATCAGTCTGGGGTGACTGCGTGCACTGTAGGATCACTGGGTGCAGTCTGGGATCACAATGTGGTGACGAGGTGCATTCTGGAATACCTGGGTGCAGTCTGGGATCAGTCTGGGATGACTGCGTGCACTGTAGATTTCCTGGCTGCAGTCTGGGATCAGTCTGGGATGACTTGGTGCACTCTGGGATCCGTGGCTGCAGTCTGGGATCAGTCTGGCGTGACTGCGTGCACTGCAGGATGTCTGGGTGCAGTCTGGGATCCGTCTGGGGTGACTGCGTGCACGGTAGGATCCCTGGATGCAATCTGGGATCAGTCTGGGGTGACTGCCTGCACTGTTGGATTCATGGGTGCAGTCTGGGATCAGTCTGGGTTAACTGAGTGCACTGTTGGATCCCTGGGTGCAGTCTGGGATCAGTCTGAGGGTACTGCGTGCACTATGGAATTCCTGGGTGCAGTCTGGGATCAGTCTGGCGTGACTGGGTGCACTCTGGGATCCCTGGGTGCAGTCTGGGATCAGTCTGGGGTGACTGGGTGCATTTTAGGATCCCTGGGTGCAGTCTGGGATCTGTCTGGGTAGACTGCGTGCACTCTGGGCTCCCTGGGTGCAGTCTGGGATCAGTCTGGGTTGACTGCGTGCACTGCAGGATCCCTGGGTGCAGTCTGGGATCTGTCTGGTGTGAGTGCGTGCTCTGTAGGATTCATGGGTGCAGTCTGGGATCAGTCTGGGGTGACTGCGTGCACTGTAGGATGACTGGGTGCAGTCTGGGATCATTCTGGGATGACTGCGTGCACAGTAGGATCCCTGGATGCAATCTGGGATCAGTCTGGGGTGACTGCCTGCACTGTTGGATTCATGGGTGCAGTCTGGGATCAGTCTGGGTTAACTGAGTGCACTGTTGGATCCCTGGGTGCAGTCTGGGATCAGTCTGAGGGTACTGCGTGCACTGTAGAATTCCTGGGTGCAGTCTGGGATCAGTCTGGCGTGACTGGGTGCACTCTGGGATCCCTGGGTGCAGTCTGGGATCAGTCTGGGGTGACTGGGTGCATTTGAGGATCCCTGGGTGCAGTCTGGGATCTGTCTGGGTAGACTGCGTGCACTCTGGGCTCCCTGGGTGCAGTCTGGGATCAGTCTGGGTTGACTGCGTGCACTGCAGGATCCCTGGGTGCAGTCTGGGATCTGTCTGGTGTGAGTGCGTGCTCTGTAGGATTCATGGGTGCAGTCTGGGATCAGTCTGGGGTGACTGCGTGCACTGTAGGATGACTGGGTGCTGTCTGGGATCAGTCTGTTGTGACTACATGCACTGTAGGATCCCTGGGTGCAGTCTGAGATTAGTCTGGGGTGACTGCGTGCAATGTAGGATCAATGGGTGCTGTCTGGGATCAATCTGGGGTGACTGGGTGCACTGTATGATTCCTTGGTGCGGTCTGGGATCAGTCTGTGGTGACTGCGTGCAATGTCGGATTCCTGGTTGCAGTCTGGGATCAGTCTGGAGTGACTGAGTGCACTGTAGGATCCATGGGTGCTGTCTGGGATCAGTCTGGGGTGACTGCATGCAATGTAGGATCCCTGGGTGCAGTCTGAGATATGACTGGGGTGACTGCGTGCCCCGTTGGATTCCTGGGTGCAGTCTGGGATCAGTCTGGGATGACTGTGTGCACTGTCGTATCCCTGGGTGCAGTCTGAGATCAGTCTGGGGTGACTGCGTGCACTGTCGTATCGCTGGGTGCAGTCTGGGATCAGTCTGGGATGACTGCGTGCACTGCAGGATTCCTGTTTGCAGTCTGGGGTGACTGCGTTCAATGTAGGATCACTGGGTGCAGTCTGGGTTCAGTCTGGGGTGACTGCGTGCACTGTCGGCTCCCTGCGTGTAGTCTGGGATCAGTCTGGGGTAAATGCTTGCACTGTTGGAATCCTGGGTGCAGTCTGGGATCAGTTTGGGTTGACTGGGTGCATATAGGATTACTGAGTGCAGTCTGAGATCAGTCTGGGGTGACTGTGTGCACTGCAGGATCCCTGGGTGCAGTCTTTGATCAGTCTGGGTTGACTGGGTGCAGTCTGGGATCAGTTAGGGGTCAATGCGTGCACATTTGGATCCCTGGGTGCAGTCTGGGATCAGTCTGGGGTGACTGCGTGCACTGTACGATCCCTGGGTGCAGTCTGGGATCAATCTGCGGTGACTCCGTGCACTGCAGGATCCCTGGGTGCAGTCTGTGAACAGTCTGGGGTGACTGGGTGCATTCTGGGATCCCTGGGTGCAGTCTGTGATCAGTCTGGGGTGACTGGGTGCATTGTACGATCCGTGGGTGAAGTCTGGGATCAGTCTGGGGTGACTGCGTCCACTGTAGGATCCCTGGGTGCAGTCTGGGATCAGTCTGGGTTGACTGTGTGCATTGTAGGATCCGTGGGTGCAGTCTGGGATCAGTCTGGGGTGACTGGGTGCACTCTGGGATCCGTGGGTGCAGTCTGGGATCAGTCCGGGGTGTCTGGGTGCACTTTAGGATCCCTGGGTGCAGTCTGGGATCAGTCTGTGGGGACTGCGTGCACTGTAGGAATCCTGGGTGCAGTCTGGGTTCAGGCTGGGGTGACTGCGTGCACAGTAGATTTCCTGGTTGCAGTCTGGGATCAGTCTGGGATGACTTGGTGCACTCTGGGATCCGTGTCTGCAGTCTGGGATCAGTCTGGGGTGACTGCGTGCACTGCAGGATCCCTGGGTGCCGTCTGGGATCAGTCTGGGGTTACTGCGTGAACTGTAGGATCCCTGGGTGCAGTCTGGGATCAGTCTTTGGTGACTGCGTGCACTGTATGATCCCTGGGTGCAGTCTGAGATCAGTCTGGGGTGACTGCGTGCACTGTACGATCCATGGGTTCAGTCTGGGATCAGTCTGGGGTGACTGCGTGCACTGCAGGATCCCTGGGTGCAGTCTGGGATCAGTCTGGGGTGACTGTGTGCACTGTAGGATTCCTGGGTGCAGTCTGGGATCAGTCTGGTATGACTGCGTGCACTGCAGGATTCCTGTGTGCAGTCTGGGGTGACTGCGTTCAATGTCGGATCACTGGGTGCAGTCTGGGATCAGTCTGGGGTGACTGCGTGCAGTGTCGGCTCCCTGTGTATAGTCGGGGATCAGTCTGGGGTGACTGGGTGCACTGCAGGATCCCTGGGTGCAGTCTGGGTTCAGTCTGGGGTGACTGGGTGCATTCTGGGATCCCAGGGTGCAGTCTGGGATCAGTCTGGGGTGACTGGGTGCACGGTAGGATCCCTGGGTGCAGTCTGGGATCAGTCTGGGGTGACTGCGTGCACTGTCGGATACCTGCGTGCAGTCTAGGATCAGTCTGGGGTGACTGGGTGCAATGCAGGATCGCTGGGTGCAGTCTGGGATCAGTCTGGGTTGACTCTGTGCACTCTGGGATCACTGGGTGCAGTCTGTGATCAGTCTGGAGTGACTGCGTGCACAGTAGGATCCCTGGATGCAGTCTGGGATCAGTCTGGGGTGACTGCCTGCACTGTAGTATTCATGGGTGCAGTATGGGGTCAGTCTGGTGTTACTGAGTGCACTGTACGATCTCTGGGTGCAGTCTGGGATCAGTCTGGGTGTACTGCGTGCACTGCAGAATACCTGTGTGCAGTCTGGGATCAGTCTGGCGTGACTGGGTGCTCTCTGGGATCCCTGGGTGCAGTCTGGGATCAGTCTGGCTAGACTGCGTGCAATCTGGGATCCCTGGGTGCAGTCTGGAATCAGTCTTGGTTGACTGCGTGCACTGTAGGATCACTGGGTGCAGTCTGGGGTGACTGCGAGCACTGCAGGATCACTGGGTGCAGTCTGGGGTGACTGCGAGCACTGCAGGATCCCTGGGTGCAGTGTGGGATCAGTCTGGGGTGACTGCGTGCACTGTAGGATCACTGGGTGCAGTCTGGGATCACAATGTGTTGACGAGGTGCATTCTGGAATACCTGGGTGCAGTCTGGGATCAGTCTGGGATGACTGCGTGCACTGTAGATTTCCTGGCTGCAGTCTGGGATCAGTCTGGAGTGACTGCGTGCACAGTAGGATCCCTGGATGCAGTCTGGGATCAGTCTGGGGTGACTGCCTGCACTGTAGTATTCATGGGTGCAGTATGGGATCAGTCTGGTGTTACTGAGTGCACTGTACGATCCCTGGCTGCAGTCTGGGATCAGTCTGGGTGTACTGCGTGCACTGCAGAATACCTGTGTGCAGTCTGGGATCAGTCTGGCGTGACTGGGTGCTCTCTGGGATCCCTGGGTGCAGTCTGGGATCAGTCTGGCTAGACTGCGTGCAATCTGGGATCCCTGGGTGCAGTCTGGAATCAGTCTTGGTTGACTGCGTGCACTGTAGGATCACTGGGTGCAGTCTGGGGTGACTGCGAGCACTGCAGGATTCCTGGGTGCAGTCTGGGATCAGTCTGGGGTGACTGCGTGCAGTGTAGGATCACTGGGTGCAGTCTGGGATCACAATGTGGTGACGAGGTGCATTCTGGAATACCTGGGTGCAGTCTGGGATCAGTCTGGGATGACTGCGTGCACTGTAGATTTCCTGGCTGCAGTCTGGGATCAGTCTGGGATGACTTGGTGCACTCTGGGATCCGTGGCTGCAGTCTGGGATCAGGGTGGCGTGACTGCGTGCACTGCAGGATGTCTGGGTGCAGTCTGGGATCAGTCTGAGGGTACTGCGTGCACTATGGAATTCCTGGGTGCAGTCTGGGATCAGTCTGGCGTGACTGGGTGCACTCTGGGATCCCTGGGTGCAGTCTGGGATCAGTCTGGGGTGACTGGGTGCATTTTAGGATCCCTGGGTGCAGTCTGGGATCTGTCTGGGTAGACTGCGTGCACTCTGGGCTCCCTGGGTGCAGTCTGGGATCAGTCTGGGTTGACTGCGTGCACTGCAGGATCCCTGGGTGCAGTCTGGGATCTGTCTGGTGTGAGTGCGTGCTCTGTAGGATTCATGGGTGCAGTCTGGGATCAGTCTGGGGTGACTGCGTGCACTGTAGGATGACTGGGTGCAGTCTGGGATCATTCTGGGATGACTGCGTGCACAGTAGGATCCCTGGATGCAATCTGGGATCAGTCTGGGGTGACTGCCTGCACTGTTGGATTCATGGGTGCAGTCTGGGATCAGTCTGAGGGTACTGCGTGCACTGTAGAATTCCTGGGTGCAGTCTGGGATCAGTCTGGGTTAACTGAGTGCACTGTTGGATCCCTGGGTGCAGTCTGGGATCAGTCTGAGGGTACTGCGTGCACTGTAGAATTCCTGGGTGCAGTCTGGGATCAGTCTGGCGTGACTGGGTGCACTCTGGGATCCCTGGGTGCAGTCTGGGATCAGTCTGGGGTGACTGGGTGCATTTGAGGATCCCTGGGTGCAGTCTGGGATCTGTCTGGGTAGACTGCGTGCACTCTGGGCTCCCTGGGTGCAGTCTGGGATCAGTCTGGGTTGACTGCGTGCACTGCAGGATCCCTGGGTGCAGTCTGGGATCTGTCTGGTGTGAGTGCGTGCTCTGTAGGATTCATGGGTGCAGTCTGGGATCAGTCTGGGGTGACTGCGTGCACTGTAGGATGACTGGGTGCTGTCTGGGATCAGTCTGTTGTGACTACATGCACTGTAGGATCCCTGGGTGCAGTCTGAGATTAGTCTGGGGTGACTGCGTGCAATGTAGGATCAATGGGTGCTGTCTGGGATCAATCTGGGGTGACTGGGTGCACTGTATGATTCCTTGGTGCGGTCTGGGATCAGTCTGTGGTGACTGCGTGCAATGTCGGATTCCTGGTTGCAGTCTGGGATCAGTCTGGAGTGACTGAGTGCACTGTAGGATCCATGGGTGCTGTCTGGGATCAGTCTGGGGTGACTGCATGCAATGTAGGATCCCTGGGTGCAGTCTGAGATATGACTGGGGTGACTGCGTGCCCCGTTGGATTCCTGGGTGCAGTCTGGGATCAGTCTGGGATGACTGTGTGCACTGTCGTATCCCTGGGTGCAGTCTGAGATCAGTCTGGGGTGACTGCGTGCACTGTCGTATCGCTGGGTGCAGTCTGGGATCAGTCTGGGATGACTGCGTGCACTGCAGGATTCCTGTTTGCAGTCTGGGGTGACTGCGTTCAATGTAGGATCACTGGGTGCAGTCTGGGTTCAGTCTGGGGTGACTGCGTGCACTGTCGGCTCCCTGCGTGTAGTCTGGGATCAGTCTGGGGTAAATGCGTGCACTGTTGGAATCCTGGGTGCAGTCTGGGATCAGTTTGGGTTGACTGGGTGCATATAGGATTACTGAGTGCAGTCTGAGATCAGTCTGGGGTGACTGTGTGCACTGCAGGATCCCTGGGTGCAGTCTTTGATCAGTCTGGGTTGACTGGGTGCAGTCTGGGATCAGTTAGGGGTCAATGCGTGCACATTTGGATCCCTGGGTGCAGTCTGGGATCAGTCTGGGGTGACTGCGTGCACTGTACGATCCCTGGGTGCAGTCTGGGATCAATCTGCGGTGACTCCGTGCACTGCAGGATCCCTGGGTGCAGTCTGTGAACAGTCTGGGGTGACTGGGTGCATTCTGGGATCCCTGGGTGCAGTCTGTGATCAGTCTGGGGTGACTGGGTGCATTGTACGATCCGTGGGTGAAGTCTGGGATCAGTCTGGGGTGACTGCGTCCACTGTAGGATCCCTGGGTGCAGTCTGGGATCAGTCTGGGTTGACTGTGTGCATTGTAGGATCCGTGGGTGCAGTCTGGGATCAGTCTGGGGTGACTGGGTGCACTCTGGGATCCGTGGGTGCAGTCTGGGATCAGTCCGGGGTGTCTGGGTGCACTTTAGGATCCCTGGGTGCAGTCTGGGATCAGTCTGTGGGGACTGCGTGCACTGTAGTATTCATGGGTGCAGTATGGGATCAGTCTGGTGTTACTGAGTGCACTGTACGATCCCTGGCTGCAGTCTGGGATCAGTCTGGGTGTACTGCGTGCACTGCAGAATACCTGTGTGCAGTCTGGGATCAGTCTGGCGTGACTGGGTGCTCTCTGGGATCCCTGGGTGCAGTCTGGGATCAGTCTGGCTAGACTGCGTGCAATCTGGGATCCCTGGGTGCAGTCTGGAATCAGTCTTGGTTGACTGCGTGCACTGTAGGATCACTGGGTGCAGTCTGGGGTGACTGCGAGCACTGCAGGATTCCTGGGTGCAGTCTGGGATCAGTCTGGGGTGACTGCGTGCAGTGTAGGATCACTGGGTGCAGTCTGGGATCACAATGTGGTGACGAGGTGCATTCTGGAATACCTGGGTGCAGTCTGGGATCAGTCTGGGATGACTGCGTGCACTGTAGATTTCCTGGCTGCAGTCTGGGATCAGTCTGGGATGACTTGGTGCACTCTGGGATCCGTGGCTGCAGTCTGGGATCAGGGTGGCGTGACTGCGTGCACTGCAGGATGTCTGGGTGCAGTCTGGGATCAGTCTGAGGGTACTGCGTGCACTATGGAATTCCTGGGTGCAGTCTGGGATCAGTCTGGCGTGACTGGGTGCACTCTGGGATCCCTGGGTGCAGTCTGGGATCAGTCTGGGGTGACTGGGTGCATTTTAGGATCCCTGGGTGCAGTCTGGGATCTGTCTGGGTAGACTGCGTGCACTCTGGGCTCCCTGGGTGCAGTCTGGGATCAGTCTGGGTTGACTGCGTGCACTGCAGGATCCCTGGGTGCAGTCTGGGATCTGTCTGGTGTGAGTGCGTGCTCTGTAGGATTCATGGGTGCAGTCTGGGATCAGTCTGGGGTGACTGCGTGCACTGTAGGATGACTGGGTGCAGTCTGGGATCATTCTGGGATGACTGCGTGCACAGTAGGATCCCTGGATGCAATCTGGGATCAGTCTGGGGTGACTGCCTGCACTGTTGGATTCATGGGTGCAGTCTGGGATCAGTCTGGGTTAACTGAGTGCACTGTTGGATCCCTGGGTGCAGTCTGGGATCAGTCTGAGGGTACTGCGTGCACTGTAGAATTCCTGGGTGCAGTCTGGGATCAGTCTGGCGTGACTGGGTGCACTCTGGGATCCCTGGGTGCAGTCTGGGATCAGTCTGGGGTGACTGGGTGCATTTGAGGATCCCTGGGTGCAGTCTGGGATCTGTCTGGGTAGACTGCGTGCACTCTGGGCTCCCTGGGTGCAGTCTGGGATCAGTCTGGGTTGACTGCGTGCACTGCAGGATCCCTGGGTGCAGTCTGGGATCTGTCTGGTGTGAGTGCGTGCTCTGTAGGATTCATGGGTGCAGTCTGGGATCAGTCTGGGGTGACTGCGTGCACTGTAGGATGACTGGGTGCTGTCTGGGATCAGTCTGTTGTGACTACATGCACTGTAGGATCCCTGGGTGCAGTCTGAGATTAGTCTGGGGTGACTGCGTGCAATGTAGGATCAATGGGTGCTGTCTGGGATCAATCTGGGGTGACTGGGTGCACTGTATGATTCCTTGGTGCGGTCTGGGATCAGTCTGTGGTGACTGCGTGCAATGTCGGATTCCTGGTTGCAGTCTGGGATCAGTCTGGAGTGACTGAGTGCACTGTAGGATCCATGGGTGCTGTCTGGGATCAGTCTGGGGTGACTGCATGCAATGTAGGATCCCTGGGTGCAGTCTGAGATATGACTGGGGTGACTGCGTGCCCCGTTGGATTCCTGGGTGCAGTCTGGGATCAGTCTGGGATGACTGTGTGCACTGTCGTATCCCTGGGTGCAGTCTGAGATCAGTCTGGGGTGACTGCGTGCACTGTCGTATCGCTGGGTGCAGTCTGGGATCAGTCTGGGATGACTGCGTGCACTGCAGGATTCCTGTTTGCAGTCTGGGGTGACTGCGTTCAATGTAGGATCACTGGGTGCAGTCTGGGTTCAGTCTGGGGTGACTGCGTGCACTGTCGGCTCCCTGCGTGTAGTCTGGGATCAGTCTGGGGTAAATGCTTGCACTGTTGGAATCCTGGGTGCAGTCTGGGATCAGTTTGGGTTGACTGGGTGCATATAGGATTACTGAGTGCAGTCTGAGATCAGTCTGGGGTGACTGTGTGCACTGCAGGATCCCTGGGTGCAGTCTTTGATCAGTCTGGGTTGACTGGGTGCAGTCTGGGATCAGTTAGGGGTCAATGCGTGCACATTTGGATCCCTGGGTGCAGTCTGGGATCAGTCTGGGGTGACTGCGTGCACTGTACGATCCCTGGGTGCAGTCTGGGATCAATCTGCGGTGACTCCGTGCACTGCAGGATCCCTGGGTGCAGTCTGTGAACAGTCTGGGGTGACTGGGTGCATTCTGGGATCCCTGGGTGCAGTCTGTGATCAGTCTGGGGTGACTGGGTGCATTGTACGATCCGTGGGTGAAGTCTGGGATCAGTCTGGGGTGACTGCGTCCACTGTAGGATCCCTGGGTGCAGTCTGGGATCAGTCTGGGTTGACTGTGTGCATTGTAGGATCCGTGGGTGCAGTCTGGGATCAGTCTGGGGTGACTGGGTGCACTCTGGGATCCGTGGGTGCAGTCTGGGATCAGTCCGGGGTGTCTGGGTGCACTTTAGGATCCCTGGGTGCAGTCTGGGATCAGTCTGTGGGGACTGCGTGCACTGTAGGAATCCTGGGTGCAGTCTGGGTTCAGGCTGGGGTGACTGCGTGCACAGTAGATTTCCTGGTTGCAGTCTGGGATCAGTCTGGGATGACTTGGTGCACTCTGGGATTCGTGTCTGCAGTCTGGGATCAGTCTGGGGTGACTGCGTGCACTGCAGGATCCCTGGGTGCCGTCTGGGATCAGTCTGGGGTTACTGCGTGAACTGTAGGATCCCTGGGTGCAGTCTGGGATCAGTCTTTGGTGACTGCGTGCACTGTATGATCCCTGGGTGCAGTCTGAGATCAGTCTGGGGTGACTGCGTGCACTGTACGATCCATGGGTTCAGTCTGGGATCAGTCTGGGGTGACTGCGTGCACTGCAGGATCCCTGGGTGCAGTCTGGGATCAGTCTGGGGTGACTGTGTGCACTGTAGGATTCCTGGGTGCAGTCTGGGATCAGTCTGGTATGACTGCGTGCACTGCAGGATTCCTGTGTGCAGTCTGGGGTGACTGCGTTCAATGTCGGATCACTGGGTGCAGTCTGGGATCAGTCTGGGGTGACTGCGTGCAGTGTCGGCTCCCTGTGTATAGTCGGGGATCAGTCTGGGGTGACTGGGTGCACTGCAGGATCCCTGGGTGCAGTCTGGGTTCAGTCTGGGGTGACTGGGTGCATTCTGGGATCCCAGGGTGCAGTCTGGGATCAGTCTGGGGTGACTGGGTGCACGGTAGGATCCCTGGGTGCAGTCTGGGATCAGTCTGGGGTGACTGCGTGCACTGTCGGATACCTGCGTGCAGTCTAGGATCAGTCTGGGGTGACTGGGTGCAATGCAGGATCGCTGGGTGCAGTCTGGGATCAGTCTGGGTTGACTCTGTGCACTCTGGGATCACTGGGTGCAGTCTGTGATCAGTCTGGAGTGACTGCGTGCACAGTAGGATCCCTGGATGCAGTCTGGGATCAGTCTGGGGTGACTGCCTGCACTGTAGTATTCATGGGTGCAGTATGGGGTCAGTCTGGTGTTACTGAGTGCACTGTACGATCTCTGGGTGCAGTCTGGGATCAGTCTGGGTGTACTGCGTGCACTGCAGAATACCTGTGTGCAGTCTGGGATCAGTCTGGCGTGACTGGGTGCTCTCTGGGATCCCTGGGTGCAGTCTGGGATCAGTCTGGCTAGACTGCGTGCAATCTGGGATCCCTGGGTGCAGTCTGGAATCAGTCTTGGTTGACTGCGTGCACTGTAGGATCACTGGGTGCAGTCTGGGGTGACTGCGAGCACTGCAGGATCACTGGGTGCAGTCTGGGGTGACTGCGAGCACTGCAGGATACCTGGGTGCAGTCTGGGATCAGTCTGGGGTGACTGCGTGCACTGTAGGATCACTGGGTGCAGTCTGGGATCACAATGTGTTGACGAGGTGCATTCTGGAATACCTGGGTGCAGTCTGGGATCAGTCTGGGATGACTGCGTGCACTGTAGATTTCCTGGCTGCAGTCTGGGATCAGTCTGGAGTGACTGCGTGCACAGTAGGATCCCTGGATGCAGTCTGGGATCAGTCTGGGGTGACTGCCTGCACTGTAGTATTCATGGGTGCAGTATGGGATCAGTCTGGTGTTACTGAGTGCACTGTACGATCCCTGGCTGCAGTCTGGGATCAGTCTGGGTGTACTGCGTGCACTGCAGAATACCTGTGTGCAGTCTGGGATCAGTCTGGCGTGACTGGGTGCTCTCTGGGATCCCTGGGTGCAGTCTGGGATCAGTCTGGCTAGACTGCGTGCAATCTGGGATCCCTGGGTGCAGTCTGGAATCAGTCTTGGTTGACTGCGTGCACTGTAGGATCACTGGGTGCAGTCTGGGGTGACTGCGAGCACTGCAGGATTCCTGGGTGCAGTCTGGGATCAGTCTGGGGTGACTGCGTGCAGTGTAGGATCACTGGGTGCAGTCTGGGATCACAATGTGGTGACGAGGTGCATTCTGGAATACCTGGGTGCAGTCTGGGATCAGTCTGGGATGACTGCGTGCACTGTAGATTTCCTGGCTGCAGTCTGGGATCAGTCTGGGATGACTTGGTGCACTCTGGGATCCGTGGCTGCAGTCTGGGATCAGGGTGGCGTGACTGCGTGCACTGCAGGATGTCTGGGTGCAGTCTGGGATCAGTCTGGGGTGACTGCGTGCACTGCAGATTTCCTGGCTTCAGTCTGGGATCAGTCTGTGCTGACTTGGTGCACTCTGGGATCCCTGGGTGCAGTCTGTGATCAGTCTGGGGTGAAAGCGTGCACTGTCGGATCCATGGGTGCAGTCTGGGATCAGTCTGGGTGACTGCGTGCACTCTGGGATCCCTGGGTGCAGTCTGGGATCAGTCTGGGTTGACTGCGTGCACAGTAGGATCCCTGGATGCAATCTGGGATCAGTCTGGGGTGACTGCCTGCACTGTTGGATTCATGGGTGCAGTCTGGGATCAGTCTGGGTTAACTGAGTGCACTGTTGGATCCCTGGGTGCAGTCTGGGATCAGTCTGAGTGTACTGCGTGCACTGTAGAATTCCTGGGTGCAGTCTGGGATCAGTCTGGCGTGACTGGGTGCACTCTGGGATCCCTGGGTGCAGTCTGGGATCAGTCTGGGGTGACTGGGTGCATTTGAGGATCCCTGGGTGCAGTCTGGGATCTGTCTGGGTAGACTGCGTGCACTCTGGGCTCCCTGGGTGCAGTCTGGGATCAGTCTGGGTTGACTGCGTGCACTGCAGGATCCCTGGGTGCAGTCTGGGATCTGTCTGGTGTGAGTGCGTGCTCTGTAGGATTCATGGGTGCAGTCTGGGATCAGTCTGGGGTGACTGCGTGCACTGTAGGATGACTGGGTGCAGTCTGGGATCAGTCTGGGGTGACTGCGTGCACAGTAGGATCCCTGGATGCAATTTGGGATCAGTCTGGGGTGACTGCCTGCACTGTTGGATTCATGGGTGCAGACTGGGATCAGTCTGGGTTAACTGAGTGCACTGTTGGATCCCTGGGTGCAGTCTGGGATCAGTCTGAGGGTACTGCGTGCACTGTAGAATTCCTGGGTGCAGTCTGGGATCCGTCTGGCATG
This sequence comes from Heptranchias perlo, assembly GCF_035084215.1. Classification (NCBI taxonomy): domain Eukaryota; kingdom Metazoa; phylum Chordata; class Chondrichthyes; order Hexanchiformes; family Hexanchidae; genus Heptranchias; species Heptranchias perlo. The sequence goes on along the minus strand of NW_027138527.1, from coordinate 1,479,062 downwards.
ACTGGGTGCACTCTGGGATCCCTGGGTGCAGTCTGGGATCAGTCTGGCTAGACTGCGTGCAATCTGGGATCCCTGGGTGTAGTCTGGAATCAGTCTTGTTTGACTGCGTGCACTGTAGGATCACTGGGTGCAGTCTGGGGTGACTGCGAGCACTGCAGGATACCTGGGTGCAGTCTGGGATCAGTCTGGGGTGACTGCGTGCACTGTAGGATCACTGGGTGCAGTCTGGGATCACAATGTGGTGACGAGGTGCATTCTGGAATACCTGGGTGCAGTCTGGGATCAGTCTGGGATGACTGCGTGCACTGTAGATTTCCTGGCTGCAGTCTGAGATCAGTCTGGAGTGACTGCGTGCACAGTAGGATCCCTGGATGCAGTCTGGGATCAGTCTGGGGTGACTGCCTGCACTGTAGTATTCATGGGTGCAGTATGGGATCAGTCTGGTGTTACTGAGTGCACTGTACGATCCCTGGCTGCAGTCTGGGATCAGTCTGGGTGTACTGCGTGCACTGCAGAATACCTGTGTGCAGTCTGGGATCAGTCTGGCGTGACTGGGTGCTCTCTGGGATCCCTGGGTGCAGTCTGGGATCAGTCTGGCTAGACTGCGTGCAATCTGGGATCCCTGGGTGCAGTCTGGAATCAGTCTTGGTTGACTGCGTGCACTGTAGGATCACTGGGTGCAGTCTGGGGTGACTGCGAGCACTGCAGGATCCCTGGGTGCAGTCTGGGATCAGTCTGGGGTGACTGCGTGCACTGTAGGATCACTGGGTGCAGTCTGGGATCACAATGTGGTGACGAGGTGCATTCTGGAATACCTGGGTGCAGTCTGGGATCAGTCTGGGATGACTGCGTGCACTGTAGATTTCCTGGCTGCAGTCTGGGATCAGTCTGGGATGACTTGGTGCACTCTGGGATCCGTGGCTGCAGTCTGGGATCAGGGTGGCGTGACTGCGTGCACTGCAGGATGTCTGGGTGCAGTCTGGGATCAGTCTGGGGTGACTGCGTGCACTGCAGATTTCCTGGCTTCAGTCTGGGATCAGTCTGTGCTGACTTGGTGCACTCTGGGATCCCTGGGTGCAGTCTGTGATCAGTCTGGGGTGAAAGCGTGCACTGTCGGATCCATGGGTGCAGTCTGGGATCAGTCTGGGTGACTGCGTGCACTCTGGGATCCCTGGGTGCAGTCTGGGATCAGTCTGGGGTGACTGGGTGCATTTTAGGATCCCTGGGTGCAGTCTGGGATCTGTCTGGGTAGACTGCGTGCACTCTGGGCTCCCTGGGTGCAGTCTGGGATCAGTCTGGGTTGACTGCGTGCACTGCAGGATCCCTGGGTGCAGTCTGGGATCTGTCTGGTGTGAGTGCGTGCTCTGTAGGATTCATGGGTGCAGTCTGGGATCAGTCTGGGGTGACTGCGTGCACTGTAGGATGACTGGGTGCAGTCTGGGATCAGTCTGAGGTGACTGCGTGCACAGTAGGATCCCTGGATGCAATCTGGGATCAGTCTGGGGTGACTGCCTGCACTGTTGGATTCATGGGTGCAGTCTGGGATCAGTCTGGGTTAACTGAGTGCACTGTTGGATCACTGGGTGCAGTCTGGGATCAGTCTGAGGGTACTGCGTGCACTGTAGAATTCCTGGGTGCAGTCTGGGATCAGTCTGGCATGACTGGGTGCACTCTGGGATCCCTGGGTGCAGTCTGGGATCAGTCTGGGGTGACTGGGTGCATTTTAGGATCCCTGGGTGCAGTCTGGGATCTGTCTGGGTAGACTGCGTGCACTCTGGGCTCCCTGGGTGCAGTCTGGGATCAGTCTGGGTTGACTGCGCGCACTGCAGGATCCCTGGATGCAGTCTGGGATCTGTCTGGTGTGAGTGCGTGCTCTGTAGGATTCATGGGTGCAGTCTGGGATCAGTCTGGCATGACTGGGTGCACTCTGGGATCCCTGGGTGCAGTCTGGGATCAGTCTGGGGTGACTGGGTGCATTTTAGGATCCCTGGGTGCAGTCTGGGATCTGTCTGGGTAGACTGCGTGCACTCTGGGCTCCCTGGATGCAGTCTGGGATCAGTCTGGGTTGACTGCGTGCACTGCAGGATCCCTGGGTGCAGTCTGGGATCTGTCTGGTGTGAGTGCGTGCACTGTAGGATGACTGGGTGCTGTCTGGGATCAGTCTGTTGTGACTACATGCACTGTAGGATCCCTGGGTGCAGTCTGAGATTAGTCTGGGGTGACTGCGTGCAATGTAGGATCAATGGGTGCTGTCTGGGATCAATCTGGGGTGACATCGTGCACTGGAGGATTCCTTGGTGCAGCCTGGAATAAGTCTGGGGTGACTGGGTGCACTGTATGATTCCTTGGTGCGGTCTGGGATCAGTCTGTGGTGACTGCGTGCAATGTCGGATTCCTGGGTGCAGTCTGGGATCAGTCTGGGGTGACTGAGTGCACTGTAGGATCCATGGGTGCTGTCTGGGATCAGTCTGGGGTGACTGCATGCAATGTAGGATCCCTGGGTGCAGTCTGAGATATGACTGGGGTGACTGCGTGCCCCGTTGGATTCCTGGGTGCAGTCTGGGATCAGTCTGGGATGACTGCGTGCACTGTCGTATCCCTGGGTGCAGTCTGAGATCAGTCTGGGGTGACTGCGTGCACTGTCGTATCGCTGGGTGCAGTCTGGGATCAGTCTGGGATGACTGCGTGCACTGCAGGATTCCTGTTTGCAGTCTGGCTCCCTGCGTGTAGTCTGGGATCAGTCTGGGGTAAATGCGTGCACTGTTGGAATCCTGGGTGCAGTCTGGGATCAGTCTGGGTTGACTGGGTGCATATAGGATTACTGAGTGCAGTCTGAGATCAGTCTGGGGTGACTGTGTGCACTGCAGGATCCCTGGGTGCAGTCTTTGATCAGTCTGGGTTGACTGGGTGCAGTCTGGGATCAGTTAGGGGTCAATGCGTGCACATTTGGATCCCTGGGTGCAGTCTGGGATCAGTCTGGGGTGACTGCGTGCACTGTACGAACTCTGGGTGCAGTCTGGGATCAATCTGCGGTGACTCCGTGCACTGCAGGATCCCTGGGTGCAGTCTGTGAACAGTCTGGGGTGACTGGGTGCATTCTGGGATCCCTGGGTGCAGTCTGTGATCAGTCTGGGGTGACTGGGTGCATTGCACGATCCGTGGGTGAAGTCTGGGATCAGTCTGGGGTGACTGCGTCCACTGTAGGATCCCTGGGTGCAGTCTGGGATCAGTCTGGGTTGACTGTGTGCATTGTAGGATCCGTGGGTGCAGTCTGGGATCAGTCTGGGGTGACTGGGTGCACTCTGGGATCCGTGGGTGCAGTCTGGGATCAGTCCGGGGTGTCTGGGTGCACTCTGGGATCCGTGGGTGCAGTCTGGGATCAGTCCGGGGTGTCTGGGTGCACTTTAGGATCCCTGGGTGCAGTCTGGGATCAGTCTGTGGGGACTGCGTGCACTGTGGGAATCCTGGGTGCAGTCTGGGATCAGGCTGGGGTGACTACGTGCACAGTAGATTTCCTGGTTGCAGTCTGGGATCAGTCTGGGATGACGTGGTGCACTCTGGGATCCGTGTCTGCAGTCTGGGATCAGTCTGGGGTGACTGCGTGCACTGCAGGATCCCTGGGTGCCGTCTGGGATCAGTCTGGGGTTACTGCGTGAACTGTAGGATCCCTGGGTGCAGTCTGGGATCAGTCTGGGGTGACTGATTGCACTGTAGGTTTACTGGGTGCAGTCTGGGTTGACTGCGTGCACTGTCCGATCCCTGGGTGCAGTCTGGCATCAGTCTGGGGTGACAGGGTGCATGTAGGATTACTGGGTGCAGTCTGGGATCAGTCTGGGGTGACTGGCTGCATTTAGGATTACTGGGTGCAGTCTGGGATCAGTCTGGGATGATTGCGTGCACAGTACGATCCATGGGTGCAGTCTGGGATTAGTCTGGGGTGACTGCCTGCAATGTAGGATAACTGGGTGCAGTCTGGGATCAGTCTGGGGTGACTGCGTGCAATGTCGGATTCCTGGGTGAAGTCTGGGATCAGTTTGGGGTGACTGGGTGCACTCTGGCATCCCTGGGTGCAGTCTGGGAAAGGTCTGGGGTGACTGGGTGCATTTTAGGATCCCTGGGTGCAGTCTGGGATCTGTCTGGGTCGACTGTGTGCACTCTGGGATCCCTTGGTGCAGTCTGGGATCAGTCTGTGTTGACTGCGTGCACTGCAGGATCCCTGGGTGCAGTCTGGGATCTGTCTGGGGTGAGTGCGTGCTCTGTAGGATTCCTGGGTGCAGTCTGGGATCAGTCTGGGGTGACTGCGTGCAATGTCGGATCCCTCGGTGCAGTCTGGGATCAGCCTAGGGTTACTGCGTGCACTGCAGGATTCCTGGGTGCAGTCTGGGGTGACTGCGTGCAATGTAGGATCCCCGGGTGCAGTCTGGGATCAGTCAGGAGTTACTGCGTGCACTGTAGGATCCGTGGCTGCAGTCTGGGATCAGTCTGGGGTGACTGCGTGCAATGTAGATTTCCTGGGTGCAGTCTGGAATCAGTCTAGTGTGACTGGCTGCATTGTAGGATCCGTGGGTGCAGTCTGGGATCAGTCTGGGGTGACTGCGTGTACTGCAGGATACCTGGGTGCAGTTTGGGATCTGTCTGGGGTTACTGCGTGCACTGTAGAATCCCTGTGTGCAGTCTGGGCTCCGTCTGGGGTGACTGGGTGCACTGTAGGAACCCAGGGTGCAGTCTGGGATCAGTCTGGGATGACTGTGTGCACTGTAGGATACATGGGTGCTGTCTGGGATTAGTCTGCGGTGACTGCGTGCACTGCAGGATCCCTGGGTGCAGTCTCGGATCAGTCTGGGTTAACTGCGTGCACTGTAGATTTCCTGGGTGCAGTCTGGGATCAGTCGGGGTGACTGGGTGCACTCTGGGATCCCTGGGTGCAGTCTGGGATCTGTCTGGGTAGACTGCGTGCACTCTGGGCTCCCTGGGTGCAGTCTGGGATCAGTCTGGGTTGACTGCGTGCACTGCAGGATCCCTGGGTGCAGTCTGGGATCTGTCTGGTGTGAGTGCGTGCTCTGTAGGATTCATGGGTGCAGTCTGGGATCAGTCTGGGGTGACTGCGTGCACTGTAGGATGACTGGGTGCTGTCTGGGATCAGTCTGTTGTGACTACATGCACTGTAGGATCCCTGGGTGCAGTCTGAGATTAGTCTGGGGTGACTGCGTGCAATGTAGGATCAATGGGTGCTGTCTGGGATCAATCTGGGGTGACAGCGTGCACTGGAGGATTCCTTGGTGCAGTCTGGAATAAGTCTGGGGTGACTGGGTGCACTGTATGATTCCTTGGTGCGGTCTGGGATCAGTCTGTGGTGACTGCGTGCAATGTCGGATTCCTGGGTGCAGTCTGGGATCAGTCTGGGGTGACTGAGTGCACTGTAGGATCCATGGGTGCTGACTGGGATCAGTCTGGGGTGACTGCATGTAATGTAGGATCCCTGGGTGCAGTCTGAGATATGACTGGGGTGACTGCGTGCCCCGTTGGATTCCTGGGTGCAGTCTGGGATCAGTCTGGCATGACTGGGTGCACTCTGGGATCCCTGGGTGCAGTCTGGGATCAGTCTGGGGTGACTGGGTGCATTTTAGGATCCCTGGGTGCAGTCTGGGATCTGTCTGGGTAGACTGCGTGCACTCTGGGCTCCCTGGGTGCAGTCTGGGATCAGTCTGGGTTGACTGCGCGCACTGCAGGATCCCTGGATGCAGTCTGGGATCTGTCTGGTGTGAGTGCGTGCTCTGTAGGATTCATGGGTGCAGTCTGGGATCAGTCTGGCATGACTGGGTGCACTCTGGGATCCCTGGGTGCAGTCTGGGATCAGTCTGGGGTGACTGGGTGCATTTTAGGATCCCTGGGTGCAGTCTGGGATCTGTCTGGGTAGACTGCGTGCACTCTGGGCTCCCTGGGTGCAGTCTGGGATCAGTCTGGGTTGACTGCGTGCACTGCAGGATCCCTGGGTGCAGTCTGGGATCTGTCTGGTGTGAGTGCGTGCTCTGTAGGATTCATGGGTGCAGTCTGGGATCAGTCTGGGGTGACTGCGTGCACTGTAGGATGACTGGGTGCTGTCTGGGATCAGTCTGTTGTGACTACATGCACTGTAGGATCCCTGGGTGCAGTCTGAGATTAGTCTGGGGTGACTGCGTGCAATGTAGGATCAATGGGTGCTGTCTGGGATCAATCTGGGGTGACAGCGTGCACTGGAGGATTCCTTGGTGCAGTCTGGAATAAGTCTGGGGTGACTGGGTGCACTGTATGATTCCTTGGTGCGGTCTGGGATCAGTCTGTGGTGACTGCGTGCAATGTCGGATTCCTGGGTGCAGTCTGGGATCAGTCTGGGGTGACTGAGTGCACTGTAGGATCCATGGGTGCTGTCTGGGATCAGTCTGGGGTGACTGCATGCAATGTAGGATCCCTGGGTGCAGTCTGAGATATGACTGGGGTGAGTGCGTGCTCTGTAGGATTCCTGGGTGCAGTCTGGGATCAGTCTGGGGTGACTGCGTGCAATGTCGGATCCCTCGGTGCAGTCTGGGATCAGCCTAGGGTTACTGCGTGCACTGCAGGATTCCTGGGTGCAGTCTGGGGTGACTGCGTGCAATGTAGGATCCCCGGGTGCAGTCTGGGATCAGTCAGGAGTTACTGCGTGCACTGTAGGATCCGTGGCTGCAGTCTGGGATCAGTCTGGGGTGACTGCGTGCAATGTAGATTTCCTGGGTGCAGTCTGGAATCAGTCTAGTGTGACTGGCTGCATTGTAGGATCCGTGGGTGCAGTCTGGGATCAGTCTGGGGTGACTGCGTGTACTGCAGGATACCTGGGTGCAGTTTGGGATCTGTCTGGGGTTACTGCGTGCACTGTAGAATCCCTGTGTGCAGTCTGGGCTCCGTCTGGGGTGACTGGGTGCACTGTAGGAACCCAGGGTGCAGTCTGGGATCAGTCTGGGATGACTGTGTGCACTGTAGGATACATGGGTGCTGTCTGGGATTAGTCTGCGGTGACTGCGTGCACTGCAGGATCCCTGGGTGCAGTCTCGGATCAGTCTGGGTTAACTGCGTGCACTGTAGATTTCCTGGGTGCAGTCTGGGATCAGTCGGGGTGACTGGGTGCACTCTGGGATCCCTGGGTGCAGTCTGGGATCTGTCTGGGTAGACTGCGTGCACTCTGGGCTCCATGGGTGCAGTCTGGGATCAGTCTGGGTTGACTGCGTGCACTGCAGGATCCCTGGGTGCAGTCTGGGATCTGTCTGGTGTGAGTGCGTGCTCTGTAGGATTCATGGGTGCAGTCTGGGATCAGTCTGGGGTGACTGCGTGCACTGTAGGATGACTGGGTGCTGTCTGGGATCAGTCTGTTGTGACTACATGCACTGTAGGATCCCTGGGTGCAGTCTGAGATTAGTCTGGGGTGACTGCGTGCAATGTAGGATCAATGGGTGCTGTCTGGGATCAATCTGGGGTGACAGCGTGCACTGGAGGATTCCTTGGTGCAGTCTGGAATAAGTCTGGGGTGACTGGGTGCACTGTATGATTCCTTGGTGCGGTCTGGGATCAGTCTGTGGTGACTGCGTGCAATGTCGGATTCCTGGGTGCAGTCTGGGATCAGTCTGGGGTGACTGAGTGCACTGTAGGATCCATGGGTGCTGTCTGGGATCAGTCTGGGGTGACTGCATGTAATGTAGGATCCCTGGGTGCAGTCTGAGATATGACTGGGGTGACTGCGTGCCCCGTTGGATTCCTGGGTGCAGTCTGGGATCAGTCTGGCATGACTGGGTGCACTCTGGGATCCCTGGGTGCAGTCTGGGATCAGTCTGGGGTGACTGGGTGCATTTTAGGATCCCTGGGTGCAGTCTGGGGTCTGTCTGGGTAGACTGCGTGCACTCTGGGCTCCCTGGGTGCAGTCTGGGATCAGTCTGGGTTGACTGCGCGCACTGCAGGATCCCTGGATGCAGTCTGGGGTCTGTCTGGTGTGAGTGCGTGCTCTGTAGGATTCATGGGTGCAGTCTGGGATCAGTCTGGCATGACTGGGTGCACTCTGGGATCCCTGGGTGCAGTCTGGGATCAGTCTGGGGTGACTGGGTGCATTTTAGGATCCCTGGGTGCAGTCTGGGATCTGTCTGGGTAGACTGCGTGCACTCTGGGCTCCCTGGGTGCAGTCTGGGATCAGTCTGGGTTGACTGCGTGCACTGCAGGATCCCTGGGTGCAGTCTGGGATCTGTCTGGTGTGAGTGCGTGCTCTGTAGGATTCATGGGTGCAGTCTGGGATCAGTCTGGGGTGACTGCGTGCACTGTAGGATGACTGGGTGCTGTCTGGGATCAGTCTGTTGTGACTACATGCACTGTAGGATCCCTGGGTGCAGTCTGAGATTAGTCTGGGGTGACTGCGTGCAATGTAGGATCAATGGGTGCTGTCTGGGATCAATCTGGGGTGACAGCGTGCACTGGAGGATTCCTTGGTGCAGTCTGGAATAAGTCTGGGGTGACTGGGTGCACTGTATGATTCCTTGGTGCGGTCTGGGATCAGTCTGTGGTGACTGCGTGCAATGTCGGATTCCTGGGTGCAGTCTGGGATCAGTCTGGGGTGACTGAGTGCACTGTAGGATCCATGGGTGCTGTCTGGGATCAGTCTGGGGTGACTGCATGCAATGTAGGATCCCTGGGTGCAGTCTGAGATATGACTGGGGTGACTGCGTGCCCCGTTGGATTCCTGGGTGCAGTCTGGGATCAGTCTGGGATGACTGCGTGCACTGTCGTATCCCTGGGTGCAGTCTGAGATCAGTCTGGGGTGACTGCGTGCACTGTCGTATCGCTGGGTGCAGTCTGGGATCAGTCTGGGATGACTGCGTGCACTGCAGGATTCCTGTTTGCAGTCTGGCTCCCTGCGTGTAGTCTGGGATCAGTCTGGGGTAAATGCGTGCACTGTTGGAATCCTGGGTGCAGTCTGGGATCAGTCTGGGTTGACTGGGTGCATATAGGATTACTGAGTGCAGTCTGAGATCAGTCTGGGGTGACTGTGTGCACTGCAGGATCCCTGGGTGCAGTCTTTGATCAGTCTGGGTTGACTGGGTGCAGTCTGGGATCAGTTAGGGGTCAATGCGTGCACATTTGGATCCCTGGGTGCAGTCTGGCATCAGTCTGGGGTGACTGCGTGCACTGTACGAACTCTGGGTGCAGTCTGGGATCAATCTGCGGTGACTCCGTGCACTGCAGGATCCCTGGGTGCAGTCTGTGAACAGTCTGGGGTGACTGGGTGCATTCTGGGATCCCTGGGTGCAGTCTGTGATCAGTCTGGGGTGACTGGGTGCATTGTACGATCCGTGGGTGAAGTCTGGGATCAGTCTGGGGTGACTGCGTCCAATGTAGGATCCCTGGGTGCAGTCTGGGATCAGTCTGGGTTGACTGTGTGCATTGTAGGATCCGTGGGTGCAGTCTGGGATCAGTCTGGGGTGACTGGGTGCACTCTGGGATCCGTGGGTGCAGTCTGGGATCAGTCCGGGGTGTCTGGGTGCACTCTGGGATCCGTGGGTGCAGTCTGGGATCAGTCCGGGGTGTCTGGGTGCACTTTAGGATCCCTGGGTGCAGTCTGGGATCAGTCTGTGGGGACTGCGTGCACTGTGGGAATCCTGGGTGCAGTCTGGGATCAGGCTGGGGTGACTACGTGCACAGTAGATTTCCTGGTTGCAGTCTGGGATCAGTCTGGGATGACGTGGTGCACTCTGGGATCCGTGTCTGCAGTCTGGGATCAGTCTGGGGTGACTGCGTGCACTGCAGGATCCCTGGGTGCCGTCTGGGATCAGTCTGGGGTTACTGCGTGAACTGTAGGATCCCTGGGTGCAGTCTGGGATCAGTCTGGGGTGACTGATTGCACTGTAGGTTTACTGGGTGCAGTCTGGGTTGACTGCGTGCACTGTCCGATCCCTGGGTGCAGTCTGGCATCAGTCTGGGGTGACAGGGTGCATGTAGGATTACTGGGTGCAGTCTGGGATCAGTCTGGGGTGACTGGCTGCATTTAGGATTACTGGGTGCAGTCTGGGATCAGTCTGGGATGATTGCGTGCACAGTACGATCCATGGGTGCAGTCTGGGATTAGTCTGGGGTGACTGCCTGCAATGTAGGATAACTGGGTGCAGTCTGGGATCAGTCTGGGGTGACTGCGTGCAATGTCGGATTCCTGGGTGAAGTCTGGGATCAGTTTGGGGTGACTGGGTGCACTCTGGCATCCCTGGGTGCAGTCTGGGAAAGGTCTGGGGTGACTGGGTGCATTTTAGGATCCCTGGGTGCAGTCTGGGATCTGTCTGGGTCGACTGTGTGCACTCTGGGATCCCTTGGTGCAGTCTGGGATCAGTCTGTGTTGACTGCGTGCACTGCAGGATCCCTGGGTGCAGTCTGGGATCTGTCTGGGGTGAGTGCGTGCTCTGTAGGATTCCTGGGTGCAGTCTGGGATCAGTCTGGGGTGACTGCGTGCAATGTCGGATCCCTCGGTGCAGTCTGGGATCAGCCTAGGGTTACTGCGTGCACTGCAGGATTCCTGGGTGCAGTCTGGGGTGACTGCGTGCAATGTAGGATCCCCGGGTGCAGTCTGGGATCAGTCAGGAGTTACTGCGTGCACTGTAGGATCCGTGGCTGCAGTCTGGGATCAGTCTGGGGTGACTGCGTGCAATGTAGATTTCCTGGGTGCAGTCTGGAATCAGTCTAGTGTGACTGGCTGCATTGTAGGATCCGTGGGTGCAGTCTGGGATCAGTCTGGGGTGACTGCGTGTACTGCAGGATACCTGGGTGCAGTTTGGGATCTGTCTGGGGTTACTGCGTGCACTGTAGAATCCCTGTGTGCAGTCTGGGCTCCGTCTGGGGTGACTGGGTGCACTGTAGGAACCCAGGGTGCAGTCTGGGATCAGTCTGGGATGACTGTGTGCACTGTAGGATACATGGGTGCTGTCTGGGATTAGTCTGCGATGACTGCGTGCACTGCAGGATCCCTGGGTGCAGTCTCGGATCAGTCTGGGTTAACTGCGTGCACTGTAGATTTCCTGGGTGCAGTCTGGGATCAGTCGGGGTGACTGGGTGCACTCTGGGATCCCTGGGTGCAGTCTGGGATCTGTCTGGGTAGACTGCGTGCACTCTGGGCTCCCTGTGTGCAGTCTGGGATCAGTCTGGGTTGACTGCGTGCACTGCAGGATCCCTGGGTGCAGTCTGGGATCTGTCTGGTGTGAGTGCGTGCTCTGTAGGATTCATGGGTGCAGTCTGGGATCAGTCTGGGGTGACTGCGTGCACTGTAGGATGACTGGGTGCTGTCTGGGATCAGTCTGTTGTGACTACATGCACTGTAGGATCCCTGGGTGCAGTCTGAGATTAGTCTGGGATGACTGTGTGCACTGTAGGATACATGGGTGCTGTCTGGGATTAGTCTGCGGTGACTGCGTGCACTGCAGGATCCCTGGGTGCAGTCTCGGATCAGTCTGGGTTAACTGCGTGCACTGTAGATTTCCTGGGTGCAGTCTGGGATCAGTCGGGGTGACTGGGTGCACTCTGGGATCCCTGGGTGCAGTCTGGGACAGGTCAGGGGTTACTGCGTGCAATGTGTGATCCCTGGTTTCTGTCTGGGATCAGTCTGGCTTGATTGGGTGCGCTGCAGGATCCCTGGGTGCAGTCTGGGATCAGTTATGGGTGAATGCGTGCACATTAGGATCCCTGGGTGCAGTCTGGGATCAGTCTGGTGTGACTGCGTGCACTGTAGGTTCCCTGGGTGCAGTCTGGGATCTGTCTGGGGTGAGTGCGTGCTCTGTAGGATTCCTGGGTGCAGTCTGGGATCAGTCTGTGGTGACTGCGTGCAATGTCGGATTCCTGGGTGCAGTCTGAGATCAGTCTGGGGTGACTGCGTGCACTGTAGGATCCATGGGTTCAGTCTGGGATCAGTCTGGGGTGACTGCGTGCACTGTAGGATCCCTGGGTGCAGTCTGGGATCAGTCTGGGGTGACTGTGTGCACTGTAGGATTCCTGGGTGCAGTCTGGGATCAGTCTGGTATGACTGCGTGCACTGCAGGATTCCCGTGTGCAGTCTGGGGTGACTGCGTTCAATGTCGGATCACTGGGTGCAGTCTGGGATCAGTCTGGGGTGACTGCGTGCAGTGTTGGCTCCCTGGGTATAGTCGGGGATCAGTCTGGGGTGACTGGGTGCACTGCAGGATCCCTGGGTGCAGTCTGGGTTCAGTCTGGGGTGACTGGGTGCATTCTGGGATCCCTGGGTGCAGTCTGGGATCAGTCTGGGGTGACTGGGTGCACTGTAGGATCCCTGGGTGCAGTCTGGGATCAGTCTGGGGTGACTGCGTGCACTGTCGGATACCTGCGTGCAGTCCAGGATCAGTCTGGGGTGACTGGGTGCAATGCAGGATCGCTGGGTGCAGTCTGGGATCAGTCTGGGTTGACTCTGTGCACTCTGGGATCACTGGGTGCAGTCTGTGATCAGTCTGGAGTGACTGCGTGCACAGTAGGATCCCTGGATGCAGTCTGGGATCAGTCTGGGGTGACTGCCTGCACTGTAGTATTCATGGGTGCAGTATGGGGTCAGTCTGGTGTTACTGAGTGCACTGTACGATCCCTGGGTGCAGTCTGGGATCAGTCTGGGTGTACTGCGTGCACTGCAGAATACATGTGTGCAGTCTGGGATCAGTCTGGCGTGACTGGGTGCTCTCTGGGATCCCTGGGTGCAGTCTGGGATCAGTCTGGCTAGACTGCGTGCAATCTGGGATCCCTGGGTGCAGTCTGGAATCAGTCTTGGTTGACTGCGTGCACTGTAGGATCACTGGGTGCAGTCTGGGGTGACTGCGAGCACTGCAGGATCCCTGGGTGCAGTCTGGGATCAGTCTGGGGTGACTGCGTGCACTGTAGGATCACTGGGTGCAGTCTGGGATCAAAATGTGGTGACGAGGTGCATTCTGGAATACCTGGGTGCAGTCTGGGATCAGTCTGGGATGACTGCGTGCACTGTAGATTTCCTGGCTGCAGTCTGGGATCAGTCTGGAGTGACTGCGTGCACAGTAGGATCCCTGGATGCAGTCTGGGATCAGTCTGGGGTGACTGCCTGCACTGTAGTATTCATGGGTGCAGTATGGGATCAGTCTGGTGTTACTGAGTGCACTGTACGATCCCTGGGTGCAGTCTGGGATCAGTCTGGGTGTACTGCGTGCACTGCAGAATACATGTGTGCAGTCTGGGATCAGTCTGGCGTGACTGGGTGCTCTCTGGGATCCCTGGGTGCAGTCTGGGATCAGTCTGGCTGGACTGCGTGCAATCTGGGATCCCTGGGTGCAGTCTGGAATCAGTCTTGGTTGACTTCGTGCACTGTAGGATCACTGGGTGCAGTCTGGGGTGACTGCGAGCACTGCAGGATCCCTGGGTGCAGTCTGGGATCAGTCTGGGGTGACTGCGTGCACTGTAGGATCACTGGGTGCAGTCTGGGATCACAATGTGGTGACGAGGTGCATTCTGGAATACCTGGGTGCAGTCTGGGATCAGTCTGGGATGACTGCGTGCACTGTAGATTTCCTGGCTGCAGTCTGGGATCAGTCTGGGATGACTTGGTGCACTCTGGGATCCGTGGCTGCAGTCTGGGATCAGGGTGGCGTGACTGCGTGCACTGCAGGATGTCTGGGTGCAGTCTGGGATCAGTCTGGGGTGACTGCGTGCACTGCAGATTTCCTGGCTTCAGTCTGGGATCAGTCTGTGCTGACTTGGTGCACTCTGGGATCCCTGGGTGCAGTCTGTGATCAGTCTGGGGTGAAAGCGTGCACTGTCGGATCCATGGGTGCAGTCTGGGATCAGTCTGGGTGACTGCGTGCACTCTGGGATCCCTGGGTGCAGTCTGGGATCAGTCTGGGGTGACTGCGTGCACAGTAGGATCCCTGGATGCAATCTGGGATCAGTCTGGGGTGACTGCCTGCACTGTTGGATTCATGGGTGCAGTCTGGGATCAGTCTGGGTTAACTGAGTGCACTGTTGGATCCCTGGGTGCAGTCTGGGATCAGTCTGAGGGTACTGCGTGCACTGTGGAATTCCTGGGTGCAGTCTGGGATCAGTCTGGCGTGACTGGGTGCACTCTGGGATCCCTGGGTGCAGTCTGGGATCAGTCTGGGGTGACTGGGTGCATTTTAGGATCCCTGGGTGCAGTCTGGGATCTGTCTGGGTAGACTGCGTGCACTCTGGGCTCCCTGGGTGCAGTCTGGGATCAGTCTGGGTTGACTGCGTGCACTGCAGGATCCCTGGGTGCAGTCTGGGATCTGTCTGGTGTGAGTGCGTGCTCTGTAGGATTCATGGGTGCAGTCTGGGATCAGTCTGGGGTGACTGCGTGCACTGTAGGATGACTGGGTGCAGTCTGGGATCAGTCTGGGGTGACTGCGTGCACAGTAGGATCCCTGGATGCAATCTGGGATCAGTCTGGGGTGACTGCCTGCACTGTTGGATTCATGGGTGCAGTCTGGGATCAGTCTGGGTTAACTGAGTGCACTGTTGGATCCCTGGGTGCAGTCTGGGATCAGTCTGAGGGTACTGCGTGCACTGTAGAATTCCTGGGTGCAGTCTGGGATCAGTCTGGCATGACTGGGTGCACTCTGGGATCCCTGGGTGCAGTCTGGGATCAGTCTGGGGTGACTGGGTGCATTTTAGGATCCCTGGGTGCAGTCTGGGATCTGTCTGGGTAGACTGCGTGCACTCTGGGCTCCCTGGGTGCAGTCTGGGATCAGTCTCGGTTGACTGCGTGCACTGCAGGATCCCTGGGTGCAGTCTGGGATCTGTCTGGTGTGAGTGCGTGCTCTGTAGGATTCATGGGTGCAGTCTGGGATCAGTCTGGGGTGACTGCGTGCACTGTAGGATGACTGGGTGCTGTCTGGGATCAGTCTGTTGTGACTACATGCACTGTAGGATCCCTGGGTGCAGTCTGAGATTAGTCTGGGGTGACTGCGTGCAATGTAGGATCAATGGGTGCTGTCTGGGATCAATCTGGGGTGACAGCGTGCACTGGAGGATTCCTTGGTGCAGTCTGGAATAAGTCTGGGGTGACTGGGTGCACTGTATGATTCCTTGGTGCGGTCTGGGATCAGTCTGTGGTGACTGCGTGCAATGTCGGATTCCTGGGTGCAGTCTGGGATCAGTCTGGGGTGACTGAGTGCACTGTAGGATCCATGGGTGCTGTCTGGGATCAGTCTGGGGTGACTGCATGCAATGTAGGATCCCTGGGTGCAGTCTGAGATATGACTGGGGTGACTGCGTGCCCCGTTGGATTCCTGGGTGCAGTCTGGGATCAGTCTGGGATGACTGCGTGCACTGTCGTATCCCTGGGTGCAGTCTGAGATCAGTCTGGGGTGACTGCGTGCACTGTCGTATCGCTGGGTGCAGTCTGGGATCAGTCTGGGATGACTGCGTGCACTGCAGGATTCCTGTTTGCAGTCTGGGGTGACTGCGTTCAATGTAGGATCACTGGGTGCAGTCTGGGTTCAGTCTAGGGTGACTGCGTGCACTGTCGGCTCCCTGCGTGTAGTCTGGGATCAGTCTGGGGTAAATGCGTGCACTGTTGGAATCCTGGGTGCAGTCTGGGATCAGTCTGGGTTGACTGGGTGCATATAGGATTACTGAGTGCAGTCTGAGATCAGTCTGGGGTGACTGTGTGCACTGCAGGATCCCTGGGTGCAGTCTGGGATCAGTCTGGGGTGACTGGTGCACTCTGGGATCCGTGGGTGCAGTCTGGGATCATTCCGGGGTGTCTGGGTGCACTTTAGGATCCCTGGGTGCAGTCTGGGATCAGTCTGTGGGGACTGCGTGCACTGTAGGAATCCTGGGTGCAGTCTGGGATCAGGCTGGGGTGACTGCGTGCACAGTAGATTTCCTGGTTGCAGTCTGGGATCAGTCTGGGATGACGTGGTGCACTCTGGGATCCGTGTCTGCAGTCTGGGATCAGTCTGGGGTGACTGCGTGCACTGCAGGATCCCTGGGTGCCGTCTGGGATCAGTCTGGGGTTACTGCGTGAACTGTAGGATCCCTGGGTGCAGTCTGGGATCAGTCTGGGTTGACTGTGTGCATTGTAGGATCCGTGGGTGCAGTCTGGGATCAGTCTGGGGTGACTGGGTGCACTCTGGGATCCGTGGGTGCAGTCTGGGATCAGTCCGGGGTGTCTGGGTGCACTTTAGGATCCCTGGGTGCAGTCTGGGATTAGTCTGTGGGGACTGCGTGCACTGTAGGAATCCTGGGTGCAGTCTGGGATCAGGCTGGGGTGACTGCGTGCACAGTAGATTTCCTGGTTGCAGTCTGGGATCAGTCTGGGATGACGTGGTGCACTCTGGGATCCGTGTCTGCAGTCTGGGATCAGTCTGGGGTGACTGCGTGCACTGCAGGATCCCTGGGTGCCGTATGGTATCAGTCTGGGGTTACTGCGTGAACTGTAGGATCCCTGGGTGCAGTCTGGGATCAGTCTGGGGTGACTGATTGCACTGTAGGTTTACTGGGTGCAGTCTGGGTTGACTGCGTGCACTGTCCGATCCCTGGGTGCAGTCTGGCATCAGTCTGGTGTGACAGGGTGCATGTAGGATTACTGGGTGCAGTCTGGGATCAGTCTGGGGTGACTGGCTGCATTTAGGATTACTGGGTGCAGTCTGGGATCAGTCTGGGATGATTGCGTGCACTGTACGATCCATGGGTGCAGTCTGGGATTAGTCTGGGGTGACTGCCTGCAATGTAGGATAACTGGGTGCAGTCTGGGATCAGTCTGGGGTGACTGCGTGCAATGTCGGATTCCTGGGTGAAGTCTGGGATCAGTTTGGGGTGACTGGGTGCACTCTGGCATCCCTGGGTGCAGTCTGGGAAATGTCTGGGGTGACTGCGTGCAATGTCGGATTCCTGGGTGAAGTCTGGGATCAGTTTGGGGTGACTGGGTGCACTCTGGCATCCCTGGGTGCAGTCTGGGATCAGTCTGGGGTGACTGGGTGCATTTTAGGATCCATGGGTGCAGTCTGGGATCTGTCTGGGTCGACTGTGTGCACTCTGGGATCCCTGGGTGCAGTCTGGGATCTGTCTGGGGTGAGTGCGTGCTCTGTAGGATTCCTGGGTGCAGTCTGGATCAGTCTGGGGTGACTGCGTGCAATGTCGGATCCCTGGGTGCAGTCTGGGATCAGCCTAGGGTTACTGCGTGCACTGCAGGATTCCTGGGTGCAGTCTGGGGTGACTGCGTGAAATGTAGGATCCCTGGGTGCAGTCTGGGATCAGTCAGGAGTTACTGCGTGCACTGTAGGATCCGTGGCTGCAGTCTGGGATCAGTCTGGGGTGACTGCGTGCAATGTAGATTTCCTGGGTGCAGTCTGGAATCAGTCTGGTGTGACTGGCTGCATTGTAGGATCCGTGGGTGCAGTCTGGGATCAGTCTGGGGTGACTGCGTGTACTGCAGGATACCTGGGTGCAGTTTGGGATCTGTCTGGGGTTACTGCGTGCACTGTAGAATCCCTGTGTGCAGTCTGGGCTCCGTCTGGGGTGACTGGGTGCACTGTAGGAACCCAGGGTGCAGTCTGGGATCAGTCTGGGATGACTGTGTGCACTGCAGGATACATGGGTGCTGTCTGGGATTAGTCTGCGGTGACTGCGTGCACTGCAGGATCCCTGGGTGCAGTCTCGGATCAGTCTGGGTTAACTGCGTGCACTGTAGATTTCCTGGGTGCAGTCTGGGATCAGTCGGGGTGACTGGGTGCACTCTGGGATCCCTGGGTGCAGTCTGGGACAGGTCAGGGGTTACTGCGTGCAATGTGTGATCCCTGGTTTCTGTCTGGGATCAGTCTGGCGTGATTGGGTGCACTGCAGGATCCCTGGGTTCAGTCTGGGATCAGTTATGGGTGAATGCGTGCACATTAGGATCCCTGGGTGCAGTCTGGGATCAGTCTGGTGTGACTGCGTGCACTGTAGGTTCCCTGGGTGCAGTCTGGGATCTGTCTGGGGTGAGTGCGTGCTCTGTCGGATTCCTGGGTGCAGTCTGGGATCAGTCTGTGGTGACTGCGTGCAATGTCGGATTCCTGGGTGCAGTCTGGGATCAGTCTGGGGTGACTGCGTGCACTGTAGGATCCATGGGTGCAGTCTAGGATCAGTCTGGGGTGACTGCATGCATTGTTAGATTCCTGGGTGCAGTCTGGGATCAGTCTGGGGTGACTGCGTGCACTGTAGGATCCATGGGTGCAGTCTGGGATCAGTCTGGGGTGACTGCGTGCACTGTAGGATCCATGGGTGCAGTCTAGGATCAGTCTGGGGTGACTGCGTGCACTGTAGAATTCCTGGCTGCACTTTGGAATCAGTCTGGGATGACTTTTTGCACTCTGGAATCCCTGGGTTCAGTCTGGGATCAGTCTGGGTGACTGCGTGCAATCTGGGATCCCTGGGTGCAGTCTGGGATCAGTCTGGGGTGACTGCCTGCAATGGAGGATTCCTGGGTGCAGTCTGGGATCAGTCTGGGGTGACTGCGTGCACTGTAGGATCCATGGGTGCAGTCTAGGATCAGTCTGGGGTGACTGCATGCATTGTTAGATTCCTGGGTGCAGTCTGGGATCAGTCTGGGGTGACTGCGTGCACAGTAAGATCCATGGGTGCAGTCTGGGATCAGTCTGGGATGACTGCATGCACTGTCGGATCCCTGGGTGCAGTCTGGGATCAGTCTGGGTGACTGCGTGCAATCTGGGATCCCTGGGTGCAGTCTGGGATCAGTCTGGGGTGACTGCGTGCACTGTAGAATTCCTGGGTGCAGTCTGGGATCAGTCTGGCGAGACTGGGTGCACTCTGGGATCCCTGGGTGCAGTCTGGGATCAGTCTGGTGTGACTGCGTGCAGTGCAGGATCCCTGGGTGCAGTCTGGGATCAGTCTGGGGTGACTGCATGCTCTGTAGGATTCCTGGGTGCAGGCTGGGATCAGTGTGGGGTGATTGCGTGCACTGTCGGGTTCCTGGGTGCCGTCTGGGATCAGTCTGGGGTGACTGGGTGCATGTAGGATTACTGGGTGTGCAGTCTGGGTTAAGTCTGGGGTGACTGCGTGCACTGTAGGATCCATGGGTGCATTCTGGGATTAGTCTGGGATTATTGCCTGCACTGTAGGATTCCTGGGTGCAGTCTGGGATCAGTCTGGGGTGACTGCGTGCACTGTAGGATCACTGGGTGCATTCTGGGATCAGTCTGGGGTGACTGCGTGCACTGTAGCATCATGGGTGCAGTCTGGGATCAGTCTGTGGTGACTGCGTGCACTCCAGGATCCCTGGGTGCAGTCTGAGATCAGTCTGGGGTGACTGCGTGCACTGTCCGATCCCTGGGTGCAGACTAGGATCAGTCTGGGGAGACTGCGTGCACTGTAGAATTCCTGGGCGCAGTCTGGGATCAGTCTGGCGAAACTGGGTGCAATCTGGTATCCCTGGGTGCAGTCTGGGATAAGTCTGGGGTGACTGGGTGCATTTTCAGATCCCTGGGTGCAGTCTGGGATCAGTCCAGGTGGACTGCGTGCACACTGGGAACCCTGGGTGCAGTCTGGGGTCAGTCTGGGATGACTGCGTGCAGTGCAGTATCCCTGGGTGCAGTCTTGGATCAGTCTGGGGTGACTGCGTGCTCTGCAGAATTCCTGGGTGCAGTCTGGGATCAGTCTGGGGTGACTGCGTGCACTGCCGGTTTCCTGGGTGCTGTCTAGGATCAGTCTCGGTTTACTGAGTGCACTGTAGGATCCCTGGGTGCAGTCTGGGATCAGTCTGGGGAGACTGCGTGCACTGTACGATCCCTGGGTGCAGAATGGGATCAGTCTGGGGAGACTGTGTGCACTGTGCGATCCCTGGGTGCAGTCTGGGATCAGTCTGGGGTGACTGCCTGCACTGTAGGATTCATGGGTGCAGTCTGGGATCAGTCTGGGGTTACTGAGTGCACTGTCGGATCCCTGGGTGCAGTCTGGGATCAGTCTGGGGAGACTGCATGCATTGTTCGATCACTGGGTGCAGTCTGGGTTCAGTCAGGAGTGACTGCGTGAACTGTAGAATTCCAGGGTGCAGTCTGGGATCAGTCTGGCGTGACTGGGTGCACTCTGGGATCCCTGGGTGCAGTCTTGGATCAGTCTGGGGTGACTGGGTGCATTTTAGGATCCCTGGGTGCAGTCTGGGATCAGTCTGGGAAGACTGCGTGCACTCTGGGATCCCTGGGTGCAGTCTGGGATCATTCTGGGGTGACTGCGTGCTCTGTATGATCCTTGGGTGCAGTCTGGGATCAGTCTGGGTCGACTGCGTGCACTCTGGGATCCCTGGGTGCAGTCTGGGATCAGTCTGGGGTGACTGCGTGCACTGTAGAATTCCTGGGTGCAGTCTGGGATCAGTCTAGCGAGACTGGGTGCAATCTGGGATCCCTGGGTGCAGTCTGGGGACAGTCTGGGGTGACTGCGTGCACTCCAGGATCCCTGGGTGCAGTCTGTGATCAGTCTGCGGTGACTGCGTGCACTGTCCGATCCCTGGGTGCAGTCTGGGATCAGTCTGGGGTGACTGCGTGCACTGTAGAATTCATGGGTGCAGTCTGGGATCAGTCTGGCGAGACTGCGTGCTCTGTAGGATTCCTGGGTGCAGTCTGGGATCAGTCTGCGGTGACTGCGTGCACTGTCCGATCCCAGGGTGAAGTCTGGGATCAGTCTGGGGTGACTGCGTGCACTGTAGAATTCCTGGCTGCAGTTTGGAATCAGTCTGGGATGACTTTGTGCACTCTGGAATCCCTGGGTTCAGTCTGGGATCAGTCTGGGAGAGTGCGTGCAATCTGGGATCCCTGGGTGCAGTCTGGGATCAGTCTGGGGTGACTGCGTGCACTCTGGGATCCCTGGGTTAAGTCTGTGATCAGTCTAGGGTGACTGCGTGCACAGTAGGATCCCTGGATGTAGTCTGGGATCTGTCTGGGGTGACTGCCTGCAATGGAGGATTCATGGGTGCAGTCTGGGATCAGTCTGGGGTTACTGAGTGCACTGTAGGATCCCTGGGTGCAGTCTGGGATCAGTCTGGGGAGACTGCGTGCACTGTACGATCCCTGGGTGCAGACTGGGATCAATCTGGGGAGACTGCGTGGACTGTGCGATCCCTGGGTGCAGTCTGGGATCAGTCTGGGGTGACTGCGTGCACTGTAGAATTCCTGGGTGCAGTCTGGGATCAGTCTGGCGAGACTGGGTGCACTCTGGGATCCCTGGGTGCAGTCTGGGATCAGTCTGGTGTGACTGCGTGCACTGTATTATTCCTGGGTGCAGTCTGGGATCAGTCTGGCGAGACTGGGTGCATTCTGGGATCCCTGGGTGCAGTCTGGGATCAGTCTGGTGTGACTGCGTGCAGTGCAGGATCCCTGGGTGCAGTCTGGGATCAGTCTGGGGAGACTGCGTGCACTGTAGGATCCCGGGGTGCAGTCTGGGATCAGTCTGGGGTGACTGCGTGCACTGTAGGATCCCTGGGTGCAGTCTGGAATCAGTCTGGGGTGACTGCGTGCAAAGTAGGATTCCTGGGAGCAGTCTGGGATCAGTCTGCGGTGAATGCTTGCAGATTAGGATCCCTGGGTGCAGTCTGGGATCAGTCTTGGGTGACTGCCTGCAATGTAGGATTCATGGGTGCAGTCTGGGATCAGTCTGGGGTTACTGCGTGCACTGTAGAATTCCTGGGTGCAGTCTGGGATCAGTCTGGCGAGACTGGGTGCACTCTGGGATCCCTGGGCGCAGTCTGGGATCAGTCTGGGGTGACTGCGTGCTCTGTAGGATTCCTGGGTTCAGTCTGGGATCAGTCTGGGGTGACTGCGTGCACTGTAAGTTTCCTGTGTGCAGTCTGAGATCTGTCTGGGGTGAGTGCGTGCTCTGTAGGATTCCTGGGTGCAGTCTGGGATCAGTCTGTGGTGACTGCGTGCAATGTCGGATTCCTGGGTGCAGTCTGGGATCAGTCTGCGGTGACTGCGTGCACTGCAGGATCCATGGGTGCAGTCTAGGATCAGTCTGGGGTGACTGCGTGCACTGTAGGATCCATGGGTGCAGTCTAGGATCAGTCTGGGGTGACTGCGTGCACTGTAGGATCCATGGGTGCAGTCTGGGATCAGTCTGGGGTGACTGCGTGCACTGTAGGATCCATGGGTGCAGTCTAGGATCAGTCTGGGGTGACTGCATGCATTGTTAGATTCCTGGGTGCAGTCTGGGATCAGTCTGGGATGACTTTTTGCACTCTGGAATCCCTGGGTTCAGTCGGGGATCAGTCTGGGTGACTGCGTGCAATCTGGGATCCCTGGGTGCAGTCTGGGATCAGTCTGGGGTGACTGCGTGCACTGTAGAATTCCTGGGTGCAGTCTGGGATCAGTCTGGCGAGACTGGGTGCACTCTGGGATCCCTGGGTGCAGTCTGGGATCAGTCTGGTGTGACTGCGTGCAGTGCAGGATCCCTGGGTGCAGTCTGGGATCAGTCTGGGGTGACTGCATGCTCTGTAGGATTCCTGGGTGCAGGCTGGGATCAGTGTGGGGTGATTGCGTGCACTGTCGGGTTCCTGGGTGCCGTCTGGGATCAGTCTGGGGTGACTGGGTGCATGTAGGATTACTGGGTGTGCAGTCTGGGTTCAGTCTGGGGTGACTGCGTGCACTGTAGGATCCATGGGTGCATTCTGGGATTAGTCTGGGATTATTGCCTGCACTGTAGGATTCCTGGGTGCAGTCTGGGATCAGTCTGGGGTGACTGCGTGCACTGTAGGATCACTGGGTGCATTCTGGGATCAGTCTGGGGTGACTGCGTGCACTGTAGCATCATGGGTGCAGTCTGGGATCAGTCTGTGGTGACTGCGTGCACTCCAGGATCCCTGGGTGCAGTCTGAGATCAGTCTGGGGTGACTGCGTGCACTGTCCGATCCCTGGGTGCAGACTAGGATCAGTCTGGGGAGACTGCGTGCACTGTAGAATTCCTGGGCGCAGTCTGGGATCAGTCTGGCGAAACTGGGTGCAATCTGGTATCCCTGGGTGCAGTCTGGGATAAGTCTGGGGTGACTGGGTGCATTTTCAGATCCCTGGGTGCAGTCTGGGATCAGTCCAGGTGGACTGCGTGCACACTGGGAACCCTGGGTGCAGTCTGGGGTCAGTCTGGGATGACTGCGTGCAGTGCAGTATCCCTGGGTGCAGTCTTGGATCAGTCTGGGGTGACTGCGTGCTCTGTAGAATTCCTGGGTGCAGTCTGGGATCAGTCTGGGGTGACTGCGTGCACTGCCGGTTTCCTGGGTGCTGTCTGGGATCAGTCTCGGTTTACTGAGTGCACTGTAGGATCCCTGGGTGCAGTCTGGGATCAGTCTGGGGAGACTGCGTGCACTGTACGATCCCTGGGTGCAGAATGGGATCAGGCTGGGGTGACTGCGTGCACAGTAGATTTCCTGGTTGCAGTCTGGGATCAGTCTGGGATGACGTGGTGCACTCTGGGATCCGTGTCTGCAGTCTGGGATCAGTCTGGGGTGACTGCCTGCACTGTAGGATTCATGGGTGCAGTCTGGGATCAGTCTGGGGTTACTGAGTGCACTGTCGGATCCCTGGGTGCAGTCTGGGATCAGTCTGTGGAGACTGCATGCACTGTTCGATCACTGGGTGCAGTCTGGGTTCAGTCAGGAGTGACTGCGTGAACTGTAGAATTCCAGGGTGCAGTCTGGGATCAGTCTGGCGTGACTGGGTGCACTCTGGGATCCCTGGGTGCAGTCTTGGATCAGTCTGGGGTGACTGGGTGCATTTTAGGATCCCTGGGTGCAGTCTGGGATCAGTCTGGGAAGACTGCGTGCAGTCTGGGATCCCTGGGTGCAGTCTGGGTTGACTGCGTGCACTGCAGGATCCCTGGGTGCAGTCTGGGATCATTCTGGGGTGACTGCGTGCTCTGTATGATCCCTGGGTGCAGTCTGGGATCAGTCTGGGTAGACTGCGTGCACTCTGGGATCCCTGGGTGCAGTCTGGGATCAGTCTGGGGTGACTGCGTGCACTGTAGAATTCCTGGGTGCAGTCTGGGATCAGTCTAGCGAGACTGGGTGCAATCTGGGATCCCTGGGTGCAGTCTGGGAACAGTCTGGGGTGACTGCGTGCACTCCAGGATCCCTGGGTGCAGTCTGTGATCAGTCTGCGGTGACTGCGTGCACTGTCCGATCCCTGGGTGCAGTCTGGGATCAGTCTGGGCTGACTGCGTGCACTGTAGAATTCATGGGTGCAGTCTGGGATCAGTCTGGCGAGACTGCGTGCTCTGTAGGATTCCTGGGTGCAGTCTGGGATCAGTCTGCGGTGACTGCGTGCACTGTCCGATCCCAGGGTGAAGTCTGGGATCAGTCTGGGGTGACTGCGTGCACTGTAGAATTCCTGGCTGCAGTTTGGAATCAGTCTGGGATGACTTTGTGCACTCTGGAATCCCTGGGTTCAGTCTGGGATCAGTCTGGGTGAGTGCGTGCAATCTGGGATCCCTGGGTGCAGTCTGGGATCAGTCTGGGGTGACTGCGTGCACTCTGGGATCCCTGGGTTAAGTCTGTGATCAGTCTAGGGTGACTGCGTGCACAGTAGGATCCCTGGATGTAGTCTGGGATCAGTCTGGGGTGACTGCCTGCAATGGAGGATTCATGGGTGCAGTCTGGGATCAGTCTGGGGTTACTGAGTGCACTGTAGGATCCCTGGGTGCAGTCTGGGATCAGTCTGGGGAGACTGCGTGCACTGTACGATCCCTGGGTGCAGACTGGGATCAATCTGGGGAGACTTCGTAGACTGTGCGATCCCTGGGTGCAGTCTGGGATCAGTCTGGGGTGACTGCGTGCACTGTAGAATTCCTGGGTGCAGTCTGGGATCAGTCTGGCGAGACTGGGTGCACTCTGGGATCCCTGGGTGCAGTCTGGGATCAGTCTGGTGTGACTGCGTGCAGTGCAGGATCCCTGGGTGCAGTCTGGGATCAGTCTGGGGTGACTGCATGCTCTGTAGGATTCCTGGGTGCAGTCTGGGATCAGTGTGGGGTGATTGCGTGCACTGTCGGGTTCCTGGGTGCCGTCTGGGATCAGTCTGGGGTGACTGGGTGCATGTAGGATTACTGGGTGTGCAGTCTGGGGTCAGTCTGGGGTGACTGCGTGCACTGTCGGATCCATGGGTGCATTCTGGGATTAGTCTGGGATTATTGCCTGCACTGTAGGATTCCTGGGTGTTGTCTGGGATCAGTCTGGGGTGACTGGGTGCAGTGTAGGTTCCGTGGCTGCATTCTGGGATCAGTCTGGGATGACTGCGTGCACTGTAGGATCCCTGGGTGCAGTCTGGGATCAGTCTGGGGTGACTGTGTGCACTGTAGGATCCCTGGGTGCAGTCTGGGATCAGTCTGGGATGACTGCGTGCTCTGTATGATCCCTGGGTGCAGTCTGGGATCAGTCTGGGTAGACTGCGTGCACTCTGGGATCCCTCGGTGCAGTCTGGGATCAGTCTGGGGTGACTGCGTGCACTGTAGAATTCCTGGGTGCAGTCTGGGATCAGTCTGGCGAGACTGGGTGCACTCTGGGATCCCTGGGTGCAGTCTGGAATCAGTCTTGGGTGACTGCGTGCACTCCAGGATCCCTGGGTGCAGTCTGTGATCAGTCTGCGGTGACTGCGTGCACTGTATTATTCCTGGGTGCAGTCTGGGATCAGTCTGGCGAGACTGGGTGCATTCTGGGATCCCTGGGTGCAGTCTGGGATCAGTCTGGTGTGACTGCGTGCAGTTCAGGATCCCTGGGTGCAGTCTGGGATCAGTCTGGGGAGACTGCGTGCACTGTAGGATCCCGGGGTGCAGTCTGGGATCAGTCTGGGGTGACTGCGTGCACTGTAGGATCCCTGGGTGCAGTCTGGAATCAGTCTGGGGTGACTGCGTGCAAAGTAGAATTCCTGGGAGCAGTCTGGGATCAGTCTGGGGTGAATGCGTGCAGATTAGAATCCCTGGGTGCAGTCTGGGATCAGTCTTGGGTGACTGCCTGCAATGTAGGATTCATGGGTGCAGTCTGGGGTCAGTCTGGGGTTACTGCGTGCACTGTAGAATTCCTGGGTGCAGTCTGGGATCAGTCTGGCGAGACTGGGTGCACTCTGGGATCCCTGGGCGCAGTCTGGGATCAGTCTGGGGTGACTGCGTGCTCTGTAGGATTCCTGGGTTCAGTCTGGGATCAGTCTGGGGTGACTGCGTGCACTGCAAGTTTCCTGTGTGCAGTCTGGGATCTGTCTGGGGTGAGTGCGTGCTCTGTAGGATTCCTGGGTGCAGTCTGGGATCAGTCTGTGGTGACTGCGTGCAATGTCGGATTCCTGGGTGCAGTCTGGGATCAGTCTGGGGTGACTGCGTGCACTGTAGGATCCATGGGTGCAGTCTAGGATCAGTCTGGGGTGACTGCATGCATTGTTAGATTCCTGGGTGCAGTCTGGGATCAGTCTGGGGTGACTGCGTGCACTGTAGGATCCATGGGTGCAGTCTGGGATCAGTCTGGGGTGACTGCGTGCACTGTAGGATCCATGGGTGCAGTCTAGGATCAGTCTGGGGGTACTGCGTGCACTGTAGAATTCCTGGCTGCAGTTTGGAATCAGTCTGGGATGACTTTTTGCACTCTGGAATCCCTGGGTTCAGTCTGGGATCAGTCTGGGTGACTGCGTGCAATCTGGGATCCCTGGGTGCAGTCTGGGATCAGTCTGGGGTGACTGCGTGCACTCTGGGATCCCTGGGTTAAGTCTGTGATCAGTCTAGGGTGACTGCGTGCACAGTAGGATCCCTGGATGTAGTCTAGGATCAGTCTGGGGTGACTGCCTGCAATGGAGGATTCCTGGGTGCAGTCTGGGATCAGTCTGGGGTGACTGCGTGCAATGTAGTATCCATGGGTACAGTCTAGGATCAGTCTGGGGTGACTGCATGCATTGTTAGATTCCTGGGTGCAGTCTGGGATCAGTCTGGGGTGACTGCGTGCACAGTAGGATCCATGGGTGCAGTCTGGGTTCAGTCTGGGATGACTGCATGCACTGTCGGATCCCTGGGTGCAGTCTGGGATCAGTCTGGGGTGACTGCGTGCACTGCAGGATTCCTGGGTGCAGTCTGGGATCAGTCTGGGGTGACTGCGTGCACTGTAGGATCCATGGGTGCAGTCTGGGATCAGTCTGGGGTGACTGCGTGCACTGTAGGATCCATGGGTGCAGTCTAGGATCAGTCTGGGGTGACTGCGTGCACTGTAGAATTCCTGGCTGCACTTTGGAATCAGTCTGGGATGACTTTTTGCACTCTGGAATCCCTGGGTTCAGTCTGGGATCAGTCTGGGTGACTGCGTGCAATCTGGGATCCCTGGGTGCAGTCTGGGATCAGTCTGGGGTGACTGCCTGCAATGGAGGATTCCTGGGTGCAGTCTGGGATCAGTCTGGGGTGACTGCGTGCACTGTAGGATCCATGGGTGCAGTCTAGGATCAGTCTGGGGTGACTGCATGCATTGTTAGATTCCTGGGTGCAGTCTGGGATCAGTCTGGGGTGACTGCGTGCACAGTAAGATCCATGGGTGCAGTCTGGGATCAGTCTGGGATGACTGCATGCACTGTCGGATCCCTGGGTGCAGTCTGGGATCAGTCTGGGGTGACTGCGTGCACTGCAGGATTCCTGGGTGCAGTCTGGGATCAGTCTGGGGTGACTGCGTGCACTGTAGGATCACTGGGTGCATTCTGGGATCAGTCTGGGGTGACTGCGTGCACTGTAGCATCATGGGTGCAGTCTGGGATCAGTCTGTGGTGACTGCGTGCACTCCAGGATCCCTGGGTGCAGTCTGAGATCAGTCTGGGGTGACTGCGTGCACTGTCCGATCCCTGGGTGCAGACTAGGATCAGTCTGGGGAGACTGCGTGCACTGTAGAATTCCTGGGCGCAGTCTGGGATCAGTCTGGCGAAACTGGGTGCAATCTGGTATCCCTGGGTGCAGTCTGGGATAAGTCTGGGGTGACTGGGTGCATTTTCAGATCCCTGGGTGCAGTCTGGGATCAGTCCAGGTGGACTGCGTGCACACTGGGAACCCTGGGTGCAGTCTGGGGTCAGTCTGGGATGACTGCGTGCAGTGCAGTATCCCTGGGTGCAGTCTTGGATCAGTCTGGGGTGACTGCGTGCTCTGTAGAATTCCTGGGTGCAGTCTGGGATCAGTCTGGGGTGACTGCGTGCACTGCCGGTTTCCTGGGTGCTGTCTGGGATCAGTCTCGGTTTACTGAGTGCACTGTAGGATCCCTGGGTGCAGTCTGGGATCAGTCTGGGGAGACTGCGTGCACTGTACGATCCCTGGGTGCAGAATGGGATCAGTCTGGGGAGACTGTGTGCACTGTGCGATCCCTGGGTGCAGTCTGGGATCAGTCTGGGGTGACTGCCTGCACTGTAGGATTCATGGGTGCAGTCTGGGATCAGTCTGGGGTTACTGAGTGCACTGTCGGATCCCTGGGTGCAGTCTGGGATCAGTCTGGGGAGACTGCATGCACTGTTCGATCACTGGGTGCAGTCTGGGTTCAGTCAGGAGTGACTGCGTGAACTGTAGAATTCCAGGGTGCAGTCTGGGATCAGTCTGGCGTGACTGGGTGCACTCTGGGATCCCTGGGTGCAGTCTTGGATCAGTCTGGGGTGACTGGGTGCATTTTAGGATCCCTGGGTGCAGTCTGGGATCAGTCTGGGAAGACTGCGTGCAGTCTGGGATCCCTGGGTGCAGTCTGGGTTGACTGCGTGCACTGCAGGATCCCTGGGTGCAGTCTGGGATCATTCTGGGGTGACTGCGTGCTCTGTATGATCCCTGGGTGCAGTCTGGGATCAGTCTGGGTAGACTGCGTGCACTCTGGGATCCCTGGGTGCAGTCTTGGATCAGTCTCGGTTTACTGAGTGCACTGTAGGATCCCTGGGTGCAGTCTGGGATCAGTCTGGGGAGACTGCGTGCACTGTACGATCCCTGGGTGCAGAATGGGATCAGTCTGGGGAGACTGTGTGCACTGTGCGATCCCTGGGTGCAGTCTGGGATCAGTCTGGGGTGACTGCCTGCACTGTAGGATTCATGGGTGCAGTCTGGGATCAGTCTGGGGTTACTGAGTGCACTGTCGGATCCCTGGGTGCAGTCTGGGATCAGTCTGGGGAGACTGCATGCACTGTTCGATCACTGGGTGCAGTCTGGGTTCAGTCAGGAGTGACTGCGTGAACTGTAGAATTCCAGGGTGCAGTCTGGGATCAGTCTGGCGTGACTGGGTGCACTCTGGGATCCCTGGGTGCAGTCTTGGATCAGTCTGGGGTGACTGGGTGCATTTTAGGATCCCTGGGTGCAGTCTGGGATCAGTCTGGTAAGACTGCGTGCAGTCTGGGATCCCTGGGTGCAGTCTGGGTTGACTGCGTGCACTGCAGGATCCCTGGGTGCAGTCTGGGATCATTCTGGGGTGACTGCGTGCTCTGTATGATCCCTGGGTGCAGTCTGGGATCAGTCTGGGTAGACTGCGTGCACTCTGGGATCCCTGGGTGCAGTCTGGGATCAGTCTGGGGTGACTGCGTGCACTGTAGAATTCCTGGGTGCAGTCTGGGATCAGTCTAGCGAGACTGGGTGCAATCTGGGATCCCTGGGTGCAGTCTGGGAACAGTCTGGGGTGACTGCGTGCACTCCAGGATCCCTGGGTGCAGTCTGTGATCAGTCTGCGGTGACTGCGTGCACTGTCCGATCCCTGGGTGCAGTCTGGGATCAGTCTGGGGTGACTGCGTGCACTGTAGAATTCATGGGTGCAGTCTGGGATCAGTCTGGCGAGACTGCGTGCTCTGTAGGATTCCTGGATGCAGTCTGGGATCAGTGTGGGTTGATTGCGTGCAATCCAGGATCCCTGGGTGCAGTCTGTGATCAGTCTGCGGTGAATGCGTGCACTGTCCGATCCCAGGGTGAAGTCTGGGATCAGTCTGGGGTGACTGCGTGCACTGTAGAATTCCTGGCTGCAGTTTGGAATCAGTCTGGGATGACTTTGTGCACTCTGGAATCCCTGGGTTCAGTCTGGGATCAGTCTGGGTGAGTGCGTGCAGTCTGGGATCCCTGGGTGCAGTCTGGGATCAGTCTGGGGTGACTGCGTGCACTCTGGGATCCCTGGGTTAAGTCTGTGATCAGTCTAGGGTGACTGCGTGCACTCTGGGATCCCTGGGTTAAGTCTGTGATCAGTCTAGGGTGACTGCGTGCACAGTAGGTCCCTGGATGTAGTCTGGGATCAGTCTGGGGTGACTGCCTGCAATGGAGGATTCATGGGTGCAGTCTGGGATCAGTCTGGGGTTACTGAGTGCACTGTAGGATCCCTGGGTGCAGTCTGGGATCAGTCTGGGGAGACTGCGTGCACTGTACGATCCCTGGGTGCAGACTGGGATCAATCTGGGGAGACTGCGTGGACTGTGCGATCCCTGGGTGCAGTCTGGGATCAGTCTGGGGTGACTGCGTGCACTGTAGAATTCCTGGGTGCAGTCTGGGATCAGTCTGGCGAGACTGGGTGCACTCTGGGATCCCTGGGTGCAGTCTGGGATCAGTCTGGTGTGACTGCGTGCAGTGCAGGATCCCTGGGTGCAGTCTGGGATCAGTCTGGGGTGACTGCATGCTCTGTAGGATTCCTGGGTGCAGTCTGGGATCAGTGTGGGGTGATTGCGTGCACTGTCGGGTTCCTGGGTGCCGTCTGGGATCAGTCTGGGGTGACTGGGTGCATGTAGGATTGCTGGGTGTGCAGTCTGGGGTCAGTCTGGGGTGACTGCGTGCACTGTAGGATCCATGGGTTTATTCTGGGATTAGTCTGGGATTATTGCCTGCACTGTAGGATTCCTGGGTGTTGTCTGGGATCAGTCTGGGGTGACTGGGTGCAGTGTAGGTTCCGTGGCTGCATTCTGGGATCAGTCTGGGATGACTGCGTGCACTGTAGGATCCCTGGGTGCAGTCTGGGATCAGTCTGGGTTGACTGCGTGCACTGTAGGATCCCTGGGTGCAGTCTGGGATCAGTCTGGGGTGACTGTGTGCACTGTAGGATCCCTGGGTGCAGTCTGGGATCAGTCTGGGATGACTGCGTGCTCTGTATGATCCCTGGGTGCAGTCTGGGATCAGTCTGGGTAGACTGCGTGCACTCTGGGATCCCTCGGTGCAGTCTGGGATCAGTCTGGGGTGACTGCGTGCACTGTAGAATTCCTGGGTGCAGTCTGGGATCAGTCTGGCGAGACTGGGTGCACTCTGGGATCCCTGGGTGCAGTCTGGAATCAGTCTTGGGTGACTGCGTGCACTCCAGGATCCCTGGGTGCAGTCTGTGATCAGTCTGCGGTGACTGCGTGCACTGTATTATTCCTGGGTGCAGTCTGGGATCAGTCTGGCGAGACTGGGTGCATTCTGGGATCCCTGGGTGCAGTCTGGGATCAGTCTGGTGTGACTGCGTGCAGTTCAGGATCCCTGGGTGCAGTCTGGGATCAGTGTGGGGAGACTGCGTGCACTGTAGGATCCCGGGGTGCAGTCTGAGATCAGTCTGGGGTGACTGCGTGCACTGTAGGATCCCTGGGTGCAGTCTGGAATCAGTCTGGGGTGACTGCGTGCAAAGTAGAATTCCTGGGAGCAGTCTGGGATCAGTCTGGGGTGAATGCGTGCAGATTAGGATCCCTGGGTGCAGTCTGGGATCAGTCTTGGGTGACTGCCTGCAATGTAGGATTCATGGGTGCAGTCTGGGGTCAGTCTGGGGTTACTGCGTGCACTGTAGAATTCCTGGGTGCAGTCTGGGATCAGTCTGGCGAGACTGGGTGCACTCTGGGATCCCTGGGCGCAGTCTGGGATCAGTCTGGGGTGACTGCGTGCTCTGTAGGATTCCTGGGTTCAGTCTGGGATCAGTCTGGGGTGACTGCGTGCACTGCAAGTTTCCTGTGTGCAGTCTGGGATCTGTCTGGGGTGAGTGCGTGCTCTGTAGGATTCCTGGGTGCAGTCTGGGATCAGTCTGTGGTGACTGCGTGCAATGTCGGATTCCTGGGTGCAGTCTGGGATCAGTCTGGGGTGACTGCGTGCACTGTAGGATCCATGGGTGCAGTCTAGGATCAGTCTGGGGTGACTGCATGCACTGTAGGATCCATGGGTGCAGTCTAGGATCAGTCTGGGGGGACTGCGTGCACTGTAGAATTCCTGGCTGCAGTTTGGAATCAGTCTGGGATGACTTTTTGCACTCTGGAATCCCTGGGTTCAGTCTGGGATCAGTCTGGGTGACTGCGTTCAATCTGGGATCCCTGGGTGCAGTCTGGGATCAGTCTGGGGTGACTGCGTGCACTCTGGGATCCCTGGGTTAAGTCTGTGATCAGTCTAGGGTGACTGCGTGCACAGTAGGATCCCTGGATGTAGTCTAGGATCAGTCTGGGGTGACTGCCTGCAATGGAGGATTCCTGGGTGCAGTCTGGGATCAGTCTGGGGTGACTGCGTGCACTGTAGGATCCATGGGTGCAGTCTAGGATCAGTCTGGGGTGACTGCATGCATTGTTAGATTCCTGGGTGCAGTCTGGGATCAGTCTGGGGTGACTGCGTGCACAGTAGGATCCATGAGTGCAGTCTGGGTTCAGTCTGGGATGACTGCATGCACTGTCGGATCCCTGGGTGCAGTCTGGGATCAGTCTGGGGTGACTGCGTGCACTGCAGGATTCCTGGGTGCAGTCTGGGATCAGTCTGGGGTGACTGCGTGCAATGTAGGATCCATGGGTGCAGTCTGGGATCAGTCTGGGGTGACTGCGTGCACTGTAGGATCCATGGGTGCAGTCTAGGATCAGTCTGGGGTGACTGCGTGCACTGTAGAATTCCTGGCTGCACTTTGGAATCAGTCTGGGATGACTTTTTGCACTCTGGAATCCCTGGGTTCAGTCTGGGATCAGTCTGGGTGACTGCGTGCAATCTGGGATCCCTGGGTGCAGTTTGGGATCAGTCTGGGGTGACTGCCTGCAATGGAGTATTCCTGGGTGCAGTCTGGGATCAGTCTGGGGTGACTGCGTGCACTGTAGGATCCATGGGTGCAGTCTAGGATCAGTCTGGGGTGACTGCATGCATTGTTAGATTCCTGGGTGCAGTCTGGGATCAGTCTGGGGTGACTGCGTGCACAGTAAGATCCATGGGTGCAGTCTGGGATCAGTCTGGGATGACTGCATGCACTGTCGGATCCCTGGGTGCAGTCTGGGATCAGTCTGGGGTGACTGCGTGCACTGCAGGATTCCTGGGTGCAGTCTGGGATCAGTCTGGGGTGACTGCGTGCACTGTAGGATCACTGGGTGCATTCTGGGATCAGTCTGGGGTGACTGCGTGCACTGTAGCATCATGGGTGCAGTCTGGGATCAGTCTGTGGTGACTGCGTGCACTCCAGGATCCCTGGGTGCAGTCTGAGATCAGTCTGGGGTGACTGCGTGCACTGTCCGATCCCTGGGTGCAGACTAGGATCAGTCTGGGGAGACTGCGTGCACTGTAGAATTCCTGGGCGCAGTCTGGGATCAGTCTGGCGAAACTGGGTGCAATCTGGTATCCCTGGGTGCAGTCTGCGATAAGTCTGGGGTGACTGGGTGCATTTTCAGATCCCTGGGTGCAGTCTGGGATCAGTCCAGGTGGACTGCGTGCACACTGGGAACCCTGGGTGCAGTCTGGGGTCAGTCTGGGATGACTGCGTGCAGTGCAGTATCCCTGGGTGCAGTCTTGGATCAGTCTGGGGTGACTGCGTGCTCTGTAGAATTCCTGGGTGCAGTCTGGGATCAGTCTGGGGTGACTGCGTGCACTGCCGGTTTCCTGGGTGCTGTCTGGGATCAGTCTCGGTTTACTGAGTGCACTGTAGGATCCCTGGGTGCAGTCTGGGATCAGTCTGGGGAGACTGCGTGCACTGTACGATCCCTGGGTGCAGAATGGGATCAGTCTGGGGAGACTGTGTGCACTGTGCGATCCCTGGGTGCAGTCTGGGATCAGTCTGGGGTGACTGCCTGCACTGTAGGATTCATGGGTGCAGTCTGGGATCAGTCTGGGGTTACTGAGTGCACTGTCGGATCCCTGGGTGCAGTCTGGGATCAGTCTGGGGAGACTGCATGCACTGTTCGATCACTGGGTGCAGTCTGGGTTCAGTCAGGAGTGACTGCGTGAACTGTAGAATTCCAGGGTGCAGTCTGGGATCAGTCTGGCGTGACTGGGTGCACTCTGGGATCCCTGGGTGCAGTCTTGGATCAGTCTGGGGTGACTGGGTGCATTTTAGGATCCCTGGGTGCAGTCTGGGATCAGTCTGGGAAGACTGCGTGCAGTCTGGGATCCCTGGGTGCAGTCTGGGTTGACTGCGTGCACTGCAGGATCCCTGGGTGCAGTCTGGGATCATTCTGGGGTGACTGCGTGCTCTGTAGAATTCCTGGGTGCAGTCTGGGATCAGTCTGGGGTGACTGCGTGCACTGCCGGTTTCCTGGGTGCTGTCTGGGATCAGTCTCG
Organism: Heptranchias perlo; assembly: GCF_035084215.1. NCBI lineage: Eukaryota > Metazoa > Chordata > Chondrichthyes > Hexanchiformes > Hexanchidae > Heptranchias > Heptranchias perlo. The sequence goes on along the minus strand of NW_027138527.1, from coordinate 1,444,604 downwards.
GTTTACTGAGTGCACTGTAGGATCCCTGGGTGCAGTCTGGGATCAGTCTGGGGAGACTGCGTGCACTGTACGATCCCTGGGTGCAGAATGGGATCAGTCTGGGGAGACTGTGTGCACTGTGCGATCCCTGGGTGCAGTCTGGGATCAGTCTGGGGTGACTGCCTGCACTGTAGGATTCATGGGTGCAGTCTGGGATCAGTCTGGGGTTACTGAGTGCACTGTCGGATCCCTGGGTGCAGTCTGGGATCAGTCTGGGGAGACTGCATGCACTGTTCGATCACTGGGTGCAGTCTGGGTTCAGTCAGGAGTGACTGCGTGAACTGTAGAATTCCAGGGTGCAGTCTGGGATCAGTCTGGCGTGACTGGGTGCACTCTGGGATCCCTGGGTGCAGTCTTGGATCAGTCTGGGGTGACTGGGTGCATTTTAGGATCCCTGGGTGCAGTCTGGGATCAGTCTGGTAAGACTGCGTGCAGTCTGGGATCCCTGGGTGCAGTCTGGGTTGACTGCGTGCACTGCAGGATCCCTGGGTGCAGTCTGGGATCATTCTGGGGTGACTGCGTGCTCTGTATGATCCCTGGGTGCAGTCTGGGATCAGTCTGGGTAGACTGCGTGCACTCTGGGATCCCTGGGTGCAGTCTGGGATCAGTCTGGGGTGACTGCGTGCACTGTAGAATTCCTGGGTGCAGTCTGGGATCAGTCTAGCGAGACTGGGTGCAATCTGGGATCCCTGGGTGCAGTCTGGGAACAGTCTGGGGTGACTGCGTGCACTCCAGGATCCCTGGGTGCAGTCTGTGATCAGTCTGCGGTGACTGCGTGCACTGTCCGATCCCTGGGTGCAGTCTGGGATCAGTCTGGGGTGACTGCGTGCACTGTAGAATTCATGGGTGCAGTCTGGGATCAGTCTGGCGAGACTGCGTGCTCTGTAGGATTCCTGGATGCAGTCTGGGATCAGTGTGGGTTGATTGCGTGCACTCCAGGATCCCTGGGTGCAGTCTGTGATCAGTCTGCGGTGACTGCGTGCACTGTCCGATCCCAGGGTGAAGTCTGGGATCAGTCTGGGGTGACTGCGTGCACTGTAGAATTCCTGGCTGCAGTTTGGAATCAGTCTGGGATGACTTTGTGCACTCTGGAATCCCTGGGTTCAGTCTGGGATCAGTCTGGGTGAGTGCGTGCAGTCTGGGATCCCTGGGTGCAGTCTGGGATCAGTCTGGGGTGACTGCGTGCACTCTGGGATCCCTGGGTTAAGTCTGTGATCAGTCTAGGGTGACTGCGTGCACAGTAGGATCCCTGGATGTAGTCTGGGATCAGTCTGGGGTGACTGCCTGCAATGGAGGATTCATGGGTGCAGTCTGGGATCAGTCTGGGGTTACTGAGTGCACTGTAGGATCCCTGGGTGCAGTCTGGGATCAGTCTGGGGAGACTGCGTGCACTGTACGATTCCTGGGTGCAGACTGGGATCAATCTGGGGAGACTGCGTGGACTGTGCGATCCCTGGGTGCAGTCTGGGATCAGTCTGGGGTGACTGCGTGCACTGTAGAATTCCTGGGTGCAGTCTGGGATCAGTCTGGCGAGACTGGGTGCACTCTGGGATCCCTGGGTGCAGTCTGGGATCAGTCTGGTGTGACTGCGTGCAGTGCAGGATCCCTGGGTGCAGTCTGGGATCAGTCTGGGGTGACTGCATGCTCTGTAGGATTCCTGGGTGCAGTCTGGGATCAGTGTGGGGTGATTGCGTGCACTGTCGGGTTCCTGGGTGCCGTCTGGGATCAGTCTGGGGTGACTGGGTGCATGTAGGATTACTGGGTGTGCAGTCTGGGGTCAGTCTGGGGTGACTGCGTGCACTGTCGGATCCATGGGTGCATTCTGGGATTAGTCTGGGATTATTGCCTGCACTGTAGGATTCCTGGGTGTTGTCTGGGATCAGTCTGGGGTGACTGGGTGCAGTGTAGGTTCCGTGGCTGCATTCTGGGATCAGTCTGGGATGACTGCGTGCAATGTAGGATCCCTGGGTGCAGTCTGGGATCAGTCTGGGTTGACTGCGTGCACTGTAGGATCCCTGGGTGCAGTCTGGGATCAGTCTGGGGTGACTGTGTGCACTGTAGGATCCCTGGGTGCAGTCTGGGATCAGTCTGGGATGACTGCGTGCTCTGTATGATCCCTGGGTGCAGTCTGGGATCAGTCTGGGTAGACTGCGTGCACTCTGGGATCCCTCGGTGCAGTCTGGGATCAGTCTGGGGTGACTGCGTGCACTGTAGAATTCCTGGGTGCAGTCTGGGATCAGTCTGGCGAGACTGGGTGCACTCTGGGATCCCTGGGTGCAGTCTGGAATCAGTCTTGGGTGACTGCGTGCACTCCAGGATCCCTGGGTGCAGTCTGTGATCAGTCTGCGGTGACTGCGTGCACTGTATTATTCCTGGGTGCAGTCTGGGATCAGTCTGGCGAGACTGGGTGCATTCTGGGATCCCTGGGTGCAGTCTGGGATCAGTCTGGTGTGACTGCGTGCAGTGCAGGATCCCTGGGTGCAGTCTGGGATCAGTCTGGGGAGACTGCGTGCACTGTAGGATCCCGGGGTGCAGTCTGGGATCAGTCTGGGGTGACTGCGTGCACTGTCGGATCCCTGGGTGCAGTCTGGAATCAGTCTGGGGTGACTGCGTGCAAAGTAGGATTCCTGGGAGCAGTCTGGGATCAGTCTGGGGTGAATGCGTGCAGATTAGGATCCCTGGGTGCAGTCTGGGATCAGTCTTGGGTGACTGCCTGCAATGTAGGATTCATGGGTGCAGTCTGGGATCAGTCTGGGGTGACTGCGTGCACTGTAGGGTCCCTGGGTGCAGTCTGGGATCAGTCTGGGGTGACTGCGTGCACTGTAGGATCCGTGGCTGCTGTCTGGGATCAGTCTGGGGTGACTGCGTGCAAAGTAGGATTCCTGGGAGCAGTCTGGGATCAGTCTGGGGTGACTGGGTGCACTGTAGGATCCGTGGCTGCTGTCTGGGATCAGTCTGGGATGACTGCGTGCACTGTAGGGTCCCTGGGTGCAGTCTGGGATCAGTCTGGGGTGACTGCGTGCACTGTAGGATCCCTGGGTGCAGTCTGGGATCAGTCTGGGGTGACTGCGTGCACTGTAGGATCCCTGGTTGCAGTCTGGGATCAGTCTGGGGTGACTGCGTGCAAAGTAGGATTCCTGGGAGCAGTCTGGGATCAGTCTGGGGTGACTGCGTGCACTGTAGGATCCCTGGGTGCAGTCTGGGATTAGTCTGGGATTATTGCCTGCACTGTAGGATTCCTGGGAGTTGTCTGGGATCAGTCTGGGGTGACTGGGTGCACTGTAGGATCCGTGGCTGCTGTCTGGGATCAGTCTGGGATGACTGCGTGCACTGTAGGGTCCCTGGGTGCAGTCTGGGATCAGTCTGGGGTGACTGCGTGCACTGTAGGATCCCTGGGTGCAGTCTGGGATCAGTCTGGGGTGACTGCGTGCAAAGTAGGATTCCTGGGAGCAGTCTGGGATCAGTCTGGGGTGACTGCGTGCACTGTAGGATCCCTGGGTGCAGTCTGGGATCAGTCTGGGATGAATGCGTGCACTGTAGGATCCCTGGGTTCAGTCTGGGATCAGTCTGGGGTGACTGCGTGCACTGCAGGATTCCTGGGTGCAGTCTGGGATCAGTCTGGGGTGACTGCGTGCACTGTAGGATCACTGGGTGCAGTCTGGGATCAGTCTGTGGTGACTGCGTGCACTGCAGGATTCCTGGGTGCAGTCTGGGATCAGTCTGGGGTGACTACGTGCACTGTAGCATCCATGGGTGCAGTCTGGGGAAAGACTGGGGTTACTGCGTGCACTGTAGGATCCCTGGGTGCAGTCTGGGAGCAGTCTGGTGTGACTGCGTGAAGTGTAGGATCCCTGGGTGCAGTCTGGGATCAGTCTGGGGTGACTGCGTGCACTTACGTTCCCTGGGTGCAGTCTGGGATCAGTCTGGGGTGACTGCGTGCATTGCAGGATTCCTGGGTGCAGTCTGGGGTGACTGCGTGCACTGTAGGATCACTGGGTGCAGTCTGGGATCAGTCTGGGGTGACTGCGTGCACTGTAGGCTCCCTGAGTGCAGTCTGGGATCAGTCTGTGTTTACTGCGTGCACTGTAGGATTCATGGTTGCAGTCTGGGATCAGTCTGGGGTGACTGTGTGCACTGTCGGATACATGGGTGCAGATTGGGATTAGTCTGGGGTAACTGCGTGCAGTGTCGAATCCCTGGGTGCAGTCTGGGATCAGTCTGGGGTGACTGCGTGCAATGCAGGATCCCTGGGTGCAGTCTGGGATCAGTCTGGGGTGACTGCGTGCACTGTAGGATCCCTGGGTGCAGCCTGGGTTCAATCTGGGGTGACTGCCTGCACTGCAGATTTCCTGGGTGCAGTCCGGGATCAGTCGGGGTGACTTGGTGCACGCTGGAATCGCTAGGTGCAGTCTGGGACAGGTCTGGGGTGACTGCGTGCACTGTGGGATCCCTGGGTGCAGTCTGGGATCAGTCTGGGGTGACCTGGTGCACTCTTGGATCCCTGGGTGCAGTCTGGGATCTGTCTGGGGTGACTGGGTGCACTCTAGGATCCCTGGGTGCAGTCTGGGATCTGTCTGGGGTGACTGCGTGCATAGTGGGATCCCTGGGTGCAGTCTGGGATCAGTCTGGTGTGACTGCTTGCAATGTAGGTTTCCTGGGTGCAGTCTGGGAATAGTCTGGGGTGACTGGGTGCAGTGTAGGATCCCTGGTTGCAGTCTGGGATCAGTCTGGGGTGACTGCCTGCCCTTCCGTTCCCTGGGTGCAGTCTGGGGTCAGTCTGGGGTGACTGCGTGCATTGCAGGATTCCTGGGTGCAGTCTGGGGTGACTGCGTGCAATGTAGTATCCCTGGGTGCAGTCTGGGATCAGTCTGGGGTGACTGCGTGCACTGTAGGATCCCTGGGTGCAGTCTGGGATCAATCTGGGGTGACTGCCTGCAGTGTAGATTTCCTGCGTGCAGTCCGGGATCATTCGGGGTGACTTGGTGCACTCTGGAATCGCCAGGTGCAGTCTTGGACAGGTCTGGGGTGACTGCGTGCACTGTGGGATCCTAGGGTGCAGTCTGGGATCAGTCTGGGGTGACTGGGTGCACTCTAGGATCCCTGGGTGCAGTCGGGGATCAGTCTGGGGTAACTGCGTGCACTTTCCGATCACTTGGTGCAGTCTGGGATCAGTCTGGGATGACTGGGTGCACTCTGGGATCACTGGGTGCAGTCTGGGATCAGTCTGGGGTGACTGTGTGCACTGCAGGATCCCTGGGTGCAGTCTGGGATCAGTCTGGGGTGACTGCGTGCACTGTTGGATCCCTGGGTGCAGTCTGGGATCATTCTGGGATGACTGCGTACATTGCAGGATCCCTGGGTGCAGTTTGGGATCTGTCTGGGGTGACTGTGTGCACTGCAGGATCCCTGGGTGCAGTCTGGGATCAGTCTGGGGTGACTGCGTGCAATGTAGTATTCCTAGGTGCAGTCTGGGATCAGTCTGGGGTTACTGCGTGCACTGTAGGATCCCTGTGTCCAATCTGCGCTCAGTCTGGGGTGACTGTGTGCACTGTATAATCCCTGGCTGCAGTCTGGTGTGACTGCGTGCACTGCAGGATCCCTGGGTGCAGTTTGGGATCTGTCTGGTGTGACTGCGTGCACTGCAGGTTCCATGGGTGCAGTCTGGGATCAGTCTGGGGTGACAGCGTGCACTGCAGGTTCCATGGGTGCAGTCTGGGATCAGTCTGGGGTGACAGCGTGCACTGTAGGATTGCTGTTGCAGTCTGGGATCAGTCTGGTGTGACTGCGTGCACTGTAGGATCCCTGGGTGCAGTCTGGGATCAGTCTGCGGTGAATGCGTGCATAGCAGGATCCCTGGGTGCAGCCTGGGATCAGTCTGGTGTGACTGCGTGCACTGTAGGTTTCCTGGGTGCAGTCTGGGATCAGTCTGGGGTGACTGCGTGCACTGTACGATCCCTGCGTGCAGTCAGGGATCAGTCTGGGGTGACTGCGTGCACTGTTGGATCCCTGGGTGCAGTCTGCGATCAGTCTGGCGTGACTGGGTGCATTCTGGGATCCCTGCGTGCAGTCTGGGATCATTCGGGAGTGACTGGGTGCATATAGGATCCCTGGGTGCAGTCTGGGATCAGTCTTGGGTGAATGCGTACACAGTCGGATCCATGGGTGCAGCCTGGGATTAGTCTGGTGTGACTGCGTGCAATGTAGGTTTCCTGGGTGCAGTCTGGGCTCAGTCTGGGGTGACTGCGTGCACTGTACGATCCCTGGGTGCAGTCAGGGTTCAGTCTGGGGGGACTGCGTGCACAGTTGGATCCCTGGGTGCAGTCTGGGATCAGTCTGGAGTGACTGCATGCACTGTCGGAATCCTGGGTGCAGTCTGGGGTGACTGGGTGCACTGTTGGATACATGGGTGCAGTCTGGGATTAGTCTGGGGTCACTGCATGCACTGTTGGATTCCTGGTTGCAGTCTGGGATCAGACTGCACCCAGGACCAGACTGCGGTGACTGCATGCACTGTCGGGTCACTGGGTGCAGTCTGGGATCAGTCTGGGGTGACTGCATGCACTGTAGGATTCCTGGGTGCAGTCTGGGATCAGTCTAGAGTGACTGGGTGCACTGTAGGATTCCTGGGTGCAGTCTGGGATCAGTCTGGGGTGACTGCGTGCACTTTAGGATTCCTGGGTGCAGTCTGGGATCAGTCTGGGGTGACTGCGTGCACTGTAGGATCACTGGGTGCAGTCTGGGATCCGTCTGGGGTGACTGCGTGCATTTTAGGATTCCTGGGTGCAGTCTGGGATCAGTCTGGGGTGACTGCGTGCACTGTAGGATCCCTGGGTGCAGTCTGGGATCAGTCTGGGGTGACTGCTTGCAATGTTGGATTCCTGGGTGCAGTCTGGGATCAATCTGGGGAAACTGCGTGCACTGTAGATTTCCTGGTTGCAGTCTGGGATCAGTCGGGGTAACTGGGAGCACTCTGGGATCCCTGGGTGCAGTCTGTGACAGGTCAGGGGTGACTGCGTGCACTGTGGGATCCGTGGGTGCAGTCTGGGATCAGTCTGGAGTGACTGGGTGCAGTGTAGGATCACTGGGTGCAGTCTGGGATCAGTCTGGGGTGACTGCGTGCACTGTAGGATTCCTGGGTGCAGTCTGGGATCAGTCTGGGGTGACTGGGTGCATCCTGGGATCCTTGGGTGCAGTCTGGGATCAATCTGGGGTGACTGTGTGCAGTGTATGATCCTTGTGAGCAGTCTGGGATCAGTCTGTGGTGACTGTGTGCACTGTCGGATCCATGCCTGCAGTCTGGGATCAGTCTGGGGTGAATGCGTGCACTGTCGGATCCCTGGGTGCAGTCAGGGATCAGTCTGGGTTGACTGGGTGCACTGTCGGATCCCTGGGTGCTGTCTTGCATCAGTCTGGCGTGACTGCGTGCAGTGTAGCATCTCTGGGTGCAGTCTGGGTTCAGTCTGGGTGACTGCATGCACTTTACGATCCCTGGGTGCAGTCTGGGATCAGCCTGGGGTGACTGCGTGCACTGTAGGATTCCTGGGTGCAGTCTGGGATCAGTCTGGTGTGACTGCATGCACTGTAGGAACCCTGGGTGCAGTCTGGGGTCATTCTTGGGTGACTGCGTGCACTGTAGGATTCCTGGGTGCAGTCTGGGATCAGTCTGGGGTGACTGTGTGCAATGTAGTCTCCATGGGTGCAGTCTGGGATCAGTCTGGTGTGACTGCGTGCACTGCGGGATCCCTGGGTGCAGTCTGGGATCAGTCTGGTGTGACTGCATGCACTGTAGGATCCCTGGGTGCAGTCTGAGATCAGTCTGGGGTGACTGGGTGCACTGTATGATTCCTGGGTGCAGTCTGGGATCAGTATGGGGTGACTGCGTGCACTATTGGATTCCTGGGTGCAGTCTGGGGTGACTGCATGCACTGGATTACTGGGTGCAGTCTCGGATCAGTCTGGGGTGACTGCATTCCTGGGTGCAGTCTGGGATCAGTCTGGGGTGACTGCGTGCACTGTGGGATTCCTGGGTGCAGTCTGGGATCAGTCTGGGGTGACTGCGTGCACTGTAGGATCCCTGGGTGCAGTCTGGGATCAGTCTGGGGTGACTGCGTGCACTGTGGGATTCCTTGGTGCAGTCTCGGAGCAGTCTGGGGTGACTGCGTGCACTGTGGGATTCCTGGGTGCAGTCTGGGATCAGTCTGGGGTGACTGCGTGCACTGTGGGATTCCTGGGTGCAGTCTGGGATCAGTCTGGGGTGACTGCGTGCACTGTAGGATCCCTGGGTGCAGTCTGGGATCAGTCTGGGGTGACTGCATGCACTGTGGGATTCCTTGGTGCAGTCTCGGAGCAGTCTGGGGTGACTGCGTGCACTGTGGGATCACTGGGGACACTCTGCGCATTTTTTTTGCCATTTTTCCAAGATGGTAGCCGTACTTGCTGCCATTTTGTCCAAGATGCCGATGTGCTGGTCGTGTGTCAGTACACACATATCTATATATCTATATATATATATTCATATTATGAGTGCAAGTTGTTGTTGCTATCGTTGTTGTTGTTGTGGTGCCCATTGTCTGCCTGAGAAGGGACCGGCCGCGGCCCCCACTGCAGGGGATGGACCAATGCCTCACCTGGAGGCGACCAATTGAGGCATTCCCCAGAGGGGACCAACCGAGGTCTCCTGCTCAGGCTGCAACCAAACAGGGCCCACGTCAGTTCGGTCTGTTCACTGCCCTGGGGTTTAATTTCTTCTCTGGGCCCTGGTTTTGGGGCCTCGGTTTAACATGTTCCTGTTCGATTGTGACCCATGTCGAGAAGTGAATGATGCCTAATATTGCTCCCTGAACTGTCCTACATCTCCCAGCTCAGGTTGGATGAGTTCACCTCACCGACCATTAATTCGGATCCCCACAAACTGCTGAGTGAATGGATTAACACTTTCTGACCAAATCTTCAAAGAAGGCAGAGGGAAAATCATGCACAACAGCGATTTATTGACTTGGAATTCATAATTATCATTATTTAAACTTTGAGTATACCAATAATAATACGTATAAACAGTTGTAGACAGGGCCATCTGAGAATTTAAAAACATAATTAATAGGCAGATACATAAAACAATGAATAACAGATTGCAAAAGCAGCTGAGAGTATCACCGTAATTCAGGATTAGCTGGATCACTGATTATCACATTATAGTTCAGATCAGTGTCTGACACGACTGCAGATTGGTGAGACTTATTCAGGATTCACTGTTCAGATATCTGACAATTGACCCCATAAGATCGCCAGCCGAATGAATCGATGAGAGAATAAATTCACCCCGGGCGTGAGAGCAAAACGGGCGATAGTGAATTGGCAGCTCGTTTTCTGCTCTGACTGATTTTATTTTCAATTGAATGTTGCTTTTAACGATCAGATGGAGCCCTCTGCCCGTTTTGGTGGACGGAATGGATCCAGCAACACGAACACAAGAAGACATGGGGAGTCCCTGGTGTTCCGATGAACATTGATCCAACATTGACCGAGTGTCCCACTGCAGCCCAGACTGAGCCCCACCCTGGGACCTTCCTGTCTGTACTTTGAACCAGTGTCCCACTGCAGCCCAGAATGAGCCCCATCCTGGGCCCTTCCTGTCTGTACATTGACCCAGTATCCCACTGCTGCCCAGACTGAGCCCCACCGTGGGCCCTTCCTCTCTGTACATTGACCCAGTGTCCCACTGCAGCCCAGACTGAGCCCCACCCTGGGCTCTTCCTGTCTGTACATTGACCCAGTGCCCCACTGCAGCCCAGACTGAGCCCCACCCTGGGCCCTTCCTGTCTGTACATTGACCCAGTGTCCCACTGCAGCCCAGACTGAGCCCCACCCTGGGCCCTTCCCCTCTGTACATTGACCCAGTGTCCCACTGCAGCCCAGACTGAGCCCCACCCTGGGCCCTTCCTCTCTGTACATTGACCCAGTGTCCCACTCCAGCCCAGACTGAGCCCCACCCTGGGTCCTTCCTGTCTGTACATTGACCCAGTGTCCCACTGCAGCCCAGACTGAGCCCCACCCTGGGCCCTTCCTCTCTGTACATTGACCCAGTGCCCCACTCCAGCCCAGACTGAGCCCCACCCTGGACCCTTCCTGTCTGTACATTGACCCAGTGTCTCACTGCAGCCCAGACTGAGCCCCACCCTGGGCCCTTCCTGTCTGTACATTGACCCAGTGTCCCACTGCAGCCCAGACTGAGCCCCACCCTGGGCCCTTCCTCTCTGTACATTGACCCAGTGTCCCACTGCAGCCCAGACTGAGCCCCACCCTGGGCCCTTCCTCTCTGTACATTGACCCAGTGCCCCACTCCAGCCCAGACTGAGCCCAACCCTGGGCCCTTCCTGTCTGTACATTGACCCAGTGCCCCACTGCAGCCCAGAATGAGCCCCACCCTGGGCCCTTCCTGTCTGTACATTGACCCAGTGTCCCACTGCAGCCCAGACTGAGCCCCACCCTGGGCCCTTCCTGTCTGTACATTGACCCAGTGTCCCACTGCAGCCCAGACTGAGCCCCACCCTGGGCCTTTCCTGTCTGTACATTGACCCAGTGTCCCACTGCAGCCCAGACTGAGCCCCACCCTGGGCCATTCCTGTCTGTACATTGACCCAGTGTCCCACTGCAGCCCAGACTGAGCCCCACCCTGGGCCCTTCCTGTCTGTACATTGACCCAGTGTCCCAATGCAGCCCAGACTGAGCCCCACCCTGGGCCCTTCCTGTCTGTACATTGACCCAGTGTCCCACTGCAGCCCAGACTGAGCCCCACCCTGGGCCATTCCTGTCTGTACATTGACCCAGTGTCCCACTGCAGCCCAGACTGAGCCCCACCCTGGGCCTTTCCTGTCTGTACATTGACCCAGTGTCCCACTGCAGCCCAGACTGAGCCCCACCCTGGGCCCTTCCTGTCTGTACATTGACCCAGTGTCCCACTGCAGCCCAGACTGAGCCCCACCCTGGGCCCTTCCTGTCTGTACATTGACCCAGTGTCCCACTGCAGCCCAGACTGAGCCCCACCCTGGGCCCTTCCTCTCTGTACATTGACCCAGTGTCCCACTGCAGCCCAGACTGAGCCCCACTCTGGGCCCTTCCTGTCTGTACATTGACCCAGTGTCCCACTGCAGCCCAGACTGAGCCCCACCCTGGGTCCTTCCTGTCTGTACATTGACCCAGTGTCCCACTGCAGCCCAGACTGAGCCCCACCCTGGGCCCTTCCTGTCTGTACATTGACCCAGTGTCCCACTGCAGCCCAGACTGAGCCCCACTCTGGGCCCTTCCTGTCTGTACATTGACCCAGTGTCCCACTGCAGCCCAGACTGAGCCCCACTCTGGGCCCTTCCTGTCTGTACATTGATCCAGTGTCCCACTGCAGCCCAGACTGAGCCCCACCCTGGGCCCTTCCTGTCTGTACATTGACCCAGTGTCCCACTGCAGCCCAGACTGAGCCCCACTCTGGGCCCTTCCTGTCTGTACATTGACCCAGTGTCCCACTGCAGCCCAGACTGAGCCCCACTCTGGGCCCTTCCTGTCTGTACATTGATCCAGTGTCCCAATGCAGCCCAGACTGAGCCCCACCCTGGGCCCTTCCTGTCTGTACATTGACCCAGTTTCCCACTGCAGCCCAGACTGAGGCCCACCCTGGGCCCTTCCTGTCTGTACATTGACCCAGTGGCTCACTGCAGCCCAGACTGAGCCCCACCCTGGGCCCTTCCTGTCTGTACATTGACCCAGTGTCCCACTGCAGCCCAGACTGAGCCCCACCCTGGGCCCTTCCTGTCTGTACATTGACCCAGTGTCCCACTGCAGCCCAGACTGAGCCCCACCCTGGGCCCTTCCTGTCTGTACATTGACCCAGTGTCCCACTGCAGCCCAGACTGAGCCCCACCCTGGGCCCTTCCTCTCTGTTCATTGACCCAGTGTCCCACTGCAGCCCAGACTGAGCCCCACCCTGGGCCCTTCCTGTCTGTACATTGACCCAGTGTCCCACTGCAGCCCAGACTGAGCCCCACCCTGGGCCCTTCCTGTCTGTACATTGACCCAGTGTCCCACTGCAGCCCAGACTGAGCCCCACCCTGGGCCCTTCCTGTCTGTCCATTGACCCAGTGCCCCATTGGTGACCATCCAGCCCCGGATATCCGGCAGAATCAGCGCTGTGGGACCGGGTGACTGAGTCTCGTGACCCTGTCGCTGGGCCTCTGACGTCACAATGGGAGACGACGCTCGCTCAGCTCGAGCTGGAAACCGTTAAAGGGCCGTTCGGATTTAAACCTGGAGCACGGCCGGTTAAAGGGGAGGGACAGAGAATCGGCCAAAAATATTTATATAATGAGACCAGGAATGGTTATAAATTGAAATGTTCATATAATGAGACCAGGAATGGTTATAAATTGAAATGTTCATATAATGAGACCAGGAATGGTTATAAATTGAAATGTTCATATAATGAGACCAGGAATGGTTATAAATTGAAATGTTCATATAATGAGACCAGGAATGGTTATAAATTGAAATGTTCATATAATGAGACCAGGAATGGTTATAAATTGAAATGTTCATATAATGAGACTGGGAATGGTTATAAATTGAAATGTTCATATAATGAGACCAGGAATGGTTATAAATTGAAATGTTCATATGATGAGACCGGCAATGGTTATTAATTGAAATGTTCATAAAATGAGACCAGGAATGGTTATAAATTGAAATGTTCATATAATGAGACTGGGAATGGTTATAAATTGAAATGTTCATATAATGAGACCAGGAATGGTTATAAATTGAAATGTTCATATAATGAGACCGGCAATGGTTATTAATTGAAATGTTCATAAAATGAGACCAGGAATGGTTATAAATTGAAATGTTCATATAATGAGACCAGGAATGGTTATAAATTGAAATGTTCATATAATGAGACCAGGAATGGTTATAAATTGAAATGTTCATATCATGAGACCAGGAATGGTTATAAATTGAAATGTTCATGTAATGAGTCCAGGAATGGTTATGAATTGAAATGTTCATATCATGAGACCAGGAATGGTTATTAATTGAAATGTTCATATAATGAGACCAGGAATGGTTATAAATTGAAATGTTCATATGATGAGACCGGGAATGGTTATAAATTGAAATGTTCCACACTTCGTCCGGGTCTGGATTCCCGCAGTGACTCCAGGTATCTCCTTCCGTTTGAACTGAACTGATTCTCCCTCAACCTGAAACAGATTAAAGATTAAACAGGAAATAAACAGATTGAACAACAGTGTAAATAACAGGGAGACTGGGGTTAATATTTCAATAATAATTACAGACAAATATTACCCATAAAAGGGCCTGAATCCCAGTGATATTTTATTTATTACATTAAACATTAACACAAACACTCACCCGATCCGCTCCAGACTCCTGCGGGTCAGTATGAGGGAGCGGAGAGCGGGGACAGATCGGTCTGTGAAGGAGTTTGATCCCAGGGACAGACCCGTCAGTGACCGGTTTGTCCTGAGAGCGGAGACGAGATCTTCGGTGCAAGAATCTGTGAGACCGACATCATCCAGACTGGGGATCAGAGAGAGAGAAATCACAGGAATCAGGGTAAATCCCCAGTGTTTATTAATAACACTATTACTGATACTACTAATAATGTACAGTGTTTATTAATAACACGATTACTGATACTAATAATAATGTACAGTGTTTATTTATAACACTCTTACTGATACTAATAATAATGTACAGTGTTTAATAATAAAACTGTTACTGATACTAATAATGTACACTGTTTTTTAATAACACTTATTGATACTAATAATAATGTAGAGTGTTCATTGAGAACACTATTACTGATATCAATTATAATGTATATTAATAACACTATTATTGATCATATTAATAATGTCGATTATTAGGAGCACTATTAGTGATACTGATATGTATGTACAGAGGTCATTAATAACACTATTTCTGATACTAATAATAATGTACACTGTTTCATAACACTATTACTGATACTAATAATTATATAAACTGTTTATTAATAACACTATGACTGATATTAATATTAATGTACGGTGTTTATTAATAACACTATAACTGATACTAATAATAATGTCGATTATTTATTAATAACACTGTTATGGATACTATCAATAACGTAGTTTATTAGTAGCACTATTACTGATACTGATAATAATGAACAGAATTTATTAATAACACCATTACTGATACTAATAATAATATGCAATGCTTATTAATAACACTCTTACTGATACTAATAATAATGTACACTCTTTAATAACACTATTACTGATGCTAATAACAATATACACTGTTTATTAATAACACTATTACTGATATTAATTATAATGTACAGTGTTAGTCATCCAGTTATTACAAACACAATCTCAAACAGTCTGATACTTACTGCAGTTTCTGTATTTTACAGTCTGGGTTCTTCAGAGCCGCAAACAACAGTTTCACTCCTGAATCTCCCAGTTCATTAATACCCAGGTTCAGATCCGTCAGTGACCGCTTTGTACTGAGAGCGGAGGAGAGATCCTTGGTGCAAGAATCTCTCAGACCGATATCCCATTTGCTGGGGATCAGAGACAGCGAAATAACAGGAATCAATGTAAATCCCCAGTGTTTATTAAGAACACTATTACTGATACTAATAATAATGTACAGTGTTTATTAATAACACTATTACTGACACTTTTATCCCCATCACCCTGAAAACTAATCCTCTTCAAGTACATGTCCAATTACCTTTTGAAAGTTCCTTTCAGCAAGTGCGTTCCAGATCTTCAAAAATATCTCTGTGAAAGGATTTCTCCTCATTTCCCCTCGAGTTCGTTTGAAATTATTTTAAATCTATGCCCTCTGGTCACTGACCAAGTTGCCAAAGGAAACAGTTTCTCTCTATTTGCTCTGTCAACACCCCTCATAATTTTGAACACCTCTATTCGATCTCCCCGTAACCTTCTCTGGTCTAAAGAGAACAATCCCAGCTTCTCCAATCTCTCCACACAACTGAAGTCCCTCACCCCTGGTATAATTCTGGTAAATCTCCTGTGCACCCTTTTCAATGCCTTGACATCTTTCCTAAAGTGTGATACCCAGAATTGAAAACAATACTCCAGCTGGGGCCTAACCAGTGATTTGTAAAGGTTTAGCTTGGCTTCCTTGTTTTTGTATTCAATGTCCCTATTTATTAAACCAATTATCCCAGGCGCTTTCTTCACCGCATTACCAACTTGCCCTGTCACCTTCAAAGATTTGTGAATATGCGCCCCCAGGTCCCTCTGTTCTTCCTCCTCCCTCAAAATACCATTTAGATTATCCTGTCTCTCCATGTTGTTCCACCCAAAGTGCATCACTTCACACTTATCCGTGTAAAATTGCATCTGCCTTGTGTGTGCCCATTTCAACAATCTGTCTATGTCCTCCTGAAGTCTGCTTCTGATGTGTAACACGCTCGAGGGGTTGAATGACCTCGTCTTATTTAAAATCATTTCCTCGAGGGGCTGAATTGCCTCCTCCTGTTCCAACGTAACAGGCTCCAGGGGCAGAATGGCCTCCTCCTGGTTCTGTGCAACAGGTTCGAGGGGAGGAATTGCCTCCAACTGTTACCATGTAACTGGCACGTGGGGCTGAATGGCCTCCTCCTGTTCCTGTGTAACAGACTCCAGGGGCTGAATGACCTCCTCCTGTTCCTATGTAACAGACTCCAGGGCCTGAATGGCCTGCTCCTGTTCCTGTGTAACAGACTCCAGGGCCTGAATGGCCTCCTCCTGTTCCTATGTCACAGACTCCAGGGGCTGAATGGCCTCCTCCTGTTCCTATGTCACAGACTCCAGGGGCTGAATGGCCTCCTCCTGTTCCTGTGTAACAGACTCCAGGGGATGAATGGCCTCCTCCTGTTCCTGTGTAACAGACTCCAGGGGATGAATGGCCTCCTCCTGTTCCTGTGTAACAGACTCCAGGGGCTGAATGGCCTGCTCCTGTTCCTGTGTAACAGACTCCAGGGGATGAATGGCCTCCTCCTGTTCCTGTGTAACAGACTCCAGGGGATGAATGGCCTCCTCCTGTTCCTGTGTAACAGACTCCAGGGGCTGAATGGCCTCCTCCTGTTCCTGTGTAACAGACTCCGGGGGCTGAATGGCCTCCTCCTGTTTCTATATAACAGACTCCAGGGACTGAATGGCCTCCTCCTGTTCCTATGTCACAGACTCCAGGGGCTGAATGGCCTCCTCCTGTTCCTGTGTAACAGACTCCAGGGGATGAATGGCCTCCTCCTGTTCCTGTGTAACAGACTCCAGGGGATAAATGGCCTCCTCCTGTTCCTATGTAACAGACTCCAGGGGCTGAATGGCCTCCTCCTGTTCCTATGTAACAGACTCCAGGGGCTGAATGGCCTCCTCCTGTTCCTATGTAACAGACTCCAGGGGATGAATGGTGTGCTTCTGTTCTTGAGTTAAAGTTTGAAGAGACTGAATGGTCCCCTGCTGTTACAGTGTAACAGGCTCGACGCACTGAATGGCCTTTTTCTGTTCCTGTGTTACAGGCCCGATGGTCTTAATGGCCTCCTCCTGTTTCTACAAAACATATTACAGTCGCTGAATGGCCTTCTCCTCTTCCTGTATAACAGGCTCGAGGGGCTCAAAGGCCTCTTCCTGCTCTGTGTAAGCGGCACGAGGGGCTGAATGGCCTCCTCCTACTCCTCTGTAACAGACTCGAGGGGCTGAATCGCCTCCTCCTGTTCCTGTGTAACAGGCTCGATGGAATGAATGGCCTCCTCCTGTTCCTGTGTAACAGGCTCGAGGGGTTGAACGGCCTCCTCCTGATCCTGTGTAACAGATTTGAGGGGCTGAGTGGCTACTCCTGTTACTGTGTAATGGGCTTGACGGGCTGAATGGTCTCCTGCTGTTACTGCGTAACAGGTTCGAGAGGCTGAACGGCCTCCTCCAGTTCCTATGTAAACAACCTGCTTGTTTTTATACTCTAGGCCTCTATAATTTTAAACCGGTTTCTCAACCAGTCCTGCAACCTTCAAAGATTTGTGTACATACACCCCCAGGTCTCTCTGTTCCTGCACCCCCTTTAGAATTGTACCATTTAGTTTACATTGCCTCTCCTCATTCTTCCTGCCAAGATGTATTACTTCTCTGCGTTAAATTTCATGTTCCATGTGTCCGCCCATTTCACCAGCCTGTCCATGTCCTCTTGAAGTCTATTACTATCCTCCTCACTGTTTACGATACTTGCAAGCTTTGTGTGATCTGCAAATTTTGAAATTATTCCCCATTATAATTTCTCCCGTCTCAGCCTCTCAGGGACCAACGTTTTGCTTAGAGTCATAGAGTCATAGAGCACGGATAGAGGCCCTTCGGCCCATCGTGTCTGCGCCGGCCATCAAGCCCTGTCTAATCTAATCCCATATTCCAGCATTTGGTCCGTAGCCTTGTATGCTATGGCATTTCAAGTGCTCATCCAAATGCTTCTTGAATGTTGTGAGGGTTCCTGCCTCCACAACCCTTTCAGGCAGTGAGTTCCAGACTCCAACCACCCTCTGGGTGAAAAAGTTCTTTCTCAAATCCCCTCTAAACCTCCCGCCTTTTACCTTGAATCTATGCCCCCTTGTTATAGAACCCCCAACGAAGGGAAAAAGCTCCTTAGCATCCATCCAATCTGTGCCCCTTATAATTTTGTACACCTCAATCATGTCCCCCCTCAGCCTCCTCTGCTCCAAGGAAAACAAACCCAATCTTCCCAGTCTCTCATCATAGCTGAAGCGCTCCAGCCCTGGTAACATCCTGGTGATTCTCCTCTGCACCCTCTCCAAAGCGATCACATCCTTCCTGTAGTGTGGCGACCAGAACTGCACACAGTACTCCAGCTGTGGCCTAACCAGTGTTTTATACAGCTCCATCATAACCTCCTTGCTCTTATATTCTATGCCTCGGCTAATAAAGGCAAGTATCCCATTGGCCTTCTTTACCACCTTATCTACCTGTTCCGCCGCCTTCAGGGATCTGTGAACTTGCACACCAAGATCCCTCTGACCCTCTGTCTTGCCTCGGGTCCTCCCATTCATTGTGTATTCCCTTGCCTTGTTAGTCCCTCCAAAGTGCATCACCTCGCACTTTTCCGGGTTAAATTCCATTTGCCACTGTTCCGCCCATCTGACCAACCCATCTATATCGTCCTGCAGACTGAGGCTATCCTCCTCGCTATTTACCACCCTACCAATTTTTGTATCATCAGCGAACTTACTGATCATACCTTTTACATTCATATACAAGTCGTTAATGTAGACCACAAGCAGCAAGGGACCCAGCACCGATCCCTGTGGTACCCCACTGGCCACAGGCTTCCAGTCACAAAAACAACCTTCGACCATCACCCTCTGCCTTCTGCCACTAAGCCAGTTTTGTATCCAAAGTGCCAAGGCACCCTGGATTCCATGGGCTCGTACCTTCTTGACCAGTCTCCTGTGCGGGACTTTATCGAAGGCCTTACTGAAATCCAAGTATACCACATCCACTGCGTTACCCTCATCCACACACCTAGTCACCCCCTCAAAAAATTCAATCAAATTAGTCAGATATGATCTTCCCTTGACAAAGCCATGTTGACTATCCCTGATTAATGCTTGCTTCTCCAAATGGAGACTAATTTTGTCCTTCAGAATTTTTTCCAATAATTTTCCTACCACTGATGTTAGGCTCACTGGCCTGTAGTTCCCCGGTTTTTCCCTACTCCCCTTCTTGAATAATGGTACTACATTAGCGGTTCTCCAGTCCTCTGGCACATCCCCTGTGGTCAGAGAGTTTCTGAATATATGTGTTAGAGCCCCCGCAATCTCCTCCTTTACCTCACACAGTAGCCTGGGATACATTTCGTCCGGGCCTGGGGATTTATCCATTTTTAGGCCTGCTAAAACCGCCAATACGTCCTCCCGCTCGATGTTAATATGTTCGAGTATATCACAGTCCCCCTGCCGTATTTCTATGTCTACATCGTCCTTCTCCATAGTGAAAACAGATGCAAAAAATTCATTTAGAACCCCTCCTACATCTGCCGGCTCCACACACAGATTGTCATTTTTGTCCCTAATGGGCCCTATTTTTTCCCTTGTCATCCTCTTACCCTTAATATACTTATAAAACATCTTTGGATTTTCCTTTATTTTGCTCGCCAGTGTTATTTAATGGCCCCTCCTTGATCTCCTAATTTCTTTTTTAAGTATCCCCCTGCACTTTTTGTACTCCTCTAGGGCTTCCTCCGTCTTTAGCCTTTTGTATCTGCCAAAATCCCTCCTTTTTTTCCGAATCCATTCTCGTATATCCCCTGACATCCAAGGTTCCCTGGAGTTTTTGGAACCACCCTTGACCTTTACGGAAACATGTTGCCATTGTATGGTCTCAATCTCCCTTCTGAAAGACTCCCATTGCTCCGATGCGGATTTTCCTACAAGCAGCTGATCCCAGTCCATTTTGGCCAGATCCTGCCTTATCCTATTAAAATCGGCCTTCCCCCAATTTAGAAACTTTATTTCCGGCCCCTCCCTGTCCTTTTCCATGACCACCTTCGCTAATCTTTTCCTTTTTCCATACTTATAGAAGATCTTACAATCTGTTTTTATATTTCTTGCAAGTTTACTTGCATATTCAATTTTCCCCCTTTTATCAATTTCTTGGTCATCCTTTGCTGATTTCTAAAACTCTCCCAATCCTCAGGCTAACTACTCTTTTTGGCAACATTGTATGTCTCTTCTTTAAACTGAACTTCTCTAGTTAGCCAAGGTTGAATATTTTTTTCCCATCTAGTTGTTATTCCTCAAGGGAATGTATATTCATTGGGAATTATGAATTATTTCTTGAAATGTTGGCCACTGATTATCTACTGTCATATATTTTAATCTAATTTCCCAATCTGCCTGAGCCAACTTTCCCCTCGTTTCGGATATAACTACATCACTCTTAAACTCAATATGAAATCCTATCATATTATGATCACTGTGTCCCAGAGGATCCTTAACTCTGAGATTACTAATTAACACTTACTTTACACAATATTAGATCTAAAATAACCTGTTCCCTAGTCGGTTCCTCGACATATTGTTCTAAAGAACTGTCTCGAAAGTATTCCATGAAATCGCCCTCCAAACTACTTTTGACAATTTGGTTTGCCCATTCGATATGAAGATTACATTCCCTCACGATTACTGCATTGCCTTTGTTACATTCCCCTCGAATTTCCTGATTTATACTCTGTCAAATCCAACAACGACTGTTAGGAGCACTATAAACTACTCCCACCGCACGGGTATGATGCAGAGTAAATCTCTCTCCACACCATCCCATCAAGGCAGGTACAGTACGTGTGAGATACAGAATAAAGCTCCCTTTGCACTGTCCCACCAAACACTCCCAGGGCAGGTACAGTGCGTGCGAGGTACAGAATAAAGTTCCCTCTGTACTGTCTCATCAAACACTCCCGGCGCAGGTGCAACATGGGTGAGATACAGAGAAAAGCTCCCAATACAACTGTCCCGTCAAACACTCCAAGGGCAGATACAGCACGGGTTAGATACAGACTAAAGCTCCCTCTACGCTGTCCCATCAAACACACCCAGGGCAGATACAGCATGTGTTCGATGCAGACTATAGTTCCCTCTACATTGTCCCATCAAGCACTTCCTGGGCAGGTGCATAAGAACATAAGTAATAGGGGCAGGAGTAGGCCACACGGTCCCTCGAGCCTGTTCCCCATTCAATAAGATCAGGGCTGAACTTCTACCTCCGCTCCACTTTCCCGCCCGATCCCCATATCCCTTGATTCCCTCAGTGGCCAAAAATCTATCAATCTCAGCCTTGAATATGTTCGACGACTGAGCATTTCAATCAACCAGTAAACACTATCATTACAAGATATTAGATCTAAAATAACCAGTTCTCTTGTCGGTTCCTCGACAAATTGTTCGAGAAAACTGTCTCGAATGCATTCCATGAACTCGTCCTCCAAACTACTTTTGCCAATTTGGTTTGCCCAGTCTATATGAAGATTAAAGTCCCCGCACGATTATTGCATTACCCTTATTGCATGCTCCTCTAATTTCCTGATTTATACTCTATCCAACACTATAACAACTGTTAAGGGCACGATAAACTATTCCTACAACATGGGTTAGATGCAGAGTAAAGCTCCCTCGACACTGTCCTGTCAAACACTCCCAGGGCAGTTACAGCACGGGTTAGATACAGAGTAAAGCTCCCTCCACACTGTCCTGTCAAACACACCCAGGGCAGCTACAGCACGGGTTCGATACAGACTGAAGCTCGTACATGAAATACAGAAAGTTGGCATGCAAGCAAAGCAAGCAATTCGGAAGGCAAATGCAATGTTGGCCTTTATTGCAAGACGGTTGGAATACAAAACTAAAGAAGTATTTCTGCAATTGTCCAGGGCTTTGGTGAGAACTCACCTGGAGTACTGTGCACAGTTTTGGTCCCCTTATCGAAGGGAGGGTGTACTTGCCTTGGAGGCAGTGCAACGAAGGTTAATAAATCACTAATACTTAGGAACAGGAGGAGACCATTCAGTCCCTAGGACATGTTACACAGGAGCAGGACGAAGCCATTCAGCGCCTCGAACCTGTTATGTAGGATCAGGAGGAGGCCATTCAGCCCCTCGTGCCTGTTTTGTAGGAACAGGAGGAGGCCATTCAACCCCACGAGCCTGTTACACAGGAATTGGTGGAGGTAATTCAGACCTTAGGGCCTGTTACATAGGAACAGGAGGAGGTCATTCAGCCCCTCGAGTCTGTCACGTAGGTACAGGAGGAGGCTATTCAGCCCCGAAGGCCTGTTTCACAGGAAGAGGAGGAGGCCGATCAGCCCCTCAAGGCTGTTACACAGGAACAGGAGGAGAACATTCAGCCCCTCAAGGCTGTTTCACAGGAACAGGATGAGGCCAATCAGCCCTTCAAGCCTGTAAGATCGGAACAGGAGGAGGCCATACAGCCCGTCAAGCCTGTTATACAGGAACTGAAGGCCATTCAGCCCGTCGAGCCTATTACACTGGAAACGGACGAGGCCCATTCAGCCTCTCGAGGCTGTTAAGTAGAAACAGGAGGAGGCCATTCAGCCCCTCAAGGCGGTTACGCAGGAAGAGTCGGCCAATCAGCCCATGAAACCTTTTACATTGGAACAGGAGGAGGCCATTCAGCACCTCAAGCCTGTTACATAAGAACTGGAGGAGGCCATTCAGCCGCATATGCCTGTCACATAGGAACAGGTAGAGTATATTCAGCCCATGGGGCCTGTTGCACAGGAACAGGAGGAGGCCATTCAGCCCCTGGAGCCTGTAACACAGGAGCAGGATGAGGGCAATCAGCCCCTCAAACCTGTTACACAGGAACAGGAGGAGGCCATTCAGCCCCTCGAGTCCGTTAAACAGGAACTGAAGGCCATTCAGCCCCTCAAGCATATTACACTGGAAAAGGACGAGGCCATTCAGCCCCTTGAGCCTGTTATGTAGGATCTCATGGCATCAGGTCAAACATGGGCAAGGAAACCTCCTGCTGATTACCACCTACCGTCCTCCCTCAGCTGATGAATCAGTCCTCCTCCATGTTGAACACCACTTGGAGGAAGCACTGAGGGTAGCAAGGGCACAAAATGTACGCTGGGTGGGGGACTTCAATGTCCATCACCAAGAGTGGCTCGGTAGCACCAATCGTGACCGAGCTGGCCGAGTCCTGAAGGACATAGCTGCTAGACTGGGCCTGCGGCAGGTGGAGAGCGAACCAACACGAGGGAAAAACTTACTTGACCTCGTCCTCACCAATCTACCTGTCGCAAATGCATCTGTCCATGACAGTATTGGTAGGAGTGACCACCGCACAGTCCTCGTGGAGATGAAATCCCGTCTTCGCACTGAGGACACCATCCAACGTGTTGTGTGGCACTACCACCGTGCTAAATGGGATGGATTCAGAACAGATCTAGCCGCTCAAAACTGGGCATCCATGAGGCGCTGTGGGCTATCAGCAGCAGCAGAATTGTATTCCAGCACAATCCGTAACCTCATGGCCCAGCATATTCCTCACTCTACCATTACCAACAAGCCAGGGGATCAACCCTGGTTCAATGAGGAGTGTAGAAGAGCATGCCAGGAGCAGCACCAGGCGTACCTAAAAATGAGGTGCCAACCTGGTGAAGCTACAACTCAGGGCTACATGCATGCTAAACAGCGGAAGCAACATGCCATAGACAGAGCTAAGCGATTCCACAACCGACGGATCAGATCAAAGCTCTGCAGTCCTGCCACATCCAGTCGTGAATGGTGGTGGACAATTAAACAACTAACGGGAGGAGGAGGCTCTGCAAACATCCCCATTCTCAATGATGGCGGAGTCCAGCACGTGAGTGCAAAAGACAAGGCTGAAGCGTTTGCAACCATCTTCAGCCAGAAGTGCCGAGTGGATAATCCATCTCAGCCTCCTCCCGATATCCCCACCATCACAGAAGCCAGTCTTCGGCCAATTCGATTCACTCCACGTGATATCAAGAAACGGCTGAGTGCACTGGATACAGCAAAGGCTATGGGCCCTGACAACATCCCAGCTGTAGTGCTGAAGACTTGTGCTCCAGAACTAGCTGAGCCTCTCGCCAAGCTGTTCCATTACAGCTACAACACTGGCATCCACCCGACAATGTGGAAAATTGCCCAGGTATGTCCTGTCCACAAAAAGCAGGACAAATCCAATCCGGCCAATTACCGCCCCATCAGTCTACTCTCAATCATCATCAAAGTGATGGAAGTTGTCGTCGACAGTGCTATCAAGCGGCACTTACTCACCAATAACCTGCTCACCGATGCTCAGTTTGGGTTCCGCCAGGACCACTCGGCTCCAGACCTCATTACAACCTTGGTCCAAACATGGACAAAAGAGCTGAATTCCAGAGGTGAGGTGAGAGTGACTGCCCTTGACATCAAGGCAGCATTTGATCGAGTGTGGCACCAAGGACCCCTAGTAAAATTGAAGTCAATGGGAATCAGGGGGAAAACTCTACAGTGGCTGGATTCATACCGAGCACAAAGGAAGATGGTAGTGGTTGTTGGAGGCCAATCATCTCAGCCCCAGGGCATTGCTGCAGGAGTTCCTCAGGGCAGTGTCCTAGGCCCAACCATCTTCAGCTGCTTCATCAATGACCTTCCCTCCATCATAACGTCAGAAATGGGGATGTTCGCTGATGACTGCACAGTGTTCAGTTCCATTCGCAACCCCTCAGATAATGAAGCAGTCCGAGCCTGCATGCAGCAAGACCTGGACAACATCCAGGCTTGGGCTGATAAGTGGCAAGTAACATTCGCGCCAGATAAGTTCCAGGCAATGACCATCTCGAACAAGAGAGAGTCTAACCACCTCCCCTTGTTATTCAACGGCATTACCATCGCCGAATCCCCCACCATCAACATCCTGGGGGTCACCATTGACCAGAAACTTAACTGGACCAGCCATATAAATACTGTGGCTACGAGAGCAGGTCAGAGGCTGGGTATTCTGCGGCGAGTGACTCACCTCCTGACCCCCCAAAGCCTTTCCACTATCTACAAGGCACAATTAGGAGATGAAGGAGGGGCCATGAAATAACACTGGCGAGCAAAATAAAGGAAAATCATGAGATGTTTTATAAGTATATTAAGGGTAAGAGGATGACTAGGGAAAAAATAGGGCCCATTAGGGACAAAAATGGCAATCCCCAGGCCCGGACGAAATGTATCCCAGGCTACTGTGTGAGGCAAAGGAGGAGATTGCGGGGGCTCTGACACATATATTCAGAACCTCTCTGGCCACAGGGGATGTGCCAGAGGACTGGAGAACCGCTAATGTAATACCATTATTCAAGAAGGGGAGTAGGGAAAAACCGGGGAACTACAGGCCAGTGAGCCTAACATCAGTGGTAGGAAAATTATTGGAAAAAATTCTGAAGGACAAAATTAGTCTCCACTTGGAGAAGCAAGGATTAATGAGGGATAGTCAACATGGCTTTGTCAAGGGAAGATCATGTCTGACTAATTTGATTGAATTTTTTGAGGGGGTGACTCGGCGTGTGGATGAGGGTAACGCAGTGGATGTGGTATACATGGATTTCAGTAAGGCCTTCGATAAAGTCCCCCACAGGAGACTGGTCAAGAAGGTACGAGCCCATGGAATCCAGGGTGCCTTGGCACTTTGGATACAAAACTGGCTTAGTGGCAGAAGGCAGAGGGTGATGGTCGAAGGTTGTTTTTGTGACTGGAAGCCTGTGGCCAGTGGGGTACACCAGGGATCGGTGCTGGGTCCCTTGCTGTTTGTGGTGTACAATAATGATTTGGATATGAATGTGAAAGGTATGATCAGTAAGTCCGTGATTATACAAAAATTGGTAGGGTGGTAAATAGCGAGGAGGAGAGCCTCAGTCTGCAGGACGATATAGATGGGTTGGTCAGATGGGCGGAACAGTGGCAAATGGAATTTAACCCGGAAAAGTGCGAGGTGATGCACTTTGGAGGGACTAACAAGGCAAGGGAATACACAATGAATGGGAGGACCCTAGGCAAGACAGAGGGCCAGAGGGATCTTGGTGTGCAAGTTCACAGATCCCTGAAGGCAGCGGAACAGGTAGATAAGGTGGTAAAGAAGGCATATGGGATACTTGCCTTTATTAGCCGAGGCATAGAATATAAGAGCAAGGAGGTTATGATGGAGCTGTATAAAACACTGGTTAGGCCACAGCTGGAGTACTGTGTGCAGTTCTGGTCGCCACACTACAGGAAGGATGTGATCGCTTTGGAGAGGGTGCAGAGGAGATTCACCAGGATGTTACCAGGGCTGGAGCGCTTCAGCTATGAAGAGAGACTGGGAAGATTGGGTTTGTTTTCCTTGGAGCAGAGGAGGCTGAGGGGGGACATGATTGAGGTGTACAAAATTATGAGGGGCACAGATTGGATGGATACTAAGGAGCTTTTTCCCTTCGTTGAGGGTTCTATAACAAGGGGACATAGATTCAAGGTAAAAGGCGGGAGGTTTAGAGGGGATTTGAGAAAGAACTTTTTCACCCAGAGGGTGGTTGGAGTCTGGAACTCACTGCCTGAAAGGGATGTGGAGGCAGGAACCCTCACAACATTCAAGAAGCATTTGGATGAGCACTTGAAATGCCATAGCATACAAGGCTACGGACCAAATGCTGGAATATGGGATTAGAGTAGACAGGGCTGATGGCCGGCGCGGACAAGATGGGCCGAAGAGCCTCTCTCCGTGCTGTATAACTCTATGACTCTGTGACTCTAAGTCAGGAGTGTGATGGAAAACTCTCCACTTGCCTGGATGAGTGCAGCTCCAACAACACTCAAGAAGCTCGACACCATCCAAGATAAAGCAGCCCGCTTGATTGGCACCCCGTCCACCACCCTAAACCTTCACTCCCTTCACCACCGGCGCACAGTGGCTGCAGTGTGTACCATCCACAGGATGCACTGCAGCAACTCGCCAAGGCTTCTTCGACAGCACCTCCCAAACCCGCGACCTCTACCACCTAGAAGGACAAGAGCAGCAGGTACATGGGAACAACACCACCTGCACGTTCCCCTCCAAGTCACACACCATCCCGACTTGGAAATATATCGCCGTTCCTTCATTGTCGCTGGGTCAAAATCCTGGAACTCCCTTCCTAACAGCACTGTGGGAGAACCGTCACCACACGGACTGCAGCGGTTCAAGAAGGCGGCTCACCACCACCTTCTCAAGGGCAATTAGGGATGGGCAATAAATGCCGGCCTCGCCAGCGATGCCCACATCCCGTGAACGAATAAAAAAAATTTAAAAAAAAGAGGAGGCCATTGAGCCCCTCAAGGCTGGAACACAGGAACTGGAGGAGGCCAATCAGCCCCTCAACTCTAATACTTAGGAACATTTGGAGACCATTCAGCCCCTAGGGCATGTTACACAGGAGCAGTACGAGGCAATTCAGCCCCTGGAGCCTGTAACACACGAGCAGGATGAGGGAAATCAGCCCCTCAAACCTGTTAGATAGGAACAGGAGGCAGCCATTCAGCCCCTCGCGTCTGTTATACGGGAACTGAAGGCCATTCGGACCCTATTACACTTGCAAAGAATGAGGCCATTAAGACCCTTGATCCTGCGATGTAGGATTAGGAGGAGGGCATTCAGCCCCTCGAGCCTGTTACACAGGAACAGGAGGAGGTCATTCAGTCCCTCGAGCCAGTCAGATAGGAACTTGAGGAGGCCTTTTCGCCCCTAGGGCCTGTTACACAGCAGCAGGATGAGGCCAATCAGCCCCTTAAGCCTGATAGATCGGAACAGGGAGAGGCTATTCAGCCCCTCGAGCCTGTTATACAGGAAATGAAGGCCATTCAGGCCCTCGAGCCTATCATGTAGGATCAGGAGGAGGCCATTGAGCCCCTCAAGGCTTTATCACAGGTACCAGGGGAGGCCATTCAACCCCTCAAGGCTGTTATACAGGAACTTAAGGCCATTCAGCCCCTCGAGCCTATTGCACTTCAAAAGGACAAGGCCATTCAGCCGCACGAGCCTATCATGTAGGATCAGGAGGAGGACATTGAGCCCCTCAAGGCTTTAACACAGGTACTGGAGGAGGCCATTCTGCCTCTCAAGGCTGTTACACAGGAACAGAAGGCCAATCAGTCCCTCAAGCCAGTTACATAGGAAAAGGGGGAGGCCATTCAGCCCCTTAAGGCTGTTACAAAGGAACAGGAGGAGGCCATTCATCCTCTCAAGGCTGTTTCACAGGAACAGGAGGAGGCCTTTCATCCCCTTGAGGCTGTTAAACAGGAACTGGAGGAGGCCATTCAGCCCATCAAGGCTATTTCATTGTAGCAGCAGGAGACCCTTCAACCCCTCGAGCCTGTTACACAGGAGCTGAAGGAGGCCATACAAACCCTCGACCCTGTCGCATAGGAGAAGGAGGAGGCCATTCAGCCCCTCGAACCTGTCGCGTAGGAACAGGAGGAGGCCATTTAGCCCCTCAAGCCTGTTGGATCAGAATAGGAGGAGGCCATTCAGCCCCTCGAGCCTGTCGCATAAGAACAGGGGGGGGCATTCAGAACCTTGGGCCTGTTACACTGGAGCAGGATGAGCCCAGCCACTCAGCTTGTTCGATCGCAACAGGAGGCCATTCAGCCCCTCGAGCCTGTTATACCGGAACCGAAGGCCATTCAGCCTCTCGAACCAAATGCACTGGAAAGTCGAGTCCATTCAGCCCCTCGAGCCGGTTAAGTAGGAACAGGAGGAGGCCATTCAGCCCCTCAAGTCTGTTACACAGGAACAGGAGAAGGCCTTTCAGCACCTCAACACTTTTACACAGGAACAGGAGGAGACCATAATGACTCAGTGATCCCAGTTACCCCTCAATGCTCCACAGATATCTCACAGCGACCCACTGATCCCACAATGTCCCAGTGATCGCACAGTTTCCCAGTGATCGCACAGTTTCCCAGTGATCCCACAGTATCCCACAGTGACCCAGTGATACCGTTGTGCCCCAGTGATCCCATGGTGTCCCAGTGATCCCGCTGTGTCCCACAGTGATTCCTCAAAAACACAGTCATCCCACGGTGACCCAATGATCTCACTGTGAACCTACAGTGATCCCAGTGATCCCACAGTGTCCCACAATGATCCCACAATGACCCAGTGACACCACAGTGACCCAATAATCCCACAATGACCCAGTGACACCACAGTGACCCAATGATCCCACAGTGACCCAGTGATCACAGTGACCAAGTGATCGCTCAATACCCCACAGAGATCGCACAGTGATCACACTGTGCTCCCAGTGATCCCACAGTAACCCAGACACAACTCACGTGAGCCCCATTGGGTGCAGCCTGTGGTGAAGGCCTCGGTCAGTCCCCTCTGGAGAGAAAGCTTCTTCTCCAAGGATTCCTCTTCCTCCCAAAATTTCTCTTTCCACGTCTTCATGTTACGGCATGTCCACAAAAATAATCCACTACAGAGAGAGAAATAATGAATTGATTAAAAACAAAGCAAAAGATGAAAAAAGCACAGCGAGAGCCCAGAGCTCCCTCACACTCACTCACATTCATTCCGTTCCACAGGCAATCTCTCAGCAAACACCATTGATAAAATCCCCAGTTACAAATCTGAGACTCTAAAGAAAAGGGAGGAAAGTTGGGAGAGAGAGAGAGAGAGAGAGACACTCGTGACAGACTGAAGAGCGCATGTTGTTTCACTCTTTCTCCAATACAAGTTTCCAGGGTTTTCTCTCCTGCTTTGCCCCTCATTCATTCCCCCTAAAATGTGCCGGTCTGACTCTCTGTCCTGGTCAATATTTGCTGCAGGATCCAAACTGCCCCGAGTTCCTTTTCTCTTCTGTTCCTGGAACAGGGAACAACAAGGTGAACGAACTTTACCTTTGCTCTTTTCTCTTGTTTTAATTAGCAGTGGATAAAAAGCCTGTAGTTTGTGGTCAACTTACAGTTTGTGGCTTTTTCCAATTAGCCAAAGTGTTCAAATAAATTCATGTTATTTAAAAGAGCTAAAGCAAAGAACTTAAAAAAAACCAAATCGACAGTAAGATCCCTCACTCAGTTACAGGGACAATCTCTCAGCAACATTCATTTACAGAGAAACAAAGCCCAGTTTATAAAGTAGATAAATGTAAAGATTGAGAGACAATCTTTCTCGACATAACAACTTGCATTTATATATTACAGCAATTACTACAACAACAACTTGGATATATAAATATATATATTTACACATTACCACTACTACATGGCCCAGATAAGGGTTGTGGGGAGAGAGCTGAGAGGGAAATGAGATCACCCATTCAAAGAGTCAGCGCAGGCACGGTGGGCCGAATGGCCTTCTCCTGTGTTGCACCCACTATGATACCATGAACAACAACTTCAAAGTCTGGGACAGGAAACAAGATAGCCGGCTCGACGGCAGACATCATACTGAGGGGCAAGCTGGATATCATACTTGGAGCCAAGGTGGCCATCTTATTGGGGTCAAGGTAACCATGTTAAACAAAATGGCTGCCCTGAAGCTTAAACAAAATGGCTGCCCTGAACCGAAAAGTAAATGGCCTCCAGTCAGGCAGCCATCTTAATGACGGGAGGGGCGGCCATCTTAGTGAGGGACAAGGAGGGCATCGTCAGCAAAATGGCGGCCATGAAGTTCATTCAAAATGGCTGCATTTTACCGGAAGTAAAATGGGCAGCAGTCAGGGTGAGGGGCAAGGTGGAGCTTGTTGTGTTGAGAGAGACGGAGGGGGTTCATTTGCTGTTGCTGTTATATCACTGTTGCACTATAGTTAAAGATGCAAACTGTGTGAAACTCGCATTGGCTGGTGTTTAACACAAAGACAACGGTGCAGTGAGGGAATTAAACACCAAAAAGTGAATTTCAGCAAAAATTGGATTCGCATTTGGTTATTTGGACGTAATGCTTTGGAGAAGGAGAGACCAGACATTTGGAGGGAAGGTCCAATTAGCCATTTTGTGTCGAAAATGTAATTCGAGCTTCTATTGAATAAATCAGAGTAAAATTGGACTCAATGTGAATGTAGTTGTGATCTGGGATTTGGTTAATTTCTCCATTATTCATATATTTCTTTAATCTGAAACAGTAACAGTATTTGTAACAGTAACAGATCAGGAGGGTGCTGCGGGACCCTGTCCAGTTTAGTAACACAGCAGAAGGGGTAAGAGTACATTGTGATTTATTACAGAATCCAGCAGCTCACTGGGAAAGTTACACATGGTACAGATGGAGGAGCAAAAAGGTGCAAAGTGATTTTACACTTTAATTTGGGGCAATGACTTTTTATCTCCACGAAATTTAATTTTACATTTAACTTAATGAGCTCTTTTTCTTAAAGAAACTTCAGGCACAAACCATGGCTTCATAAAGAAAACAATCATTTATTATTATTAACACACTGGAAAAATTGGCATTAAAATTTAAACAGCACCTTGGGTTTATATCTGATTTAGAATTGCTTTAGCACCAATAAAACAACACATTCTGAATTCCTAAAATGCATAACCGTTTGGAAATCAAATGTCGATCTTAGAATAAGCCCATAATGAAAGTTATATCCTCATGGTTGGCTCAAGCCTGCCAGGAAGATTCCAGGTATTTTGATGGATACAGGTGTAATGTAGCGAGGCTTTCTCTTGTATCCAGGTCATCCGCTTCACAGGCAATCTGTAAACCTGCATCATGGCATCAAGCTGGGAGGCAGCGAGTCGTCAGGTAAATTCCAGGTGAGGTGGTGCTGCCAGGAAGCGAAAGGTGAGGTTGGAACAGTTATGGTGGATCTGTGTCTCTCTCCACTCAACTTCTGCCCAGCTTTTAAACAGATTTTTAACACAGAATCACATCTCTGGGACGGTGACTTATCAACAATAGGTTCATAAAAATACAACCCACGATTGATTGACACTTCACTTGTTTTCTCCCAGTGTCCACAACGTAACCGAGTTAGGTCGGCAGATGTTCAAACCAGCTCTCGCCCTCCTGGAATCGTTCTTATTGCTATGGTGATCTATCCTCTGCTGTGTGATCTTTTACAATACGTCATTAACAATCCTTTTTACACAGCTTCCACCTTTGAAGAGTCCTTTTCCGAATGACATGCTGAAGCCGATTTATTCTCAGGCTTTCGTTTATCAGATGATTTTATACTGCACAGAGCAGCTGGGAAACTCCTCCAGTAAGTAATGGTCAGGGTCAGGTACACAAGGCTGAGTGACTTTATTGTGCAGCCTCCAAGCATCACCTTTACAAATGTCAAAATTAAATCCACAAGAGTGTTACCCCAGAACAAACATGAACTGTCTGGCCTGCTTCATCTGCTGCTGTTCTCCTGGTCAGCACTTTCACACACTCCAGGCTGATTACACAGTTTGTTTGGTTATTTAATGCTTTCTGTGTTCTATTCTCACTCCTGTCTCTACCCTCCTATCTCTTTATGTGTTTGTCCGTCTTTCAATGTATCTGTTCTCTGTTTATGTCGTTTGTCTCTGTTTATTTTCTGCCTGTTTTTCTATCTTATTATTTCCACTTCCACTTCCATCACTTTGTAACTTTTTGTCAGTCTCTCTCTGTCCTTCCATCCATGTCTGCTTGCTCTCTCTCATTATATAGATGATTTCTTTCACTCTTTATTTTTCTCTCCTGTCTTACAAACTGTCTTTATATCTCTCCTTTGCCGAGTAGCTCTGTCTTTCTCCCTCTATGTTTCTCTCTCTCTCTGTGTCTCTCTCTCTCTCTCTCTATCACACACACACCCCCTCGCTTTTATGTGAATCTGTCTGAAATTTTTCTGCGCTTTTTTAATCATTATATTTCTTTTGTCCCTGTATTCTCTCCCCGTCTGTCTAAATCGCTCTCTTTTTTCACCTTCTCTCTGTTTCTCTCTCCCGCTGTTTGTGTGTGTCTCTCTCCCTCCCCTGTCTCGCTCTCCCTCTCCCTCTCTTTCTCTCCCCCAACTATGTCTCTTTCTCCCTCTTTCTCTAAATCTCTGTCATTTTTTTTCTCTCTCTCCCTCTCTCTCTCTCGCTCTCTCCTTTTCCATTTATGTGGACTGTATCCATTCTGATCAGGCCCACAGCAGCTACTTTTGTTACCAGCTTTTCAAAATTTGCCCGGGGGCCAATTGGTTGAAGTCCAGCTGAGCTCTTTAGAGCCGCCATTTCGAGCAACAATTCATGTGTCGTCTGCAGAGTAAATCCTGCCTCAATAAGAAAGATTGTCAATAAAATATATCAGAATCTGATTTATGATCATTTCGTGATTCTGTGCTGCTAATATAAAATGTACTTTCCATTCCCCGGGAAGTGTAGGGGATGGAGTATGAAATGGGATTTAGTTCTAGTGCTTGAAACCCTTCAGCTCTTTCTATGATTTCACTAATTTAACAATTAAATTGAATGGGTATTTCACCGCGTTCTTCAGCTCCTCTCTGAATTTAGTCTGGGTCAGGACATAAATACACGTGTTTGTGCAGGAACTTAGAAGCTGCAGCAACTTTGCTGTGTGTTCTGTGAGCAAAACAGGGTCAGTGTAGGAGTAATAATACCGAATGTCTGCAATTCGCACATAAATGTAAAAGACAACCCATGTCAGCCACAACAGTATAAAACTGCCCGAGATACTGAAGAGTAAAATGATGGATTTCTTTCGGTTCTCCATCTCTGGATCACTCTGATTCTCTCCATTGCTGCAGCCCCGGAGTCCCCTGCGGACTCGACTGGACATTAAAATGCGCCTGACTGTCAGAACATTGAGCAGTAAAATCAGACAGAACGGGATAAAAGGGGTTAAAATGAGGTGAAACATCTCAAATGCTGCCCATGCGGGGGAAGTACGGACGATCAATTTAGTCACACAAAACCAGGGAACATTATCAATTATGATGTGAGTTTCAAGTGTAAAGTACCAGGGGACATTCACCAAACAGCCCAGCACACTCACTGTTCCCAGAACCACAGCCGCCGTTCTCTCGGTGCAATATTTAGTTTTCAGCTTCTCACAACAAATGGCCACAAATCGATCCAAGGTGAAAGCGACCGTGAGCCAGACAGAAACATTCGCGGTTACATAACACAAGAATATAACAAAACTACACACGGGAGTAATGCTCAGGAATGACATTGGGAGATACAGCTCATTAATCCATCTCAATATCGGATCAGCGATAACGACCATGAGATCGGTCACTGCCATTCCCACCAGGTAGCGACTGATACATTTGGAGAGGCCGCACTTTCCTCGGGACAGGATCACAATCGCCACCAAGTTAACTGGAAGAGAGAGAAAAGGAATCAGAGAAATTACTGATCAGACCTGGAGCCAAAGCAGCAGTTTGAGAGGATCTGGGGTGAAATTTCCAGCTGTGTTGTTGCATGGAAGGGTGGAAAGTGATTGATTGACCTGGGCAGCGCTTTCAGGCAGAGAGATGTTTTTAAACACAATGATCAATAATGAATTGGGAGATGGATACAGAAAGTGAATAAAGTGAGCACCGGATCTAGTGGAAGGGCTGAGTGAGGGCGCAGTGCGGTGGGGAAGGGAGAAGGGGTTTTACACACCGGGAATGCAGTGGATTAAACCGGGTTTGGGCTCCAGACGGACGAGGAAAGAGAGGGGAAAGGCCGTGAAGGTGAGGGGACAGGGGGAGGTGCAGCTGGTTTATTTTTCTGGGTTAAGTGAGCCGACAGGGGCTGGCACGAAATGGGAAAGGCAGCTGGAGACCGAGCCAGTGAGTGAGATTGGGAAGGAGACAAGGAAAAGGATATGTAAGAGCTGGAGGTGAGTCAGGAGCAGATGGTTTCGGAAAGTGGACAAACTGAAGTAAGGGATGAGGAGACAGAGGATAAAATGCAGTGGGAGGAGAGGCTGGGATTCGGAGAGAGAGCGACTGCAGCAGAGTGTTAGAGGCAATCAAAACTACAGCTCTCACTAACACAATCCAACGAATACATTCAACAGTTCATTTCTGTGGTTATTGATGTCAGGGAACCTGTGTTGGGTGTAAAATATGTTCTATAAATTTACTTTGTACATTCAATTAAAATTAAATTGATATTTATTAATTAAATCAACCCAGTTGTTCATTGAATTCAGCCCAGCTTTAAAAACAGAGCATCCGAATAATTCATTACGATCAAGAAATTACTGATTCTATTCTTGAAGTAAATTTTCATTGTGTTTAGTTTTAAGTTGGAAAACAAGGAACATTCACAAAAAACAGACTGAGGACCTGACAGGGATATAAACATGAGGAGCGAGTCCCACAATAAAAACTCACCCAATCTGACCACTTCATAATAACACCTTCAAATCACATTTTCTCTGTTTAATTGTATTGGAAGTTTCAGCAGTTCATTCTGATGAATTATTCACACCACAGCCTCTCGCTTTCCCTCTCAGTCACCCTCTCTATCACTCACTCTACTCCCTATCTCAAGTCCATTTTTATATCCGATTAAATCCTATCATCCTGTGCCTGCATTCTGTTCACCAGCCCCGTGTTCCACCGATCCTATTCTCAGTCAGTTTGTTAAATAGTGAAGCCTCTGTGGAATAGTTTAATGTTTCTACAGATCATCCAATTCTCCATCTGTTCACCTACACTGTTCACTTCATCTACAAATCATGGAATGAATAGAATCGAATGCCTCTCCCAGACAGATCTCACAATAATTGAAATTCCTTCTCCAGTAATTATAGGGTACAGGGATAGATGGCGGGATTGTTCAATTTACAAAACGCCAACATCATACTTATAAACTACAGGTACATAGAAGGGCTACTGATTCCAACAGGGACACTGCAAATTGAGACCACAAAACATCAAAACATTTCATTTTACAGTGAAGTACAGTGACAGTCAGTGAATTCATCCACAGTGAAGCAGAGAAGGAGATGTGAAAGAGGCAGCATCAAACTCAGTTCAGTAACCAGACATCTGAAGCGGCGTCAGATACACACATAATGAAATAATATTTCATAACAGTGATCACCAATAAATACATTGAAATCTCAGTTAAACTGAAGCATGTTATTGGGGAGGGAGGACATTCCGCTGCCTCATTGTAACACTGAGACCGTGAGCTGTCTCATTATCAATCACTGAAAACACATTGATGAAAACATATTCCAGGACAGGTTAGTTCCACAACAAGAAACTGTTATCATCTCCTGATGGTCTGATACCAACTCTTAGCCCAATACATTCAGTACAGAGAATAATCCAGTAACAATGCCAGTGTTGGATATACAAAGTTCATGACAGATATAATGCAGCGCCTCAATACCGAAAGAGCAGAGACTTAACACATTCTATCATTCATCCAATAGAACAGAACAAGTGACTGTGTAAAATATGTAGGGACAAAGAAGAATTTGCCAAGTACAGCAGCAGAGTTAGCACCGATTGGCACCATTAACAGATGAGATAACGGCTTACCCGGAACTCCAATGGCTGCAAGAACAGGATAATAAATAAGTTCTATCTGAATTATTACTGGATATTCCATTTCTGTGAGAAGCACTGACTTCTGTTGGCCTGGAAACCACAGCTCCAGCAGGCACTCTGAGGTGATCCATTCCAACACCCCTGATTTATACAGGGGATAAGTCTCCACTGACACGGTTATACTCCTGACCATTGCTGTTAGTTACAGTCAGTTTAACAAACACATTCCTTCAGCAGCTTTGACTCCGCTGTAAATAATGTGGTGAATAAAACACAAACATCTCAAAGTCCACGATATTACTGAATCAGACCTCTCTCAGGAATAAAGTTTAAATCTGTTCTCATACAGGACTGATCCAACAATAATAAACGGCTTCATTTACAGCTTTTATATAACTATATTGACCATGTTCACACCTGGTGTTTCATATATAATTTAGACAGATGTCTCCGCAGTGTGCACTGAATCCAGGGACACGAGCAGACCCGTTTCACTCTGTTCCTGCAGTTTCCCAGTTAAAATATGAATTGTGAGTCTCTGACACGAGGACAGTTAAAGGGCAGGTTGAGGATTGCAGCCCAGAAATGACTGTGGGTGATATTAGGGGACGGACACCTTGGACAAAATGGAGCACAGCGCGGCCAACCTTTTGGAAAAAAGCCCGCTGCGCCGCCGCCATCTTGGTCAGATGGCAGCAAGTGGCCAACAGAATGTCCCCAGTGATCCCGCAGTGAACCCACAATGATGCCAGGGTGCACCCAGTCAGCCCAGAGTGATGCCAGAGTGGCGGTCTTGATGTTCAGACCACCACCACAACAACAAGAGCTACCACAACAATGTCCCCGTGACCAACCCCCCTCCAGTGTCCCCTGAATGTCCCAGTGACCAACCCCCCTCCAGTGTCCCCTGAATGTCCCAGTGATCCCCCCGGTGTCCCCTGAATGTCCCAGTGATCCCAGTGTGCACCCAGTGAACCCAGAGTAACCCTGACATGACTCACGTGCCCCCCATCGGGTCCAGGCTGCGGTGAAGGTCTCAGTCAGTCAGTCCCCAGCGGAGAGAACTGTTCTTGGCCCAGGATTTCTCCCACTCCTCCTCCTCCTCACAAAATGTCTCTTTCTGGATCAACTCCTTGCAGCATTTCATCAAAAAAGATTCCTGAGGGGAGAGAGAGGGAATTGATTAAAATACAAAAGCAAGGGATTGCAAAGGCACAGCAAGAGACCAGAACTCCCTCCCTCCCACTACCTCTCTCAATCTCTATTTTTCCCTCCCTCACTCTCTCTTTTTCCCTCCCTCCCTCTCCCCCCTCTCCCTCTCTCTCCCTCCATCTCTCTCTCTCCCTCTCCCTCTCTCCCTCACTCTCCCCCTCTCTCTCTCACTCTCCCTCTCTCACACTCCCCCAGTTGCACAGAATCTCTCCCTAATCCAAGTCTGCAGCTTGTTTCACCCCTGTCTTTCCTCTGAATGCCTCGAACCGGTGCCGCACTGCCTGTCTGCGCTGCTCAGTGTTTGCTGCAGGGTCCAACCCTCCCCTGGGTTTGTTTTCTCTTCTGCTCTGTACTTTGTTGCAACTTTTGCTCTGTCAGTTGCTGTCAGCGAAAGGTCAACAGCTTTTACCTCAACTGTTTTCTCTTGTTTTAATTAGAAGCTCGCCCCTCCCTGTTCAATCTCTCCGCCTCCCCGTTCAATCTCTCCTCTTCTCCGTGTAATATTCCCCCTCTCTCTAATATTCCCTCTCTGTGTAATATTCCCCTCTGCGTAATATTCAATCTCCGTGTAATATTCCCCTCCCTGTAATCTTCCCTTTCTATGCAATATTCCCCTCTGTGTAATATTCCATCTCCGTGTAATATTCCCCTCTCTGTAATATTCCCTCTCTATGTAATATTCCCCTCTGTGTAATATTCCGCCTCTCCGTGTAATATTCCCTCTCTCTGAGTCCACCCCAACTTGTATTGTACAGAATGTAAAATAAGTCATGTACTGAGTCCACCCCACCTTGTATTGTTCAGAATGTAATATGAGATATGTACTGAGTCCACCCCACCTTGTATTGTACAGAATGTAATATAAGTTATGGACTGAGTCCACCCCACCTTGTATTGTACAGAATGTAATATAAGTTATGGACTGAGTCCACCCCACCTTGTATTGTACAGAATGTAATATAAGATATGGACTGAGTCCAACCCACCTTGTATTGTACAGGATGTAATATAAGTTATGGACTGAGTCCACCCCACCTTGTATTGTACAGAATGTAATATAAGTTATGGACTGAGTCCACCCCACCTTGTATGGTACAGAATGTAATTTAAGATATGTGCTGAGTCCACCCCACCTTGTAATGTACAGAATGTAATCTAAGATATGGACTGAGTACGCCCCACCTTGTAATGTACAGAATGTAATATAAGATATGCACTGAGTCCACCCCACCTTGTATTGTACAGAATGTTGGATAAGGTATGTACTGAGTCCACCTCACCTTGTAATGTACAGAATGTAATATAAGATATGTACTCAGTCCACCCCACCTTGTATTGTACAGAATGTAACATAAGATATGTACTGAGTCCACCCCACCTTGTAATGTTCAGAATGTGATATAAGATATGTACTGAGACCACCCCACCTTGTAATGTACAGAATGTAATATAAGATATGTACTGAGTCCACCCCACCTTGTATTGTACAGAATGTAACATAAGATATGTACT
Source organism: Heptranchias perlo (assembly GCF_035084215.1). Lineage (NCBI taxonomy): Eukaryota > Metazoa > Chordata > Chondrichthyes > Hexanchiformes > Hexanchidae > Heptranchias > Heptranchias perlo. Next base: position 1,405,767 of record NW_027138527.1, on the reverse strand, counting down.
GAGTCCACCCCACCTTGTAATGTACAGAATGTAATATAAGATATGGACTGAGTCCACCCCACCTTGTATTGTACAGAATGTTGTATAAGATATGTACTGAGTCCACCCCACCTTGTATGATGCAGAATGTAATATAAGATATGTACTGAGTCCACCCCACCTTGTACTGCACAAAATGTTCAGTGAGTTGGTCACACCACAGAGAAAAATTACTGAGGGAGATAGTGAATGGGTGACCAACAGACAGAGGAAGGGTAGGAAGGCAGTGCATGGGTCCCCTGCGGTCATCTCCCTCCAAAACAGGTATACCGTTTTGGATACTGTTGGGGGAGATGGCTCACCAGGGGAAGGTGGCAGTGGTCAGGTTCATGGCACCGTGGCTGGCTCTGCTGCAGAGGAGGGCAGGAAAAAGAGAGGCAGAGATATAGCGATAGGGGACTCGATTGTAAGGGGAATAGACAGGCGTTTCTGCGGACGCAACCGAGACTCCAGGATGGTATGTTGCCTCCCTGGTGCAAGGGTCAAGGATGTCTCGGAGCGGCTGCAGGACGTTCTGGAGGGAGAGGGTGAACAGCCAGTTGTCGTGGTGCATATAGGCACCAACGATATATGTAAAAAACAGGATGAGGTCCTACAAGCTGTATTTAGGGAGTTTGGAGTTAAACTAAAGAGGAGGACCTCAAAGGTCGTAATCTCAGGATTGCTACCAGTGCCACTGGCTAGTCACAGTAGGAATGACAGGATAGCTAGCTTGAATACGTGGCTTGAGAGATGGTGCAAGAGGGAGGGATTCAAATTCCTGGGCCATTGGAACCGGTTCTGTGGGAGGTGGGACCAGTACAAATTGGACGGTCTGCATCTGGGCAGGACTGGAACCAATGTCCTCGAGTGTTTGCTCGTGCAGTTTGGGAGGGTGTAAACTAATGTGGCAGGGGGATGGGAACCGATGCAGGAAGTCAGTAAACTGATGACTGAAACAAAAGGCAGTAAGGGAGAGTGCACAGAACATGACCGGACAGATGGTCTGAGAAAGCAGGGCAAAGACCAAGGGAAGTCGAGATTAAACTGCATTTATTTCAATGCAAGAAGTCTGATGGGCAAGGCAGATGAACTCAGGGCATGGGTGGGTACATGGGACTGGGATGTTATAGCTATTACTGAAACATGGCTAAGGGAGGGGCAGGACTGGCAGCTCAATGTTCCAGGGTACAGATGCTATTGGAAAGATAGAGCAGGAGGTAAGAGAGGAGGAGGAGTTGCGTTCTTGATTAGGGAGAACATCACGGCAGTAGTGAGAGGGGATATATCCGAGGGTTCGCCCACTGAGTCCATATGGGTAGAACTGAAAACTAAGAAGGGAGAGATCACTTTGATAGGATTGTACTACAGACCCCCAAATAGTCAACGGGAAATTGAGGAGCAAATGTGTAAGGAGATTACAGACAGCTGCAAGAAAAATAGGGTGGTAATAGTAGGGGACTTTAACTTTCCCAACATTGACTGGGACAGCCATAGCATTAGGGGCTTGGATGGAGAGAAATTTGTTGAGTGTATTCAGGAGGAATTTCTCATTCAGTATGTGGATGGCCCGACGAAAGAGGGGGCAAAACTTGACCTCCTCTTGGGAAATAAGGAAGGGCAGGTGACAGAAGTGTTAGTGAGGGATCACTTTGGAACCAGTGATCATAATTCCATTAGTTTTAAGATAGCTATGGAGAATGATAGGTCTGGCCCAAAAGTTAAAATTCTGAATTGGGGAAAGGCCAATTTTGATGGTATTAGACAGGAACTTTCAGAAGTTGATTGGGAGAGTCTGTTGGTAGGCAAAGGGACGTCTGGTAAGTGGAAGGCCTTCAAAAGTGTGTTAACCAGGGTTCAGGGTAAGCACATTCCTTATGAAGTGAAGGGCAAGGCTGGTAGAAGTCGGGAAGCTTGGATGACTCGGGAGATTGAGGCCCCAGTCAAAAAGAAGAAAGAGGCATATGACATGCATAGGCAGCTGGGATCAAGTGGATCCCTTGAAGAGTACAGAGATTGCCGGAGTAGAGTTAAGAGAGAAATCAGGAGGGCAAAAAGGGGATATGAGATTGCTTTGGCAGATCAGGCAAAGGTGAATCCAAAGAGCTTCTACAAATACATAAAGGGCAAAAGAGTAACTAGGGAGAGAGTAGGGCCACTTAAGGATCAACAAGGTCATCTATGTGCGGAACCACTAGAGATGGGTGAGATCCTAAATGACTATTTCGCATCGGTATTTACGGTTGAGAAAGGCATGGATGTTAGGGAACTTGGGGAAATAAATAGTGATGTCTTGAGGAGTGTACATATTACAGAGAGGGAGGTGCTGGAAGTCTTAACGCGCATCAAGGTAGATAAATCTCCGGGACCTGATGAAATGTATCCTAGGACGTTAATGGAGGTTAGGGAGCAAATTGCGGGTCCCCTAGCAGAGATATTTGAATCATCGACAGCTACAGGTGAGGTGCCTGAAGATTGGAGGGTAGCAAATGTTGTGCCTTTGTTTAAGAAGGGCGGCAGGGAAAAGCCTGGGAACTACAGACCGGTGAGCCTGACATCTGTAGTGGGTAAGTTGTTAGAGGGTATTCTGTGGGACAGAATCTACAGGCATTTGGAGAGGCAGGGACTGATTAGGAACAGTCAGCATGGTTTTGTGAGAGGAAAATCATGTCTCACGAATTTGATTGAGTTTTTTGAAGGGGTAACCAAGAAGATAGATGAGGGCTGTGCAGTAGACGTGGTCTACATGGACTTCAGCAGAGCCTTTGACAAGGTACCGCATGGTAGGTTGTTACATAAGGTTAAATCTCATGGGATCCAAGGTGAGGTAGCCAATTGGATACAAAATTGGCTTGACGACAGAAGACAGAGGGTGGTTGTCGAGGGTTGTTTTTCAAACTGGAAGCCTGTGACCAGCGGTGTGCCTCAGGGATCGGTGCTGGGTCCGCTGTTATTTGTTATTTATATTAATGATTTGGATGAGAATTTAGGAGGCATGGTTTGTAAGTTTGCAGATGACACCAAGATTGGTGGCGTTGTGGAGAGTGAAGAAGGTTATCTAGGATTGCAACGGGATCTTGATAAATTGGGCCAGTGGGCCGATGAATGGCAGATGGAGTTTAATTTAGATAAATGTGAGGTGATGCATTTTGGTAGATCAAATCGGGCCAGGACCTACTCCGTTAATGGTAGGGCGTTGGGGAGAGTTATAGAACAAAGAGATCTGGGAGTACAGGTTCATAGCTCCTTGAAAGTGGAGTCACAGGTGGATAGGGTGGTGAAGAAGGCATTCGGCATGCTTGGTTTCATTGGTCAGAACATTGAATACTGGAGTTGGGATGTCTTGTTGAAGTTGTGCAAGACATTAGTTCGGCCACACTTGGAATATTGTGTACAGTTCTGGTCTCCCTATTGTAGAAAGGATTTTACTAAACTAGAAAGAGTGCGGAAAAGATTTACTAGGATGCTACCGGGACCTGATGGTTTGACATATAGGGAGCGGTTCGATAGACTGGGACTTTTTTCCCTGGAGAGTAGGAGGTTTCGGGGTGATCTTATAGAAGTCTATAAAATAATGAGGGGCATAGATAAGGTAGATAGTCAAAATCTTTTCCCAAAGGTAGGGGAGTCTATAACGAGGGGGCATAGATTTAAGGTGAGAGGGGAAAGGGTCCAGAGGGGCACTTTTTTCGCTGAAAGGGTGGTGAGTGTCTGGAACGAGCTGCCAGAGGCAGTAGTAGAGGCGGGTACAATTTTGTCTTTTAAAAAGAATTTGGACAGTTCCATGGGTAAGATGGGTATAGAGGGATATGGGCCAAGTGCAGGCAATTGGGACTAGCTTAGTGGTATAAACTGGGCGACATGGACATGTTGGGCCGAAGGGCCTGTTTCCATGTTGTAAACTTCTATGATTCTATTATTCTATAATAGGAGCACTTCATATGAAAGGAACGTGAGAGGGGGACAGGGAGAGGGGGTGAGAGACAGAGAGAGACAGACGGAGAGATAAAGAGGGAGAAAGAGACGGAGAGGGAGTGGAAGAGAGGGGCAGGGAGAGAGAGGGAAAGAGAGAGAGAGAGGGAGGAGAGAGAGACAGACACTCAGGGACAGAGACTGAGAGAGAGCGAGATACTGACACAGAAAACGAGAGGGAGAGACAGAGAGCGAGAGAGAGACAGAGCGAGACAGATAGAGGTAGAGAGACAGACAGAGAGACAGAAACGGAGAAACAAAGAAAAGAGAGATTGAGAGTTGCAAAGACAGAGAAAGAAAGATACAGCGAGAGAAAGACAGAGAGAAACAAAGAGAAAGAGAGGATGAGAGTGAGAAAGACTCAGACAGACAGAGAGACAGAGAGACTTAGCGGGAGTGAGAGACGGAGAGAGGGGAAAAAGCAAGAGAGATAGTCAGATGGAGAGAGAACACAATGACAAAAGAAATAGAATGATTCAAATGGCGCAGAAAATTAAGACCGATTCACTTCAAAGAGAGGGTGTGTGTGTGAGAGAGAGAGAGAGAGAAATAAAGAAGGGCAGAGACAGAGTTACACAGAGAAGGAGAGAAATAGAGTTTGGAAAGCAGGAGAGAACAATAAAGTGAGAAAGTAAGAGTGAAAAAAAACATACATATATAACGAGAGAGAGCAAATAGACATGGATGGAACGACAGAGAAACACTGAGAAAGAATTACAAAGTGATGGAAGTAGAAGTGGAAATAACAAGATAGAAAAACACACAGAAATTAAATCGAGACAAACGATTTTATCAGTGAACAGACACAGTGAAAGACGGACAAACATATATAGTGACAGGGGGTAGAGGCAGATGTGTGAATAGAACACAGAAAGCATTAAATGACGAAACAAACTGTGTAATCAGCCTGGAGTGTGTGAGAGTGCTGACCAGCAGAACAGCAGCTGATGAAGCAGGCCAGACAGTTCATGTTTGTTCTGGGGTAACACTCTGGTGGATTTAATTTTGGCAGTTCTAAAGGTGATGCCTGGAAGTTGCACAATAAAGTCACTCAGCCTTGTGTACCTGACCCTGACCATTACTTACTGCAGGAGTTTCCCAGCTGCTCTGTGTAGTAAACATTCATCTGATAAATGAAAGGCTGACGCTAAAACGGCTTCAGTGTGTCTGAAGGAAAAGAACTCTGTTAATGACGTATTGTAAAAGAACACACAACAGAGGAGAGATCACCATAGGAACAAGAACGATTCCACCTGCCGACTTAACGTGTTTACGTTGTAGACACTGAGAGAAAATAAGTGAAGTGTCAATCAATCGTGGGTTGTATTCGGAGGAACATATGGTTGACAAGCCGCCGTCCCAGAGTTGTGAATCTGTGTTAAAACGTTCTTTAGTAGTGGGCAGAAGTTGAGTGTGGAGAGACACAGATCCACCATAACTGCTGCAACCTCACCTTTCGCTTCCTGGCGGCACCACCTCACCTGGAATCTTCATCACTGCTCGCTACCTCCCAACTTGATGCCTCGATGCAGGTTTACAGATTGCCTGTGAAGCCGATGACATGGATACAAGAGAAAGTCACGCTACACTACAACGGTGTCCATCAAAACACCTGGAGTCTTCCCGGCAAGCTTGAGCCAACCATAAGGGTACAACTTTCGTTATGGGCTCAGTCAAAGATAGACATTTGATTTGAAAAATTTTATGCATTTTGGGAATTCAAAATGTGTTGTTTTATTGTTGTTAAAGCAATTCTAAATCGGGCATAAACCCAAGGTTTTGTTTAAATTCTAATGTCAATTTTTCCAGTGTATTAAAAATAATAAATGATTGTATTCTTTATAAACCCATGGTTTTATTCCTGAAGTTTATTTCGGAAAAGGAGCTCATTAAGTCATAAGTAAAATTAAACCTTATGGAGATAAAAAAAAAGTCAATGCCCCAAATTAAAGTGTAAAATCACTTTACACCTTTTTGCTCCTCCATCTGTACCATGTGTAACTTTCCCAGTGAGCTGCTGGATTCTGATAATGAATCACATTGTACTCTTACCCCTTCTGCTGTGTTACTAAACTGGACAGGGTCCCGCAGCACTCTCCAGATCTGTTACTGTTACAAATACTGTTATTGTTCCAGATTGAAGAAAAATATGAATCATGGAGAAATAAACAAAATCACAGATCAGAACTACATTCAGATTGAGTCCAATTTTACTCTGATTTATTTATTAGAAGCTAGAAATGTATTCTGTACACAAAATGGCTCATTTGACCTTTCCTCCGAATGCCTGGTCTCTAATTCTCTGTAACAATTACCTCCAAATAATCAAATGTTAAACAATTCTTTTTTGCAGAAGTTCACATTTTGGTGTTTAATTCCCTCACTGTACCGCTGACTTGGTTTTAAACACCAGCTAGTCCCATTCTCACTCAGTTTGTATCTTTAACTATGGTGCAACAGTGATTCAATAGGATCCGCAAATGAATCCTCTCCGTGTCTCTCAGAATAACAAGCTCCACCTTGGCAATCATTAAGATGGATGCCTTACTGGTGGCCATTTTGTTTCAGGATTAGGGCGGCCATTTTGATGAAACTTCATGTCTGCCTTGCCCCTCAGTAAGATGGCCGCCTCCCCTCAGTAAGATGGCTGCCTTCCTCGTGGCCATTTTTTCAGGATCAGTGTGGCCATTTTGTTTTAGCTTCATGGTGGCTAATTGGCTTAACATGGCCAACTTGCCCACCAGCAATTTGGTCGCCTTGCCCCTCAGTAAGATGGCCGCCTTGCCCCTCAGTTGAATGTCCAGCTTGCCCCTCAGTAAGATGGCTGCCTTACTGGCTGCCATTTTGTTTCCGTTTCATGGCGTTGAAGTTGTGGTTCATAGTTTCATAATTTCAAAGTAGGTACGCCACAAGAGGAGGCCATTCAGCCCACAGTGTCTGTGCCAGCTCTTTGAAAGGGCTTTCCAATTAGTCCCTTTATAAATCCACACAGTCCAAGTGGCTATTAATTTTGTCCCTGATTAATGTTTCGAAAAGCTTCCCCACCACCGAGCTTAAACTGACTGGCCTGCAGGTGAAGGGTTTTCCTGAAAAGCAACCCCTTTGAACACAAAGCCCTCAGACAGTGGTCAGCATGGAACGTTCTGGGGTAGATGCTGGATCCGATCGGACAGCTCTGTGACCAGACGGTCGATGTCATTTGGCAGAACGTCTCTTCGCTGGGACTGACCAACAGCCGTCAAGATGTGGCCTGGATCATGGCAAGAAATGCCCTCCCAGTTTGGTCCTTCCAACTTGCATGGAATCTCAGTGCCACCGCGAGCTGCCCTCGAGGCTGAGGCGAGGAGGAGAGAGATGCGTTGGTATCTGTTCCAGTTCATCCCTAACACCTCGCTAACACAGGACGCTGTGCTCTACGGACTGTTCCCTGGGTCCCGCACTGAGACAGATATCAACTGCTGCTGGAAGACCATCAATTCGGTGAAGGAGGTCCTTTGTTCCACCAGAAACCTGCTGGCCTTCCAGCTGAGGAGCTGTCCACGACCGAGTATTGCTGATTGGCACACTGCAAGGTCCAGGAGTACGTGCTATCAGACGCACTGAAGCGAGGTGCAGCCTGCGCAAAGGCTGTATGTGGAAAAGGCACCGTGTAAGGCCATCCTACGTGGTATTGGTCACCATACATTGTTTGAAATGTGATGTTGGGATCGTATTGTGTGTGTCTCCTATTGTTATAACTGTATTGCTTCGAAATTGTGATAATTATTTTGAACTCTATTATTAAATATTAGGAAATAAAGTATATTTTGTAATTTAAACAAGGTTGCAGAAACCTTCGAGCCAGTTCGAAATCAAACGAACAATCTTCTGATCTGTAGTTAGATACGTTCCCCATTGCTGCACTGGCCCAGGTTGTGGAGAGTAAGGAGCAGCTCACACTCCCACAGCGCTGTGATATGAGCAGGTACCGAATCAGTCTCGGTCATGCCCACGCGACTCCACGAATCCGGGAGTGTCTAAAGGCGCGCAGTGAACAATCCCCAAAGAGAGCAATCTTTCCTGCTTCCTTTCGATCGCTCAGCTGGTAGTGCAGATGACTGTACTCAAAAGCAAAGCAAAGTCATTCTTAGGTTGCGGGTTTAATTCTGGCTCGAAGAAGCCCGTGTGCTTTTGAAGTAAGTAGCAAATAGCTCAAGGCCGCTTTCTTAACTTTACAGGCAGCCGAGAGCTTAACATGTTGGTGCTGAGGCACCAGACACCTTTTTCCTTTCTCAAAGCTGAAAGCTTTCTGTGTCTGCCAGAGCACGGCGGTTTTGCTCGTGCATTTGCCTCTGCTCACCAGCAGGGAGTGCCTTTGACCAACAACACGTCAAACCGCACTCACTTTCAGGCAAAAAAGCCTTCGATCAGTCAGTCATTCAGTCAGACAGGGCTCTCGCTGCTCCTCAAGCTCGTGGTGGGGGTGGGGGGTTGTGTTCCACATCTGCCTTCTGCAGGCTCGTTCTCCTCAGCATCATTCACGATTACTGTGACTTCCCGTCCTGCTGTTGCTCACTTGCTGACGCTCGATACCGCCGATTTTGAATATATTCAGGGAGGGGGCAACTCGTGGCGCTGCTTGGAGGCGAGTGTGAAGCGACCACTGTGAAGGGCAAATTGCCTATCACAACTGGGGAATTAGCTCAAATGGTAGAGCGCTCGCTTAGCGTATGAGAAATAGCGGGAAGGATGCCCACATTCTGCACTCACTTTTTTACCTTGTGGGAATTGTCCAGAAAAAAAAATGGTGTCAGTTTTCAGCGAGCCCATTACCCACGTAAATCCTTAGCTTCGATAAAGAGAGGTCAAGGGGAAGCAAATCTTTTAGTGTGCTGCAGTAAGCAAAAGTTTTTGATTTTGGTGTTTAGTAAAGATGGAAAGATGCGGTGAGACATGGAAAAAAGCTTTACAGGTCCTCACATCATTTCTGTGGATTGAACTCAGGATTTACAAAGTTAATAAAACTAATGCACTCCCTGCTGATTTAAGAACGCACTTACGGTGGAGACTGCCAGGCAGCACTCACAATTAGGACAGTTTGCAAGCTATCTAAAGTCATAAAGTAATGGACAGTTTGCAAAAACAATGCAGCCAGGTAGGAGTTGACCAGACAATCTTCAGATTTGTCATTAGAAACGTTCTCCACTGCTGCACTGGCCCATGGTGTGCAGAGTAAGTAGCAGCTCACACTCCCACACCGTTTCGCTATGAGCAGGAACCGAGTCAGTCTCGGTCATGCACCCGTGAGTCCACGGGTCAGGGAGTGCCAAAAGGCGCGCGATGAACAATCACCAAAAAGAGAGTTATTTACTGTTTCCCTTCGATAGCTCAGCTGGTAGGAGCTGAGAATGATAGTTAATTAAACTCAAAGCCAATTCATCCTCAGATCACTGTATCCAATCCGGTTTATAGGAACGTGTCTGCTTTTGGATTAAGCGGCAATTAGGTCAAGGCCGTTCTTTTAACTTTCCAGGCAGCCAACAGCTCAACATGTCGACACCTCTTTTCCTTTCTCAAAACTGAAAGCTTTCTGTGTCTGCCCGAACACGGCTGTTTTGCTCGAGCATTTGCCTCTGCTCACCAGCAGGGAGTGCCTTTGCGTAACAACACGTCAAACCGCACTCACTTTCAGGCAAACAAGTCTTCTCTTGGTCAGTCAGACAGACACGGCTCTCACTGCTCCCTCAAGCTGGGGGCGGCTGTTCCTTTCCGTTGACCTCGTCTGTGTTCCACAGGCTCGGGCTCTTCTGAGCATCATTCCCGATTACTGTGGCTTCCCGTTCTGCTGTTGTTCACTTGCTGATGCTCGATACCTCCGATTGGAGCAAAGTATTGATTGTTTTCAGGGAATGGGCCAATCCAAGGCAAGATTTCTCTGCTGGTCATGGAGCTGCTTGGTGGCGAGTGCAAATCAGCGGCAATTTACAAGAAACAACCTCAAATATGGAATAAAGTGGGAGGTGGCAACATAGATACAGGATTGGCTCAGGTAAAGGAAACAGGGAGTAGTGGTGAACGGTTGTTTTTCGGACTGGAGGGAGGTGTACAGTGGTGTTCCCCAGGGGTCGGTGCTGGGACCACTGCTTTTCTTGATATATATTAATGATTTGGACTTGGGTGTATGGGGCACAACTTCAAAATTTGCAGATGATACAAAATTTGGAAGGTAAATGAACAGTGAGGAGGATAGTGATAGATTTCAAGAGGATATAGACAGTCTGGTTGCATGGGCGGACACGTGGCAAATGAAATTGAATGCAGAGAAATGCGAAGTGATGCATTTCGGTCGGATTAACGAGGAGAGGCAATGTAAACTAGAGGGCACAATTCTAAAAGGGGTGCAGGATCAGAGGGATTTGGGGGTACGTATGCACAAATCATTGAATGTGGCAGAGCAAGTTGAGAAAGCGGTTAAAAAATCATGCGGGATCCTGCGCTTTATAAATAGAGGCACAGAGTACATAAGTATGGAAGTCATGATGAATCTTTATAAAACACTGGTTCGGCCACAACTGGAGTATTGTGTCCAGTTCTGGGCACTTCACTTTAGGAAAGATGTGAATGCCTTAGAGAGGGTGCAGAAGAGATTTACTAGAATGATTCGAGGGATGAGGGACTTTAGTTACATGGATAGACTGGAGAAGCTGGGGTTGTTCTCTTTGGAACAGAGATTTGATCGAGGTATTCAAAATCCTGAAGGGTCCAGATAGAGCAGATAAAGAGAAACGCATCCCGTTGGCAGAAGGGTCAAGGACCAGAGGACATCGATTAAAGTTGATTGGCAAAAGAACAAAAGGTGCTATGAGAGAAAACTTTTTTACACAGCGAGTGGTTAGGATCTGGAATGCACTGCCCGAGGGTGTGGTTCAATCTTGGAAGGGAAAACATTTGCAGGGCTACGAGAATGGGGCGGGTAATGGGACTAGCTGGATTGCTCTTGCATCGAGCCGGTGCGGACTCGATGGGCCGAACGGCCTCCTTCCGTGTGGTAACCTTTCCATGATTCTGGTCGAGTGTTCGCTGAGCATGCGCGAGAGAGCAGGACCGATTCTTCCGCCTGAGGGTGCTGTCCACGCCCGAGTGTTGCCGACCGGCACACTCCAAGGTGCAGGAGGACATGCTGCGGGACTCACTGAAGCGAGGAGCGGAGTGGCAAAGGCTCGATGGGGAAAGGCGACTGTGTAAGGCCGTCCCACGTGGTATTGTATAGAATGTATTTAAAAATATGTACCGTGGTTAAATTGTAATATTGGGATCATATTATATACGATCTGAATTGTATTGCTTTGAAATTGTGAGATTTAATTTGATCTCTGTGCATTCTTAAATTTTATGAAATAAAGTAGATTTTGTAATAAAGTAAAAGTTTGCAGCAACCTTTGAGCCAAATCGGGATCGAACCTACTAATCTTCTGATGTATAATCACGCAATGGGGTATCTATTGGTCCACTGGCACACGTCGTGAAAACTCAGTGGCAGCGTAAACTCCGACAGCGCTGCTTTATGAGCAGGTACTGCGTTCGTGCCGGTCAGGCTCACGCGACTGCACGAATCGGGGAGTTGAAACTGGTGAACAATCAACAAACAGAAGGATCTTTGTTGCTTTCCTTCGATCGCTCAGCTGGTAGAATAGAGGACTGTAGTGGAAAACAAAGCAGAGTCACCCGTAGGTTGCTGGTTTAATTCCGGCTCCAAGTAGCGAATGTGATTTTGGAATAAGCAAGTGTTAGATCAAGGCCGCTGACTGTGGCTTCCCGTTCTGCTGTTGCTCACTTGTTGACGCTGGATACCGCCGATTGGAGCAAAGTATTGAAAAAAATCAGGGAGGGGACAATTCGTGGCGCTGCTTGGAGGCGAGTGTGAAGCAACCATTGTGAAGGACAGTTTACCTACTAACATTGGGGAATTAGCTCAAATGGTAGAGCGCTCGCTTAGCATGCGCGAAGTAGCGGGATCGACGCCCGTATTGTCCACTCACTTTTTTTCCTTGGGGAATTGTCCCGAAACAAAAATGGTGTCAGTTATCAGCGAGCACAAAACTCACGACAATCCTTTGCTTCGATGCAGAGAGGTCAAGGGGCAATAAATCTTTTGGTGTGCTGCAGTAAGCAAAAGTTCTTGATTTTGGTGTTTAGTAAAGATGGAAAGAAGAGGTGAGACATGGAAAAAAGCTTCACTGGTCCTGATAACTTTTCTGTTGATTGAACTCAGGATTTACAAAGTTAATAAAACTAATGCACTCCCTGCTGTGTGAAGTGCGCACAGAACGGTGGAGACTGCCAGGCAGCACTGCCAATTAGGTCAGTTTGCAAACTATCTAAAGTCATAAAGTAATGGGCAGTTTGCAAAAGCAATCCAATCAGGTAGGAGTTAACCAGGTAATCTTCTGTTTTGTCATCTGACACGTTATCCACTGCTCTATAGAGGATATAGACAGAGTGGTGGCATGGGCGGACACATGGCAAATGTAATTTAACACAGACAAATACGAAGTGATGCACTTCGGTAGGATTAACGAGGAGAGGCAATGTAAACTGTAGGGCACAATTCTAAAAGGGGTACAGGTTGAGAGGGATTTGGGGGTACGTATGAACAAAGCATTTAACGTGGCAGGGCAAGTTGAGAAAGCGGTTAAAAAGCATACGGGAACCTGGGCTTTATAAATAGAGGCATATAGTAGAAAAGTATGCAAGTCATGATGAACTTTTATAAAATACTGGTTCGGCCACAACTGGAGCATTGTATCCACTTCTGGGCACCGCACTTTAGGAAATATGTGAAGGCCTCAGAGAGGGTACAGAAGAGATTTACTGGAATGCTTCCAGGGATGAGGGACTTATTCACGTGGATAGACTGGCGATGCTTGTGTCTTTCTCCTTGGAAAATAGATGGTTGCGAGGAGATTTGATGGTGGTATTCAAAATCATGATGAGGCTGCACAGAATAGATAGAGAGAAACAGTTCCCATTGGTGGAAGAGTCAATGACCAGAGGACATAGATTAAAGGTGGTTGACAAATGAACCAAAGGTGACATGAGGAAAAACTTTTTTACACAGCGAGTGGTTAGGATCTGGAATGCACTGCCCGAGGGGGTGATGTAATCATGGAAAGGAAAAAAAATAGCAGGGCTAAGGGGACGGGGCGGGCGAGTGGGTCTAGCTGGATTGCTCTTGCGTAGAGCCGGCGCTGACTCGATGGTCCGAATGTTCGCCTTCCTGCTGTCACCTTTCTCTGATTCTGGTCGAATCCTCGCTGAGCATACACGAGATAGCAGGATCGATACTTCCACCTGAGGGAGCTGTGCACAACCGAGTATTGCCGACCTGCACACCCCAAGGTGCAGGAGGACATGCTGCGGGTCACACTGAAGCGAGGTGCGGCGTCACAAAGGCTCGATGGGGAAAGGCTGCTGTGTAAGGCCATCTCCCGTGGTATTGTATGGAATGTATTTAAAAATATGTACCGTGGCTAAATTGTAATATTAGGATCATATTGTGTACGATCTGAATTTTATTGCTTCTAATTGTGATATTAATTTTGATCTCTGTGTATTCATAAATTTTATGAAATAAAGTATATTTTGTAATGAAGTAAAAGTTTGCAGCAACCTTTGAGCCAGTTAGGAATCGAACCTACTAATTTTCTAATGTATAATATCAAAACAGTATGTGCATTAGTCCACTCGCGCAAGTCGCAAAAAGTAACCAGCAGCGTGCACTTTGACAGCGCTGCTGCATGAGGAGGGAGGGGGCAATTCGTGGCGCTGCTTGGAGGCGAGTGTAACGCGACCATTGTGAAGAACAATAGAGCAATTGTGTTTGGGGAATTAGCTCAAATAGTAGAGCGCTCGCTTAGCACATGAAAAATAGCGGGATCGATATTTGGATTCTCGAATCGCTTTTTTACATTGAGCAATTGTCCCGAAACAAAAATGGTGTCAGTTGTCAGCGAGCACAGAACCCACGTAAATACTAAGCTTCGATAAAGAGATGTAAAGGGGAAGCACATCTTTTGGTGTGCTGCAGTAAGCAAATGTTCTGGATTTTGGTGTTTAGTAAAGATGGAAAGATGAGGTGAGAGATGGAAAAAAGCTTCACAGGTCCTGATATCTTTCTGTGGATTGAACTCAGCATTTACAAAGTTAATAAAACTAATGCATCCCCTGCTGTGTTAAGAGCGCACTGACGGTGGAGACTGCCAGGCAGCACTAACAATTAGGTCAGTTTGCAAACTATCTAAAGTCATAAAGTCATGGACAGTTTGCAAAAACAATCCAGCCAGGTTGGAGTTGTCGAGACAATCTTCTGATTTGTCATTTGACACGTTCTCCACTGCTCCACTGGCCCAGGGTGTGCAGAGTAAGTAACAGCTCACACTCCCACAGCGCTGCGGTCTGAGCAGGTACCGAGTCAGTCTCGGTCATGCACCCGTGAATGTGATTTTGGAATAAGCAGCAGTTAGATCAAGGCCGCTCACTGTGGCTTCCCGTTCTGCTGTTGCTCACTTGCTGATGCTCGATAGCACCGATTGGAGCAAAGTATTTAAAATATTCAGGGACGAGGCCAACCCAAGGCAAGATTTCTCCGCTGGTCATGGAGCTGGGTGGAGGCGAGTGTGCAGCAGATAGTGGAAGGGCAATGTATGAGTATTAAACAGGGAATTAGCTCAAATGGTAGTGTGATCACTTAGCGGGATCGATACCTGTATTCTCCATTTACCTAAGATCAATTGTCCAGAAATGACTTCACTTTTCAGCGAGCCCATAACCCACTTAATTCCAAAGCTTCACCATGTGCTACGGTACAGAGAGGTCAAGGATCTGCAAATATTTTGCTGTGCTGCAATAAGCAGAAATTCTTGATTTTGGTATTGAGCAAAGATGTAAAAAAAAAGCTTTAGAATCCATAATGCCTTTTCTGAGGATCGAACTCAGAACCTTCATGATTATGAGATTGACGCGGTGCCTGCTGCGCTAAGAAGGCACTTAGTAGCTAATTATGCAGGCAGCACTACCGAGTAGGACAGTTTGCAGGGTGTCACGCCATGAATTAAGGGGCAGGATACAAAACCCATCCATCCAGGTGGTAATCGAATCACACTCCCACAGCACTGTGGTGTGAGTAGGTAACAAGTCAGTCGCACTCATGCGCACGTGATTCCATAAGTCCGGGAGTGTCAAAAGGTGCACGGTGAACAATCCCATTTGCTGCATTCCTTCCATCACTCAGTTGGTAAGACAGAGGATTATCAGTGATAAATAAAGCAAAGTAATCCTTTGGTTGCTGGTTCGAAGAAATGAGTCTACTTTTACCGTAAGCGGCAATAATCTCAAGGCGGCCCTCTTAACTTTACAGGCAGCCGACAGCTTAACATGTTGGCGCTGAGGCCCAGGACACCGCCTTTCCTTCCTCAAACCTTAAAGCTTTCTGTGTCTGCCCGAACACGGCTGTTTCGCTCGAGCATTTGTCTCTGCTCTCCAGCAGGGGGCGCCTTTGAGGAGCAACTTCTTAAAATTTCAAAATATACTTTATTTCATAAAATTTAAGGATACCTACAGTTCAGGGTAAAAGTCGAAATTTCACTTCAAAACAATACAAAACAGTTCGCACACAGTATGATCCCATTATTTCAATACAAAACACAGTACATATTTTCTAATATATTCTGTACAATAAAAGGTGGGGTGGCTTTACACGGTGGCCTTTCCCCACAGACCCTACGCGTAGGCCGCACCTCACTTCCGTCCGTCCCGCAGCACGTATTCCTGGACCTTGGAATGTGTCAGGTTTCAAGTGGACCAAAGAGCCTCCTTCACAGAGTTAATGGTCTTCCAGCCGCAGGTGATATCTGTCTCGGTGTGCGTCCCCGGGAACAGCCTGGAGAGCAGAACATCCTGTGTTACCGAAATGTTGGGGATGAACTGGAACAGAAACCAACGCATCTCTCTCCACACATTCTGTGTGAAGGGGCAGTTTACCTGGAGATGGACGATGATCCAGTCCGTGCTGCAGTGTCGAGGGCAGCTCGCAGTGGCGGGAAGACTGCACTGGGAGAGCATTTCTCACCACCATCCAGGCCACATCCTGGTGCCTGTTGGTCAGTTCTGGCGATGAGATATTCTGCCAAATGGCATCGAACTTCTGGTCGGGGAACTGCCCGATCGGATGCACCCTCTCCATTTCCTGCAGGACCGTCAGAACGTTCCTCTTTCGACCACCGGCTGACGGCCTTGTGGTCCAAGTGGTTCCTCCTCAGGAACTTCTCCACATGGGACAGGTTGGGCGGGGGGGGGGGGGGCGGTCCAACTGGACTGGACGTCCTGCGTCTGCTCGGCCAGCATGACCAGACCAAGTTTTCTCAGTGTATTGAAAGGGTAGAAACTCAACACGTAGTGACACTTGGTGTTTGTGTACTGGGGGTCTACACACATCCTGAGTCAGCCACACACAAACGTAGCAGCATTGGCTTCTACATGATGTCCCTGTGGACACGTTCTAATTTGCGCCTCCAAACAACGTGGAAGATAGCTCTGGTGACTGTGGCAAAGGAACCGCGGGGAATGGGCCAGAAAAGAGCCACATGAATTAAAACTGTGAGTACCTCACACTTTATCACCAGGTTCTTGCCAGTTACATTTCTTGTATGAAGCCTGAGGCCCCACATACCCGATACCCAGCACCATCAGGTCGCCAGACCTGACGATGAAGGTGACAAAGGATTGGGTCCCCCACCTGCCATAGAACATGGCCTCACCCTGACTGCCGTTCGCTCTGTCCCCCTGAGTCCAGCTTGAACTGGTCGCAGATGCCCATCAGTCTGTGGACCGACTGATCGGAGCAAAAAACGGTGACGTCATCCTTGTACAGGGAGGCCTCAACCTGAGAGCCTACACTGTCTGGGGTCATCATCCCCCTGATACCTGTGTCCTTCTTGATGGACATGTCAAATGGCTCGATAAACACAGGAACAAGACCGCGGAGAGAGGACAGCACTGCCTGACTCCAGATCTGATCGGAAAACTCTCCGACTCCACCCATTGATTAGCAATGCGTTATGGATGTGCACGTCGAGCAGTCGGATCCAATCGCGGATTCCCTCCCCAAGCCCCATTTTGGAGAACATGTCCATCATGTACGTGTGGGATATTCTGTCGAAGGCCTTCTCCTGGTCCAGGCTGATCAGGCAGGTGTTCACCCCCCTCTCCTGTATGTAGGCGATCATATCCCTGAGCAGCGTAAGGCTGTCAGAGAACTTCCTGCCGGGTACAGTATGGATCTGATCTGGGTGGATCGCCCGCTCCAGAGCAGACTCGAGTCTGTTGGCGATTGCCTTAGACAGAATCTTGTAGTCGACATTTAGCGAGGAAATGTGGCGCCGATTTCTGATTTCATTCCTCTCCCTCTTCCGCTTGTAGATGAGGGTAATGATGCCATTCCTCATGGACTTTGACTTGCTGCCTGCCAGAAGCAAACCCCCCTAAACATCCAGTAGGTCTGGGCCTATCCAGCCCAACAGAGCCGTGAACAACTCAACCGATAAATCATCACTCCCGGGAGTTCTGCTCTTCTCGATGGACTGGACGGGCTTTGTCAGCTTGTCCAGAGTCAGTGGCCGATCCAGGCTCTCCCATTTGATATCCTCCAAGACCTGCGTGACAGAGGACAGGAAGGATTGAGAAGCCGTGCTGTCTCTGGGCTTCAAGTCAAACAGCCCGGCATAAAAGGATTTGCTGATCCTCAGTATTTCGGTCTGTGAAGACGTCACCGAGCCGCCTTCCTCCTTCAGGCTGCTGATGACCAGAGGTCGGTCTGTGCAGCTTCAGGAAGAAAAAGCGCGAGCACTTCTCGCCCTACTCCACGGAGCGGGCTCAGGACCGAAGATGATCTTCGAGGCCTCAGAGGCGAACAGTGAGACTTTCTGGCCCTTCAACTCACTGAGTTCCTCCCCGACATCGATCCCCATCGACTGCAGCTGGAGCAGATCCTGCATACTTTTCTGGAGCTGGGACAATTTCCTCTGTCTCTCTCTCGTCCCTTCAACTGGGCGGGTGAAACCGTGAGATCAGAGGGTGAGGCTCCTTTAACTGGACAGGACAAACCTTGAGATCTCAGGGTGAGGCCGCGTTAACTGGACGGGTCACAACGTGAGACCACAGGGTAAGGCCCCTTTAACTGGACGGGTCACACCATGGAGAGCTCGGGGTGAGACACCTTTAACTGGACGGGTCAAACCGTGAGATCTCAGAGCGAGAAACCTTTAACTGGACAGGTCACACCGTGAGATGACAGGGTGAAGTCCCTTTAACTGGACGGGTCACACTGTGAGATGACAGGTTGAGGCCCCTTGAATTGGACCGGACACACCGAGAGATGTCAGGGTGAGGCCCGTTTAACTGGACAGGTCACACCGTGAGATGACAGGGTGAAGTCCCTTTAACTGGACGGGTCACACCGTGAGATCACAGGGTGAGGAGCCTTGAACTGACGGGTCACACTTTGAGATGACAGATTGAGGCCCCTTTAATTGGACCGGACACACCGAGAGATATCAGGGTGAGGCTCCATGATTCCAGGTGGTATTTCCTTGCTCGGCTAATTTAAATATGTGAGGTGGCGAGAGTGCAGGAGAAATGAAGGCTTGAAATGGCAGAAGCACAGGGTCTCAGCAGCAGTGGGACCAGCACTGTACTTTGTAACTGGTGCAGGGAAACAGCAATGGGAACGGAAATCACAAAATCACAAGGGACTTAGAGGTCCGTGCACATAGATCATTAAAAGCTCATGGAAAGCTGGCCTTTCTATCTGGAAGACTAGAATACAATGGGGTAGAAGTTATGCTACAACTATACAAAGCCCTGGTCAGACCACACTGAGAGTACAGTGTTCATTTGTGGGTACCACACTTTCGGAAGGACATATTGGCCTTGGGAGTGCAGCGCAGATTTACGGGAATGTTACCTGGACACTGAGAGGGAAAATTGGACAGGACCTGTTTTCGGGCGGGACTAGCACGATCCGTTTTTACCCCGAGCCCAATGGTCCCTGCGCATGCAGGACGAGATTTTCTTTCGGCCTGAGGACTCACCTGCAATCTGCGTTGGAAATCAGCGTTGAACGAGGATTCCATGCAATTTGCACTTACCGCCAGCAGGGGGTTGCTCCAATCTCTTAAAGGCAGGCTGTCTGTTAGAAATCTCTTAAAGGTAGCTGGTACCTGTTACTTGCTGGATATAACAGCTTGCTGTCTGCACGGAGTCTGAACGGAGGTCAGACATCGCGCATGTAAAGCACAGATGCAGGTCCCATCCCTAATTTTGCGTACGGATGAGTTAATTTAAAACATTGAATAAAGGTTGCGCACCACTAAATCCCACATCCTCCAATCTGCATGCAGGACCTCACCAATCCGCCGGTCTGAGTCTCCGTGCACCAAGGTACTCCGCTGATGCACCAGAGGCCTTGGTGCAAGAGGTGGACTGAAGGAGGGACATCCTATATCCGCGGTGGAGCGGGGGAGCAAGAGGCTCTCCAGACAGACACCCAAAAGGTAGTGGGAGGCAGCAGGGCATGAAGTCAATGCCAGGCGCACAGCATCATGAACATGGATGCAGTACAGGAAGAAGTTCAATGCTTTGACATGAGTGGTCAAGATGGTTGAGGTCAACTGTCAAGTCGCATCTCCTTCTAACTACACCATAAACCGCATCCATTGTTCCACGCACTACACCCTCCATCACCCACAGACCAAAAAACACTTTCCATCAGTACTCAACCCTGTCAGCCTTACACATTACCACCGTTGCAAGCCGCCCACCTACAACACACAGGCCACACACACTGGCAGCTGTTCACCATGATCGGGACATCACCAGACACACGTCCCGTTCACTTGCAGGAGATGCTGGCACATATCAGGAGGCAGCAAGTGGCGGTGGCATTTTGCCTCTCGAGCCTTTTCCACCATTCGATCAGATCAGTGTGGACCTGTGACCTAACTCCATATCCCCGCGTTAGCCTCATATCCCTTAATACTCTTGGTTTACAGAAATCTATCAATCTCAGATTTAGAATTCTCGATTGAGCTGGCATCAACTGCCGTTTGCACAGGAGCTTTCCAAACTTAACCCACCCTTTGTGCATAGAAGCATTTGCTAACTTCACTCCTGCACGTCCTGGCTCTAAATGTTCGGCTAAGTCACAGCGTCCTAGCTGAGGTACTAAATGAGTACTTTGCATCTGTCGTTACCAAGGAAGAAGATGCGGCCAAGTCACAGTAAAAAAGAGGTAGTTGAGATACTGGATAGGCTAAAAATTGATAGAGGAACTACTAGAATTGCTGGCTGTACTTAAATAAATAAGTCACCCGGTCCGGCTGGGATGCATCCAAGATTGCTGAGGGAAGTAAGGGTGGAAGTTGCAGAGGTTCTGGCCATGATCTTCGAATCATCCTTAGATATGGGGGTGGTGCCCGAGGGCCGGAGAATTGCAAATGTTACACCCTTATTCAAAAAAGGGTGTAAGGATACACCCGTCAAATATTGGCCAGTCAGTTTAACCTCGGTGGTGGGGAAGCTTTTAAAAACCATAATCCGAGACAAAATTAATAGTCCCTTACACAATTGTTGATTAATAAAGGAAAGCCAGCACGAATTTGTTAAAGGCAAATCGTGTTTAACGAACTTGACTGAGTTTTTTGATGAGGTAACAGAGGGTTGATGAGGGCAATGCAGTTGATGTGTATATGGATTTTTAAAAGTTGTTTGATAATGTTCCACATAATAGGCTTGTCAGCAGAATTGAAGCCCAAGGAATTAAACTGCAGTGGGAGCATGGATACGAAATTGGCCAAGTGACAGTAAACAGAGAGTAGTAGTGAACGGCTGTTTTTCTGACTGGAGGAAGTGTTCCCCAGGGGTCGGTATTAAGACCACTGCTTTTCTTAATATATATTAATGACTTGGACTTGAGTGTACAGTACACAATTTCAAAATTTGCAAATGGCTCAAAAATTGGAAATGTAGTGAACAGTGGGGAGGGTAGTGATGGACTTCAAGAGGACATAGAGAGGCTGGTGGAATGGGTGGACACATGGCAGATTTAGTTAACGGCTTAATTGTACGTGAACATCTATCCAATAGCGATCATAGCATGATCGAGTTCAATGTCGCGTTTGAAAGGAAAAAAAGTGAGCCAGCTGCTAAGATAATAGATTTGGGTAAGGACGACTTCAATGGGATGAGACAGAGAATGTCTACAGTAAACTGGGCAAATCTGGTAATGGGTAAAACGCCTGATGATCAGTGGGAAATGTTTAAAGAAACATTTAACGTGACACAGAATCGGTTTATAACCCTGAACTCTACTTGCCAGAAAAAAACAGCCATGGACAACTAAAGGGGTATGGGACAGCATTACACATAATGAAAGGGCATACAAAAAGGCAAAAAATGGCACAGATCCTGGCGAATGGGAAAGATACAACGATCAACAAACGGTCACATAACAGATAATTGTAAACAATTTTACAACACCAAGTTATAGTCCAGCAATTTTATTTTAAATTCACAAGCTTTCGGAGGCTACCTCCTTCCTCAGGTGAACGATGTGGAAATGAAATCCTCGAAATGAAGTCGCATTTATAATTCACAGAACAATGCATGGTGAGTACAGACAGTTTTTTCAACTGGCCGTTGCCAAGGCAATCAGTGTGCAGACAGACAGGTGTTACCTGCCATGTCTCACAGAATATACAAATCACCAAAAAAAAACAACAAAAAAAAACAGAGATAGAGAGGTAGAAACATAGAAAAGACAGCAACTGACCCGTTATATTAAAAACAGATAACATTTGTTCGCTGGGTTTTTTTTTGTTTGTTTGTTGTTTTTTTTTGGTGATTTGTATATTCTGTGAGACCTGGCAGGTAACACCTGTCTGTCTGCACATTGATTGCCTTGGCAACGGCCAGTTGAAAAAACTGTCTGTACTCACCAAGCATTGTTCTGTGAATTATAAATGCGATTTCATTTCGAGGATTTCATTTCCACATCGTTCACCTGAGGAAGGAGGTAGCCTCCGAAAGCTTGTGAATTTAAAATAAAATTGCTGGACTATAACTTGGTGTTGTAAAATTGTTTACAATTGTCAACCCCAGTCCATCACCGGCATCGCCACATCACAAAACAGATAGTAAGAGCTACAAAAAGAGAGTGTGAAAAGAAACTTGCAAGGGGTATCAAAACCAATACGATGAACTTTTAAAGTTACATTTGGCAAAAGAGGGTGGTCAGGATCAGTATTGGCCCATAAAAAACTGAAAGTGGGGATATTGTCATTGACAATGGGGAAATGGCGGACATGTTGAAGGATTACTTTGCGTCAGTATTTACAGTAGATAAAGAGGATAGCGTGCCAGAATTCCCAAGAAAACTACCATTGAATAGGGGATAGGGACTCGATAAAATTAACATAAGTAAAGCAACAGTAATGAAGAATATAATCGCACTAAAGAGTGACAAATCCCCAGGACCAGATGGTTTCGATCCCAGGGTTTTAAAGGACGTAGGTGAGCACATTGCAGATGCCCTAACTATAATCTTTCAAAGTTCTCGAGATTCGGGAACTGTCCCTCCAGTTTGGAAAATTGCACATGTCACTACGTTTTATAAGAAAGGAAAGAGAGGGAAACCGAGGAAGTAAAGACCAGTTAGCCTAACATCCGTGGTGGGGAAAATGCTGGAGTCTATAATTAAGGATAGGGTGACTGAACACCTCGAGAATTTTCAGTTAATTAGAGAGAGCCAGCATGGATTTGTGAAAGGTAGGTCATGCCTGACTGAATTTTTTGAAGAGGTGACTAAAGTAGTGGACAGGGGAATGTCAATGGATGTTATGTATATGGACGTCCAGAAGGCATTTGATAAGGTCCCACATAAGACACTGTTAGCTAAGATAGAAGCCCATGGAATCGAGGGAAAAGTACGGACTTAGTTAGAAAGTTGGCTGAGCGAAAGGCGACAGAGAGTAGGGATAATGGGAAGGTACTCACATTGGCAGGATGTGACTCGTGGAGTCCCGCATTGATCTGTCTTGCGGCCTCAGTTATTCACAATATTTATTAACGACTTATATGAAGGCATAGAAAGTCTCATATCTAAGTTTGCCGATGACACAAAGATTGGTGGCATTGTAAGCAGTGGAGATGAAAACATAAAATTACAAAGCGATATTGATAGATTCGGTGAATGGGCAAAACTGTGGCAAATGGAATTCAATGCAGACAAATGTGAGGTCATCCACTTTGGATCAAAAAGGGATAGAACAGGGTACTTTCTAAATGGAAAAAGAAGTTAGAAAGAGTGGACTTCCAAAGGGACCTTGGGGATCAGGTACATTGATCAGTGAAGTGTCATGAACAGGTGCAGAAAATAATCAATAAGCCTAATGGAACGTTGGCTTTTATATCTAGAGGACTGGAGTTCAAGGGGGCAGAAATGAAACTGCAATTATACAAAACCCTGGTTAGACTGCACCTGGAGTACTGTGAGCAGTTCTGGGCACCGCACCTTCGGAAGCACAAATTGGCCTTGTTGGGAGTGCAGTGTCGGTTTACTAGAATGATACCCGGACTTCAAGGGTTAATTTACGAGGAGAACTTGCACAAATTGGGGTTGTATTCTCTGGAGTTTCTAAGGTTAAGGGTTGATCTGATCGAAGTTTATAAGATAATAAGGGGAACAGATAGGGTGGATAGAGAGAAACTATTTCAGCTGGTTGGGGATTCTAGGAGTAGGGGGCACAGTCTAAAAATTAGCGCCAGACCGTTCAGGAGCGAGATTATAAAACATTTCTACACACAAAGGGTGGTAGACGTTTGGAACTCTCTTCCGCAAATGGCAATTGATACCAGCTCAATTGCTAAATATAAATCTGAGATAGGTAGATTTTTGGTAACCAACGGTATTAAGGGATATGGGCCAAAGGCAGATATATGGAGTTAGATCACAGTTCAGCCATGATCTTATCAAATGCCGGAGCAGGCACGAGGGACTGAATGGCCCACTCCTGTTCCTATGTTCCTATGAAATTAGCGCAGAGAAGTGCGAAGTGATACATTTTGACTGGAAGAAAGAGGAGAAGCAATATAAACTAAATGGCACAATTCTAAAGTGGATGCAGGAACAGAGAGACCTGGGGGTATATGTGCACAAATCTTTGAAGGTGGCAGGATAATTTGAGAAATTGGTTAAAAAAACATATGGCGTCAAGGGCTTTATAAATACAGACACGGAGTACAAAAGCAAGGAAGTTATGTGGAACCTTTATAAAACACTGGTTCGACCACAACTGGGGTATTGTGTCCAATTCTGGGCACCACACTTTAGGAAGGATGTGAAGAAGATAGAGAGGGTGCAGAAAATATTTACTACAATGGTTCCAGGGATGAGGGATTTCAGTAACGTGGAGAGTCTGGAGAAGCTCCACGTAACTCCACGTTGTTCTCCTTAGAGCAGAGAAGTTTAAGAGGTGATTTGATAGAAGCGTTCAAAATCATTTCAGGTGATTGGCAAAATAACAAAAGGAGACAAGAGGAAAAACTTTTTTTATGTAGCGAGTGGTTATGATCTGGAATGCGCTGCTTGAAAGGGTGGTGGAAGCAGATTCAATCATGGCTTTCAAAAAGGAATTGGATAAATACTTGAAGTGAAAAACTTTGCAGGGCTACGGGGTAGAGCAGGGGATTGGGACTAACTGGATTGCTCTTACTTAGAGCCGGCACGGGCTCGATAGGCCGAATGGCCTCCTCCTGTGCTGTAACCATTCTATGATAACCTGATTTTGATGTGTAGTCATTCTGGTCATGTTGGATATGCTGCAGCCAATTTGTACACAGCAAGATCCCACATACTGCAATTAGATGAATGCGCAGAAAATCGGTTTTAGTGATATTCGTTGAGGGATAAATATTGCCCAGGACACCGGGGAGAACTCGCCTGCACATTTTCGAATAATGCCGTGGGATCTTTTACATCTACCTGGGAAGGCAGATGGGGCTTTGGTTTAACGTCTCGTCTGCAAGGCGGCACCCACAACATTGCAGCACTTCCTCAATGCTACCCCTTCAAAAGTACAGTGTCCATTCACTACTGACCCTCCGACAGTGCAGCACTTCCTCGATACTGCCCCTTCGACAGTACAGCGCTCCCTCAGTACTGACCATCTGACAGTGCTGCGTTGCCTCAGTACTGACCCACCGACAGTGCAGCACTCCCTCAGTACTGCCCGTCCGACAGTGCAGAACACCCTCCGTACTGCCCCTCTGACAGTGCAGCGCACCGTCAATACTGCCCCTTCGACAGTACAGCGCTCCTTGCGTAATGATCCTCCGACAGTGCAGTGCTCCCTCAGTACTGACCCTCTGACAGTGCAACGTTGCCTAAGTACTGCCCCTCCGGCAGTGCAGCACTCCCTCACTACTGACCCTATCACAGTGTAGCATTCCTGCAGTACTGACCCTCTGACAGTGCAGCACTACGTCCATACAGCTCATGCGACAATGCAGCCCTCCCTTAGTACTGACCCTGCGACAGTGCATCACTCCCTCAGTGCTGACCCTCCGAGAGTACTGCGCTCCCTCAGTACTAATCCTCCATCAGTACTGTGTTCCCTTAGTCCAGCACTCCATCAATACTGCCCCTCCGACAATGCAGCACTCACTCAGTACTGACCCTCCAACAGTACAGTAATCCCTCACTACTGCCCCTCCGACAGTGCAGCACTCCCACAGGACTGACCCTCCGACAGTACAGTGCTCCCTCAGAATGGCACTGTCGTGTCTGCCCGGATTATGTGTTCAAGTCTCTGTAGTTGGATTTGCATTCACAACCTTCTAACTCAGAGGCGAGACTACTACCACTGAGCCTCTTCTGACACCTGAAAGGGGGAGAGGGAGATGGAGGGGCTCAGGTGGGCATTCTGGAACGTGGATTTGGCTGGAGGCATGGCTGTCATAAGTAGTGCAAATGGACTGCGGTTGCACAAGCGACCACAATTGGAGGAGCAGAGTGTTTGGGAGGGGGTGTCAGACAGGAGGGGGATACAGAGATAGGGAGGGGTGAGGCCGTGATGGATTTAAATGTGAGGAAGAATAAAAATAAGCGACAGGCTGAGGAGATTGGAATCCAATGCAGGTCAGTAAGGGCTTTGATGGTTGGTGAGACGCTCACCAATCAAAATGCGGGCGGTGGGGCTGGAATCTGTGGCTAGGATGTGGAGATTTTGGGACCAAAGATCATGACTTCCCAATTTTTATCTGGAGGAACCGGTGGCTCATCTAAAACAGAAAGTGTGGGCCTGACAACACGAAGATATTTGAATGGTCAAGAGAGGCGGTGGTATCGTCAGCATCCATTTGAAAGCTGGTCCATATCTCTGGACTGTGTCACCAAAGGGCAGCATGTAGATGAGGAAGAGGAGGGAGCCAAGGATCGAACCTTTAGAAACATCAGAGATAACGGTGATAGGGTGGGAAGAGAAGCTTCTCTTGGCTCTGATCAGACAGGTGAGTGGAACCAAGTGAGGGTAGTCCCAGCAAAAGAGGCCAGTTTCCGATGAATGAAAAGGTGACGGGTGGGATGTCTGTAGTTTTGGAAATGGGGAAGGTTTTAAACCCAAGGATGAGAATTTTAAATTTAAGGAATATGAATAACCTCAGCTACTCCAGTTTATCCACGTAACTAAAGTGCCTCATCCCGGTAATCAGTCTAGTAAATCTCTTTTGCACATTCTCTAAGGCCTTCACATTTTTCCAAAAGTGCGGGGCCCAGAACTAGACACAATACTACAATTGTGGTCGAACCAGTGTTTTATAAAGGTTCATCACGATATCCTTGCTTTTGTGCTCTTTGCCTCTATTTAAAAAGTCCAGGATCCCGTATGCTTTTCTAACTGCTTTCTCAATCTGCACTGCCATTTTCAACGATTTGTGCACATATATTCCCAGATCTCTCTGTTCCTGCACGAAGGGTCAAGAGAGGCGGTGGTTTTGTCAGCGTCCATCTGAAAGCTGGTCCATGTCTGCGGGCTGTGTCAGCAAAGGGCAGCATGTGGATGAGGAAGAGGAGGGAGCCAAGGATTGAACCTTTAGAAACATCAGAGATAACGGTGATAGGGTGGGAAGAGAAGCTTCTCCTGGCTATGATCAGATAGGTGAGTGGAACCAAGAGAGGGTCGTCCCAGCAAAGGAGGCCAATACCGATGAATGAGGAGTTCATTGGTGGGTTTCCTGCAGTTGTGCAGATGGGGAGGGGTAGGCCATGGAGAGACTTAAACCCAAGGATGAGAATTTTAAATTTAATGGATATGTAACTGGGTGCCAGTGAGGGTCAGTGAGGCCGAGCAGTGCCTGGTGCTGGTCGGACACGGACAACAGAGCTTTGGACGAGCTCACGTTTATGGAAGATGGAGATTGGATGGCCGGCCAGGAGTGCTTTGGAGGAATGGATTCTGGAGGGGACAGAGGCATTGATGAGGATTTCAATGACAATGGGCTGAGGAAGAAATGGAGGCGGGTGAGTGAATCACGGGGCCGTTGTCATGGAGGTGAAAAAGAGTCATGAGCTCAGCTCGGTTTTGCACAGGGCCAATTTTACTGTAGTCGTTAAACAATGTAGAATAAACGGGTAAACATCTGCAGTAAAATAGCGGAGAGAGGAATGTCAATGGGACACGTTCAGTGTCTGTCCCCTAATATCACCCACAGTCATTTCCAGGCTGCAATCCTCAACCTGCCCTTTAACTGTCCTCGTATCAGAGACTCAAAATTCATATTTTAACTGAGAAACTGCACGATCAGAGTGAAACGGGTCTGCTTGTGTCCCTGGATTCAGTCGACACTGCGGAGAATCGGTAACATTTATAAATGAATCTCAAGGAGTGAACATGGTCAATATAGTTATACAAAAGCTGTAAATGAAGCCGTTTATTATTGTTGGATCAGTCCTGTGTGAGAAAAGATTTGAACTTTATTCCTGAGAGACGTCTGATGGTGTCCTGTCCTTTGAGATGTTTGTGTTTTATTCACCAGATTATTTACATCGGAGTCAAAGCTGCTGATGTAATGTGTTTGTTAAACTGACTGTAACTGATAGCAATGATCAGGGGTAAAACCGTGTCAGTGGAGACTTAACCACTGTATAAATCAGGGCTTGTTTGAATGGATGAGCTCAGAGTGCCTGACGGAACTCTGGTTTCCAGGCCAACAGAAGTCAGTGCTTCTCACAGAAATGGGATATCCAGTAATATTTCTGGTACAAGATATTTATTATCCAGTTCTTGCAGCGGTTGGAGTTCCTGGTAAGCCGTTATTTCAGCTGTTAATGACGTAAATCAGAGTTGACTCCGCTGCTGTACTTGGTATATGATTTTTTCCCCTACCGCGTTTAACACAGTCACCTGTTCTATCGGTTGAATGGTGGAATATGTTAAGTCTCTGCTCTTTCGGTCTTGTAGGAGTTACATTATATCCATAATGACCCTTTTATATCCAACACTGACATTGTTACTGGATTATTCTCTGTACTGAATGTATTGGAATCAGATGTCTGGGCTAAGAGCTGGTATCAGACCATCAGGAACTGTTAACAGTTTCACGTTGTCGGACTAACCGATCCAGCAATATGTTTTCATCAATGTGTTTTCAGTAATTGATAATGAGACAGGTCACGGTCTCAGTGCTACAAGGAGGCAGCGGAATGTCCCCCTTCCCAATAACATGCTTCAGTTTAACTGGGATTTCAGTGTGTTTATTTGTTATCACTGTTATGAAATATTATTTCATTATGTGTGTATCTGACGCCGCTTCAGATGTCTGGTTACTGAACTGAGTTTTCTGCTGAATCTTTCACATCTCCTTCTCTGCTTCACTGTGGATGAATTCACTGACTGTCACTGGACTTCATTGAAAATGAAATGTTTGGTTGTTACGTTGTCTCAATTTTCACCGTGTCTGTTGGAATCAGGAGCCCTTCTATGTATCTGGAGAGTGTAATTGTGATTTTGGCGTTTTGTTAATTGAACAATCCCGCCATTTATCACTACTTTATAATTACTGGAGAAGGAATCTCAATTATTGTGAGATCTGCCTGGGAGAGGCATTCGATTCTGCTTATTCCATTGGTTGCAGATGAAGTGAACAGTGTAGGTGAAAAGGTGGAGAATTGGATGATCTGTAGAAATATTAAACTATTCCACAGAGGCTTCACTATTGAACGAACCGATACTAAGAATAGGATCGGTGGAACACGGGGCTGGTGAACAGAATGCAGGCACAGGCTGATGGGATTTAATCGGATATGAAAATGGACTTGAGAAAGCGAATAGAGTGAGTGATAGAGAGGGTGACTGAGAGGGAAAGCGAGAGGCTGCATTGTGAATAATTCATCAGAATGAACTGCTGAAACTTCCAGTACAATTAAACATAGAAAATATGACTTGAAGGTGTTATTATGATGTGGTCAGATTGGGTGAGTTTTTATTGTGGGACTCGCTCCTCATGTTTATATCCCTGTCAGGTCTTCAGTCTGTTTTTGTGAATGTTCCTTAATTTACAAATTAGCACTAAATATAATTCAAACTTCTTCAAGAATAGAATCAGCAATTTATTGATCGTGATGAATTATGAGGATGCTGTGTTTTTAAAGCTCGGCTGAATTCAATAAACAACGAGGTTTATATAATTAATACCCAACAAAGGTTTCCTGACATCAATAACCACAGAAATGAACTGTTCAATGTGTTAGTTGGATTGTCTTAGTGGGACCTATAGATTAGATTTCCTCAAACACTCTGCTGCAGTCTCTCCCTGTTAATCTCAGCCTCTCCTCTCACTGCATTGAATCCTCTGTCTTCTTGTCCGTTTATTCAGTTTATCCGCTTTCCCAAACCATCTGTTCCTGACTCCCCTCCAGCTCCTACATGTCCTTTTCCTTGTCTCCCTCCCAATCTCACTCACTGGCTCGGACTCCAGCTGCCTTTTCCGTTCAGTGCCAGAACCTGTCGGCTCTCTTAACCCAAAGCAACAAACCAGCTGCACCTCACTCTGCCCCCTCACCTTCCCGACCCTTCTCTCTCTTTCCCCTTCCGTCTGGAGCCCAAATCCGGCTTTAATCCGCTGGTTCCCGGTGTGTAAAACCCCTTCTCCCTTCCCCACCGGCACTGTGTCCTCACTCAGCCCTTCCAGTGGATCCGGTGTTCACTTTATTCACTTTCTGTATCCATCTCCCAATTCATTATTGATCATTGTGTTTAAAAACATCTCTCTGCCTGAAAGCGCTGCCCAGGTCAATGAATCACTTTCCACCCTTCGATGCAGCAACAAAGCTGGAAATTTCACCCCAGATCCTCTCAAACTGCTGCTTTGTCTCCAGGTCTGATCAGTAATTTCTCTGCTTCCTTTTCTCTCTCTTCCAGTTAACTTGGTGGCGATTGTGATCCTGTCCCGAGGAAAGTGCGGTCTCTCCAAATGTATCAGTCGCTACCTGGTGGGAATGGCAGTGACCGATCTCATGGTCGTTATCACTGATCCGATATTGAGGGCGATTAATGCGATGTATTTCCCAGTGTCATTCCTGGACATTACTCCCGTGTGTAGTTTTATTTACTTCTTGGGTTTTGCAGCCACGGGTGTTTCTGTCTGGTTCACGGTCGCTTTCACCTTTGATCGATTTGTGGCCATTTGTTGTGAGAAGCTGAAAACTAAATTTTGCACCGAGAGAACGGCGGCTGTGGTTCTGGGAACAGTGAGTGTGCTGGGCTGTTTACAGAGTGTCCCCACGTACTTTATATATGAATCTAGATTTATAATTGATAATGTTCCCTGGTTTTGTGTGGGTAAACTGAGCTTCCGTACTTCCCCCGCATGGGCCGCATTTGACATGTTTCACCTCATTTTAACCCCTTGTGTCCCGTTCTGTCTGATTTTGCTGCTCAATGTTCTGACGGTCAGGCGTATTTTAATGTCCAGTCGAGTCCGCAGGGGACTCCGGGGCCGCAGCAATGGAGAGAATCAGAGTGATCCAGAGATGGAGAACCGAAAGAAATCCATCATTTTACTCTTCAGTATATCGGGCAGTTTTATACTGTTATGGCTGACACAGGTTGTGTTTTACATTCATGTGCGAATTGCAGACATCCGGTCTTATTACTCCGACACTGACCCTGTTTATCTCACAGAACACACAGCAAAGATGCTGCAGCTCCTCAGTTCCTGCACAAACACGTGTATTTATGTCCTGACCCAAACTAAATTCAGAGAGGAGCTGAAGAACGCAGTGAAATACCCACTCAATCTAATTGTTAAATTAGTGAAATCATAGAAAGAGCTGAAGGGTTTCAAGCACTAGAACTAAATCCCATTTCATACTCCATCCCTACACTTCCCGGGGGATGGAAAGTACATTTTATATTAGCAGCACAGAGCCCTGAAATGATCTTAAATCTGATTCTGAGATTATATTTTATTGATAACCTGACCCATTGTGACAGGATTTGCTTCACAGGCGACACATGAATTGTTGCTCGAAATGGCGGCTCCAAAGAGCTCATCTGGGCTTCAACGAAATGGCCACGGGGCAAATTTTGAAAAGCTGGGAATAAAAGTAGCTGCTGTGGGCCTGATCAGAATGGGTGCAGTCCCCATAAATGGAAAGGGAGAGAACAAGGGGGAGGGAGAAGTAGAGAGAGAGAGAGAATGACATGGAGATAGAGAAAGCGAGAGAAAGAGACAGAGAGAGAGGGAGAGGAAGAGGGGGAGAGGGAGACCGAGAGAGACAAGGGAGAGAGAGACAGAGAGAGACAGAGAGACGCAGCGGAGAGAGAAACAGAGAGAGGGGAAAGAGAGAGAGAGAGATAAAGACAGATGGAGAGAGAACGCAAGGACAATAAATATAATGATTAAAAAAGCGCAGAAAATATCACACAGATTCACATCAAAGCGAGGGTGTGTGTGAGAGAGAGAAAGAGAGAGAGAGAGAAACAAAGAGGGAGAAAGAAAGAGCTACTTGGTGAAGGCGAGATATAAAGGCAGTTTCTAAGAAAGGAGAGAAAAATAACGAGAGAAAGAAAGAGTGAAATGAATCATATATATAATGAGAGGGAGCAAGCAGACATGGATGGAACGAGAGGGAGAGACTGAGGAATACATACAAAGTGATGGAAGTAGAAGTGGAAATAACAAGATAGAAAAACACACAGAAAATAAACAGAGACAAACGATATAAACAGAAATCAGACACAATGAAATACGATCAAACATATATAGTGACAGGAGGGTAGAGAGTGGATTGAGAATAGAACACAGAATGCATTAAATAACCAAACAAACTGTGTAATCATCCTGGAGTGTGTGAGAGTGCTGACCAGCAGAACAGCAGCAGATGAAGCAGGCCAGACACT
The DNA here is from genome assembly GCF_035084215.1 of Heptranchias perlo. NCBI lineage: Eukaryota > Metazoa > Chordata > Chondrichthyes > Hexanchiformes > Hexanchidae > Heptranchias > Heptranchias perlo. The sequence goes on along the minus strand of NW_027138527.1, from coordinate 1,373,287 downwards.
TCATGTTTGTTCTGGGGTAACACTCTTGTGGATTTAATTTTTACATTTCTTAAGGTGATGCCTGGAGGCTGAACAATAAAGTCACTCAGCCTTGTGCACCTGACACTGACCATTACTTACTGCAGGAGTTTCCCAGCTGCTCTGTGCAGTAAAAAAAATCATCTGATGAACGAAAGCCTGAGACTAAATCGGCTTCAGCATATCTGAAGGAAAAGGACTCTTAAAATGATTGTTAATGACACATTGTAAAAGATCACACAGCAGAGTTTAGATCACCATAGCAACAAGAACGATTCCAGGAGGGCTGGAGGTCGTTTGAACTCCTGCCGACTTAAATTGGTTATGTTGTGGACACTGAGAGAAAACAAATGAAGTGTCAATCAATTGTGGGTTGTATTTGTGGGAACCTGTTGTTGAGAAGCCACCGTCCCAGAGGTGTAATTCTGTGTTAAAAATATCTCTAAAAGCTGGGCAGTTGTTCAGTGGGGAGAGACACAGATCCACCACGACTGCTCCAACCTCACCTTTCACTTCCTGGCAGCCCCACCTCAACTGGAATCTTCATGACTGCTCGCTACCTCCCAGCTTGTTGCCTCGATATTGGTTTACAGATTGCCTGTGAAGCAGATGACCTGGCTGCAAGAGAAAGCCACGCTGCACGACAAAGGAATCCATCAAAATACCTCGAATATTCCCGGGAAGCTTGAACCAACCATCTGAATAAAACTTTCGTTGTGGGCTTAGTCGAAGACAGACAATTAGTTTCCAAACTTTTATGCATTTTAGGAATTCAGAATGTGTTGTTTTATTGTTGTAAAAGCAATTCCAAATCGGGCATAAACACAAGATGTTGTTTAAATTATAATGTCAATTTTTCTAGTTTATTAATAACAATAAATTATTGTTTTCTTCACGACGTCATGGTTTCTGCCTGAAGTTTCTTTCGGAAAAAGAGTTCATTAAGTTAAATGTAAAATGAAACCTCGTGGAGACAAAAAGTCATTGCCCCAAATTAAAGTGTAAAATCACTTTGCACCTTTTTGCTCCTCCATCTGAACCGTGTGTAACTTTCCCAGTGAGCTGCTGGATTCTGTAATAAATCACAATGTACTCTTACCCCTTCTGCTGTGTTACTATACTGGACAGGGTCCCGCAGCACTCTCCTGACCTGTTACTGTTACAAATACTGTTATTGTTTCAGATTAAAGAAAAAATATGAATAATGGAGAAATAAGCAAAATCCCAGATCAGAACTACATTCAGATTGAGTCCAATTTTACTCTGATTGATTTAATAGAAGCTAGAAATACATTCTCTACACAAAATGACTAATTGGACCTTTCCTCCGAATGCCTGGTTTCTCCTTCTCCTTAAGCATTCGGTCCAAATAACCAAATGTTAATCCATTATTTTGCAGAAGTTCACATTTTGGTGTTTAATTCCCTCACTGCACCGCTGTCTTTGTGTTAAACACCAGCTAGTGCCATTCTCACACAGTTTGAATCTTTAACTATCGTGCAACAGTGCTTCAACAGGAACAGCAAATGAGCCCTCTCCGTCTGTCACCATAACAAGCTCTACCTTGCCCCTCACCCTGACTGGTGCCCATTTTACTTCCCGTTCAATGCAGCTATTTTGATTAAACTTCATGGCAGCCATTTTGTTTAAGATGCCCACTTTGCCCCTCACTAAAATGGCCGCCCTACCCGTCATCATGATGGCTGCATTACTGGCGGCCATTCCGTTTCAGGTTCAGGGCAGCCATTTTGTTTCAAGTTCAGGGTGGCCATTTTGTTTAACATGGTCATCTTGACCCCAATATGATGTCCACCTTGGCCCAAAGTATGATATCAAACTTGCCCCTCAGTAAGATGGCTGCTGCAGAGGCGGCTATTTTTATCCTGTCCCAGACTTTGAAGTTGTTGCTCATAGTGTCATAGTGGGTGCAACACAGGAGGAGGCCATTCGGCCCACCGTGCCTGCGCTGGCTCTTTGAAAGGGCGATCCCATTTCCCTCTCAGCTCTTTCCCCACAACCCTTATCTGAGCCATGTAGTCGTGGTAACGTGTAAATATATACATATTTATATACAAGTTGTTGTTGTAGTAGTTGCTGTAATCTTTGAATACAAGTTGTTATGTCTATAAGGATTGTCTCTCAATCTTTACATTTACCTCCTTTAGAAACTGGGCTTTGTTTCTCTCTAAATGAATGTTGCTGAGAGATTGTCCCTGTAACTGAGTGAGGGATCTTACTGTCTATTTGTTTTTTTATTAAGTTCTTTGCTTCAGCTGTTTTAAATGACATGAATTTATTTGAATTCTTTAGCGAATTGGAAAAAGCCACAAACTGTACGTTGACAATAAACTAAAAGCTTTTTGTCCACTGCTAATTAAAACAAGAGAAAAGAGCAAAGGGAAAGTTCGTTCCCTGTTCCAGGAACAGAAGAGAAAACGAACTCGGGGCAGTTTGGACCCTGCAGCAAATATTGACCAGGACAGAGAGTCAGACCGGCACCTTTTAGGGGGAATGAGTGAGTGGCAAAGCAGGAGAGAAAAACCTGAAAACTTGTATTAGAGAAAGAGTGAAACAACATGCGCTCTTCAGTCTGTCCGGAGTCTCTCTCTCTCTCTCTCTCCCAACTTTCCTCTTTTTTCTTTAGATTCATCGCTTTGTAACTGGGGATTTTATCAATGGTGTTTGCTGAGAGATTGCCTGTGTAACGGAATGAATGTGAGTGAGTGTGAGTGTGAGGGAACTCTGGGCTCTTGCTATGTTTTTTTCATCTCTTGCTTTGTTTTTAATCAATTCCTTATTTCTCTCTCTCTCCAGTGGATTACTTTTGTCGAAATGCCGTAACATGAAGATGTGGAAAGAGAAATTTTGGGAGGAGGAGGAGGAATCCTTGGCAAAGAAGCTTTCTCTCCAGAGGGGACTGACCGAGGCCTTCACCACAGGCTGCACCCAATATGGCTCATGTGGTTTTTGTCTTGGTTACTGTGGGATCACTGGGAGCACTGTGGGCTCACTGGATTACAGTGCAATCTCAGTGGGGCATTGGGGGATCATTTGGTCACGGTGATCGCTGGGTCTCTGTGGGATCACTGGGTCACTGTGGGATCACTGGATCACTGTGGGATCACAGGTCACAGTGGGCAATGTGGGACCACTGGGAATCTGTGGGATCACTGGGAGATTGTGTGATCACTGGGAATCTGTGGGATCAATTGGCCATTGTGGGATCACTGGGAGATTGTGGGATCACTGGGTCACTGTGGGATCTCTGTGGGGCATTGAGGGTTCATTTGATCACAGGGAGCACTGAGTCACCGTGGCATCCTCCTGTTCCTGTAAAATAGTTTTGATGGGCTGAACGACCGACTCATGTGACAGTATTTACAGGGGTCTGTGGGACTGAGTCAATATGTAAAAGGGAACTCCGGACTGTAGATATTCAGCAAGTCCCCAGCCTGCGACAGTATTTACAGAGGTCTGTGTGAGTGAGTCAATATATAGAGGGGTACAAAGGTCTTTCGATATTCAGACAGTTCCCAGATTGTATCAGTATTTACAGGTGTCTGTGAGAGTGAGTCAATATGTAAAAGGGTAGCAAGGACTGTTTATATTCAGGAAGTCCCCAGACTGTGTCAGTATTTACAGGGTTCTGGGAGTGAGAGTGAGTTAATATATAAAGTGTAGCAACGACTGTAGATATCCAGAGTTTCCAGATTGTGTCAGTATGCAAAAGGATCTCTGAGAGTGAGTCAATGTGTAAAAGGATACCTAGGACTGTAGATCTTCAGACAGTTCGCAGATTGTGTCAGCATTTACGGGATTCTGTGGACATTCAAGATGTCCCCAGACTGTGATAGTTTTTGAAGGGGTCTATGGGAGAGAGTCAATATATAAATGGTACCAAGGACTGTAGATATTCAGACAGTTCCCAGATTGCGTCAGCAGTTACGAGGTTCTGTGGACATTCGGCAAGTCCCCAGACTGTGATAGTTTTTGAACGCGTCTGTGGGAGAGAGTCAATATTTACATGGATATCAATGACTGTAGACATTCTGGGAGTCATCATACTCTATCAGTTCTAATAGGGGTCTGTGACAGTGAGTCAATAAATAAAGGGTTGCCAAGGACTGTGGATATTCTGACAGTCCCTAGATTGTATCATTATTAGCAGGGGTCTGTGAGAGTGAGTCAATATTTGCAGTGCTACCAAGGACTGTAGACATTCACGGAGTCCCCAGACTGTGTCAGTATTTACAGGATTCTGTGACAGTGAGTCAATAAATAAAGGTGTACCAAGGACTGTTGATATTTCTGACAGTCCCTCGATTGTATTATTATTTACAGGGAGTGAGTCAATATTTAAACGGATACCAAGGACTGTAGACATTCTGGAATTCCCCAGAATGTGTCGGTATTTACAGTGGTCTGTGAGAGTGAGTCACTATCTGAAGGGTAACCAAATATTGTAGATATTCAGGGAGTCCGCAGATTGTTTTATTATTTACAGGTGTCTTTGAGAGTGAGTCGATATTTACAGGGATACCAAGGACTGTAGATATTCAGCAAGTCCTCAGAATGAGACAGCATATGAAGGGGTCTGTGAGAGTGAGTCAATATATAAAGGGGTACCAAGGACTATAGATATTCAGATCGTTCCCAGATTGTTTCAGCACTAACATGGGTCTGTGAGAGTGAGTCGATAATTACAGGGGTACCAAGGACTGTAGATATTCTGGGAGTCCCCATACTGTATCAGTACTAACAGGGTTCTGTGACAATGAGACAATAAATAAAGGTATACCAAGCGATGTAGACATTCACGGAGTCCCCAGATTGTGTCAGTATTTAGAGGGGTCTGTGAGAGCGAGTCGATATTTGCAGTGGTACCAAGGACTGTAGACATTCAGGGAGTCCCCAGATTGTGTCAGCATTTGCAGGGGGCTGAGAGAGTGAGTCAATATATAAAATTGTACCAAGGACTGTAGATATTCAGAGAGTCCCCAGATTGTGTCACTATATAGAGGGATCTCTGAGAGCGAGTCAATATGTAAAATGGTACCAAGGAAAGCAGATATTCCGGGAATCCCGGCGTTGTGTCAGTATTCACAGGGGTCTGTGTGAGTGAGTCAATGTATAAAAGAATATCAAGGACTGTACATATTTAGGAATTCACCAGATGGTGTCATCATTTACAGCCGTCTGAGAGATTGATCAATATAGAAAAAGCTACCAAGGCCTGTAGATATTCAGGAAGTCCCCGGATTGTGTCATTATTTACAGGGGTCTGTGAGAGTGAGTCAATATATTAAATTGTACCAAGGACTGTAGATATTCAGACAGTTCTCAGATTGTGTCAACATTTACAGGGGTCTGTGAGTGTGAGTCGATTATTAAAGGGGTACCAAGGACTGCAGACATCAGGAAGTCCCCAGCCGCTTTATCATTATTTAGAGGGGTCTGTGAGAGTGTATCGATATTTGAAGAGGGACCAAGGATTGTAGAAATTCAGGGAATCCCCAGACTGTGTCAGTATTTACAAGGTTTTGTGAGAGTGAGACAATCTCGAAAGGGGTACCAAGGATTGTAGATATTCAGGAATTCCCCAGAAATTGTCAGTATTTACAAGGTTATGTGAGAGTGAGACAATATATAAAGGGGTACCAAGGATGGTAGATATTCGGGGAGTACCCAGATTTTGGAAGTAATTAAATGGGTCTGTGAGAGTGAATCGATATATAAAATGGTACCAAGGACAGTAGATGTTCAGCCTGTACCCATATTGTGTCAGCATTTAGAGGGGTCTGTCAGAGTGAGTCAATATATAAAGGGGTAACAAGGACTGTAGATATTCAGGGAGTTCCCAGGTTGTGTCATTATTTACAGGGTTTTGACAGAGTGAGTCAATATACAAAGGGCTGCCAAGGACTGTAGATATTCAGGGAGTCCCCAGATTGTCTCAGTATTTACAGCGATCTGTGAGGGTGAGTCAATATATAAAAGGGTATCAAGGACTGTAGTTCTCCAGGCAGTTCCCAGATTGTGTCAGTATGTAGAGGGATCTTTAAGCGTGAGTCAATTTGTAAAAGGGTACAAAAGACTATAGATATTCAGGAAGTCCCCAGACCGTGTCATTATTTACAGGGGTCTGTGAGAGTGAGTGAACATATAAAACGGTACCAAGGACTGTAGATATTCAGACAGTGTCCAGATTGAGTCAGCATTCAAAGGGGTCTGTGAAAGTGAATCAGTATATAAAGGGGTACTAAGGACTGCAAATATCCAGACAGCTTCGAGACTGTGTCATTATTTACAGAGGTCTCTGAGAGTGAGTCAATATATAAAGGGGTACCAAAAGCTGTAGATATTCAGAGAGTTCCCAGATTGTGTCAGTATTTACAGGGGTCTGTGAGAGTAAGTCGATAATTACAGGGGCGCCAAGGACTGCAGACATTCCCGAGATCCCCAGCCTGTGTCAGTATTTACTGGTTTCTGTGGGAGAGAGTCGATAATTACAGGCATACCAAGAACTGTAGACATTCAAGGAGTCCCCATACTATATCATGTTTCTGTGAGAGTTAGTCAATAAATAAAGCGGTACCAAGGACTGTACATATTCCGACAGTCACGAGATTGTATCATTATTTTGAAGGGTCTGTGGGAGTGAATCGATATTTACAGGGATACCAAGGACCATGGACATTCAGGGAGTCCCCAGAATGTGTCATTATTTACAGGGTTCTGTGAAAGTGATTCATTAAATAAAGAGGTACCAAGGACTGGAGATATTTAGGGAGTGCCGAGATTGTGTCACTATTTACAGGGGTCTGTGAGAGCGAGCCGATATTTACAGGGTTACCAAGGACAAGAGCTATTCAGGAAGTACCCTGACTGTGATAATATTTACAGGGGTCTGTGGGAGTGAGTCAATAAATAAAGGGGTAACAAGGACTGTATGTATTTGGACAGTCACTCAATTGTATCATTATTTACAGGGGTCTATGAGAGTGAATCTACATTTACAGGGATACCAAGGACTGTAGACATTCAAGGAGTCCCCAGAATGTGTCATTATTTACAGGGTTCTGTGACAGTGAGTCAATGCATAAAGGTGTGCCGAGGACTGTAGATATTCAGATAGTTCCAAGATTGCGTCATTATTTACAGAGGTCTGTGGGAGTGAGTCGATATTTACAGGGTTACCAAGGAGTGGAGATATTCAGGAAGTCCCCAGATCGTGTCAGTATTTACAGAGGTCTGTGGGTGTGAGTCAATATATAAAAGGATGCCAAGGGCTGTAGATAATTAGGCAGTTCCCAGATTGTGTCAGTGTGTAGAGGGATCTCTGAGAGTGAGACAATATGTAAAAGGTTGCCAAGGACTGTAGATAATCAGACAGTTCCCAGATTGTGTCAGTATGTAGAGTGATCTCTGAGAGTGAGACAATATGTAAGAGGTTGCGAAGGACTGTAGATATTCAGACAGTTCCCAGATTGTGTCAATATGTAGAGAGATGTCTGAGAGTGAGGCAATATGTAAAAGGGTGCCAAGTACTGTTGACAATCAGGGAGTCCCCGGACTGTGTCAGTTTTTACAAGGTTCTGTGAGAGTGAGCCAGTAAATAAAGGGGCACCAAGGACTGTAGATATTCAAGAAGTCCCCAGATTGTTTCATTGTTTACAGGGGGCTGTGAGAGTGAGTCGACATTTACAGCGTTACCAAGGACTGTAGATATTCAGACGTTCCCAGATTGTGTCAGTATGCAGAGTTATCTCTGAGAGTGAGACAATATGTAAAAGGGTGCCATGGACTGTAGATATTCATTGAGTTCCCAGATTGTGTCATTAAGTAGAGGGATCTCTGAGAGTGAGTCAATATGTAATAAAGTACCAAGGATTGGAGATATTCAGGAAGTCCCCAGAATGTGACAGTATTTACAGCGGTTTGTGAGAGTGAGTTAATATATAAATGGGTACCAAGGACTGGTGATATCCAGAGAGTTTGCAGGTTGTGTCAGAATTTACATGGGTCTGTGAGAATGAGTCAATATATAAAGGGGTACCAATGACTGTCGATATTGAGACAGTCCCCAGATTGTGTCAGCAGTTACAGCGGTCTGTGAGAGTGAGTCGATAATTGCAAGGGTACCAAGGACTGTAGATATTATGACAGATCCTAAATTGTATCTGTATTGACATGGGTCTGTGGGATTGAGTCAATAGTTACAGGGATACCAAGGACTGTAGACATTCAGAGAGTCCCCAAAATGTGTCAGTATTTACAGGAGCCTGTGAGAGTGAGTCGATATCTGCAGTGGTAACAAGGACTGCAGATATTTAGACCATCCCTCGATTGTGTCAGTATTTACAGGTTTCCATGGGAATGAGTCAATATCTAAAGTGGTCCCAAGGACTGTAGATATTCAGGGTGTCCCCAGAATATTCCAGTATTTAAAAGGTTCTGTGAGGGTGAGCAATATATATAGGCGTACCAAGGATTGTAGATTTTCAGGGAGTCCCCAGATTGTATCAGTATTTACAGGGGTCTGTGGGAGTCAGTCAATATATAAAGTGCTGCCAGGGATTGTATACATTCAAGCTGTACCCAGTCTATGCCAATATTTACAGGTGTCTGTGGGGCTGATTCAATATTTACAATGTTACTAGGCAGTGTACACATTTAGACAGTCCACAGATTGTGTGAGGAAATCCAGAAGTGGATCAATATTTTAAAGTATCCAAAGCCTTTCTCATAATCTGTATGCATAATTGCAGGGAAATCCATAGACTGTGTGAATATTTACAGTAGATTCCAAGGACTGTGCCGTTATTTACAGGTAGATCCAGAGACTGCCCCAATATTTAGAGGAGGATCCATAGACTTGCCAATATTGACGGGGTATCCAGAGATTGTACCAATATTCGCAAAATGGTCTCTAAACTGACCAGTGGAATGGTTCAGTTCCCATCTCTGAGTTTAAACCCATCCCTTGAGAAGTGGGTAGAAACTCTCAGAAATTAAAGGATTTCACTCAGAAATAATCTGCAATCTGTAAGTGAAGCTGCTCTCCCTTCACATCAGTGCTGTCAGATTGTGGGTCTCATAGATTCTCTTCTTTCAAATATTTATTAAAATTATATACTGGGCTTTGAGCTTCCATCTGTGTAATATTTGGTTCAATATTTGTTGTGATATAAACATTGTTGGATTTAAAGTTGTTAACTGAATCTGTTTGTTCACTGACTGTAATTAATGTCAGCCTCCATGGGCCCTACTTGTGTCACTGGAGTGTTTCTCCCTGCTATTAATAAGCGACTACTTTCAACATGTTATCCCATAGTGTCAGTGGGAGCATCACCTCCAAGGTGGCCAACGGAGCACGTCACGATAGATTTATGCGCGCGCATTCCGGACGATATCTGGGCACATTGGGAGGCCGAGTTGCGCTGATCCAACGGGTGTTGCACAACCCAATTTATAGCCCAGTGAGCTGACACACCGGGGGAGGCTTCACAGTGTTGGAAATGCAGTGAAATATATTGAAGTGTTTATAAACACAGGGAACTGACATACCAGGGTAGGCCTCACACTGTTCGACACGGAATAAAATACAATGAAGTGTTTATAAACACTGAAAGCTGATACACCAGGGGAGGCCTCACAATGTTGGACACGGAGTGAAAAACAATGAAGTGTTTAGAAACACTGAAAGCTGACACACGGGGGAGGCCTCACAGTGTTGGAAGTGCAGTGAAATATATTGAATTGTTTATTCATAGAGAGCTGACACACCGTGGGAGGCTTCACAGTGTTAGAAATGCAGTGAATTACATTGAAGTGTTTATAAACACAGGGAGCTGACACACCAGGGGAGGCCTCACGGTGTTGGACACGGAGTGAAATACAGAGAAGTGTTTATAAACACAGGGAGCTGACATACCAGGGGAGGCCTCACAGTGTTGTGCACGTTAGTGAAATACAGTGAAGTGTTTATAAACACTGAAAGCTGAAACACCAGGGGAGGCCTCACAGTGTTCGAAATGCAGTGAAATAAATTGAAGTGTTTATAAACACAGGGAGCTGACACACCAGGAGAGGCCTCACAGTGTTGGACACAGAGTGAAATACAGTGAAGTGTTTATAAACACTGAAAGCTGATACACCAGGGGAGGCCTCATAGTGTTGGACACGGAGTGAAAAACAGTGAAATGTTTAAAAACACTGAAAGCTGACACACCGGCGGAGGCCTCACAGTGTTGGAAATGCAGTGAAATACAGTGAAGTGTTTATAAACACAGGGAGCTGACATACCAGGAGAGGCCTCACAGTGTTGGACACGGTGTGAAATACAGTGAAGTGTTTATAAACACAGGGAGCTGATATACCAGGGGAGGCCTCACAGTGTTGGAGACGGAGTGAAATAAAGTGAAGTGTTTTTAACACTGAAAGCTGATAGACCAGGGGAGGCCTCACAGTGTTGGACACGGTGTGAAATACAGTGAAGTGTTTAGAAACACAGGGAGCTGATATACCAGGGGAGGCCTCACAGTGTTGGAGACGGAGTGAAATAAAGTGAAGTGTTTTTAACACTGAAAACTCATACACCAGGAGAGGCCTCAAAGTGTTGGACACGGAGTGAAATACAGTGAAGTGTTTATAAACACAGAAAGCTTACACAACAGGGGAAGCCTTACAGTTTTGGACACGGAGTGAAATAGAGTGAAGTGTTTATAAAACCAGAAAGCTGACACATAGGTACATTGGAAGATCGGTACAGGATTCGGCCATTTAGCCCCTCGAGCCTGTTCCGCCTTTCAATGAGATCATGGTTGACCTGTGACCTAACTCCACATATCCTCCTGAGCACCATATCCCTTAATACCTTCGGTTGACATAAATCTTTCAATATCAGATTTAAAATTAACAATTGAGCGAGCATCAACTGCTATTTGATGAAGAGAGTTCCAAACTTTTCCCACCCTTTCCCTGTAGAAGTGTTTCCGAACTTCACTCCTGAAAGTCCTGGCTTTCATTTTCAGGCTCTGTCCTCTCGTCCGAGACTCCCCAAACAGCGGAAATAATTTCTCTCTTTCGATCCGACCAGTTCCCCGGAACACCTTGAAAACTGCGATCAAATTATCCTTTAATCTTCTAAATTCCAGGGAATACAAGCCTGGTTTGTTTACTCTCTCCTCGTAATTTAACCCTTCGTGTTCAGGTATCATTCCAGTAAATCTGCTCTGCACTCCCAAGGCCAACATGTCCTTCCTAAGGTGTGGCACCCAGGACTGAACACAATACTCCAGGTGTGGTCTAACCAGGGCTTTGTTTAGCTGCAGCATAACTTCTACCCACGTATTCTAGTCCTCTAGATATAAAGGCCATCATTCCATTAGCCTTTTCAGCTTATTTTCTGTACCTGTCCATGATATTTTAATGATCTATATACATGGACCTCTAAGTCTCTTGTGATTTTGTGATTTCCGATCCCACTGCTGTTTCTCTGCACCAGTTAAAGGGGCGAGTGAGAGACGGAGGAAATTGTCCCAGTTCCAGAAAAGCATACGGGATCTGCTCCAGCTGCAGTCGATGGGGATCGATGTCGGGGAGGAACTCAGTGAGTTGAAGGGCCAGAAAGTCTCACTCGTCACCTCTGAGACCTCGAAGATCACCTTTCGGTCCAGAGTCCGCTCCGCGGGGCAGGGCGAGAAGTGCTCGCGTTTCTTCTTCCATAAGCTGCACAGAGAGACCTCTGGTGATCAGCAGACTGAAGGAGGAAGAGGGATCGGTGACGTCTTCACAGACCGACATACTGAGGATCAGCAAGTCCTTTTATGCCGGGCTGTTTGACGCAAAGCCCAGAGACAGCACGGCCTCCCAATCCTTCCTGTCCTCTCTCTCTTAGAGGACAGCGAGTGGTAGAGCCTGGATTGGTCATTGACCTTGGACGAGTTGACAAAGGCCGTCCAGTCCTTGAGAAGAGTAGAACTCCGGGGAGCGAGGGTTTACCGGTTGACTTGCACTCAGCTCTGTGGAACTGGATAGACCCAGACCTATTGGAAGTGTACGGGGGTTTGCTTCTGGCAGGCAGCATGTCAGAATCCATGAGGAAAAGCATCATCACCCTCATCTACAAGCAGAAGGGGGAGAGGGAAGAAATCAGAAATTGGTGACCCATTTCCTTGCTAAATGACGACTTCAAAATTCTATCTGCGGCCATCGCCAACAGGCTCAAGTCTGCTCTGGAGCGGTTGATCCACCTGGATCAGACCTGTACTGTACCCGGCAGGAAGATATCTGATAGCCTTGTGCTTCCCAGGCATACGATCGCCTACATACAGGACAGGGGGGTAAACACCTGCCTCATCAGCCTGGTCCAGGACAGGGCCTTGCTCAGAATATCTCACACCTACATGATGGACGTGCTCTCCAAAATGGGCTTTGTGGAGGGAATCAGCGATTGGATCCGACTGCCCTATGTGGACATCCGCAGCTCATTCCTAATCAATGGGCGGGAGTCAGAGAGTTTTCCAATCAGATCTGGAGTCAGACAGGGCTGTCCTCTCTCCGCGGTCTTGTTCAAGTGTTGTATCGAGCTATTTGCCCCGTCCATCAGGAAGGGCACAAGTATCAGGGGGATGACGATCCCAGGCAGCGGAGGCTCTCAGGTTAAGGCCTCCCTGTACATGGATGACGTCACCGTCTTTTGCTCTGATCAGCAGTCGGTCCACAGACTGATGGGCATCTGTGAACGATTCGAACTAGCCTCGGGGTCCAGAGTGAACCGCAATGTGAGTGAGGCCACGTTCTTTGGCAGGTGGGAGACCCGATCCTTTGTCCCTTTCACCGTCAGGTCCGACTACCTGGTTCAGGGGGGCCCTGGCCTCCGCCAAGCAATGGGAGGAGCGGGTCGCCAAGGCGAAACAGAAGCTTGGTATGTTGGGGGGCTCAATAAGGGGCAGGAACCTGGTGATAAAGTGTGAGATACTCGCGGTGTTGCTCTACGTGGCCCAGGTCTGGCCCATTCCCCACCGCTCGGTCGCCACAGTCACCCGAGCTATCTTCCACTTTGTCTGGAGGCTCAAGGTAGAATGTGTCCACAGGGACACCATCTACAAGTCCCCAGGCAAAGGGGGCAGAAGCGTCCCCAATGCTGCCCTGATTCTGATGGATATTTTTGTGTGTGGCTGCCTCATGATGTGTGTAGAGCCCTGGTACACAAACACCAAGTGTCACTACGTGCTCAGTTTCTACCTGTCCAATACACTAAGAAAACTGGGTCTGGCCATGCTGGCCGAGCAGACGCAGGATGTACCTTCCAGCTAGACAGTCCCCCACCACTGTCCCAGGTGGAGAATTTCCTGAGGAGGAACCACTTCGATCACAAGGCCGTCAGACAGTGGTCGACGAGGAACGTTCTGGGGGTCCTGCAGGAAAAGGAGAGGGTGGATCCATTCGGGCAGTTCCCCGACCAGACGGTTGATGCCATTTGGCAGAACATCTCGTCGCTGGAACTAACCAACAGGCACCAGGATGTGGCCTGGATGGTGGTGAGAAGGACCCTCCCAGTGCGGTCCTTCCAACACGCACAGAATCTCAGCACCACCTCGAGCTGCCTTCAAAGCTGCAACGGGGATGAGACCGTCGTCCGTCTTCTGGTGGACTGAACCTTCACGCAGAATTTGTGGAGAGAGATGTGTTTGTCTCTGTCCCAGTTCATCCCCAATACCTCGGTAACACAGTACGCTGTGCTCTACGAACTGTTCCCCAGAACACAGAGAGAGATATCAACTGCTACTGGAAGACCATCAACTTGGTGCAGGAGGCCCTTTGGTCTTCCCAAAACCTACAGGTTTTCCAGCTGAAGGAACGGTCCACGACCGAGTGTTGCCGACTGGCACACTCCAAGGTCCAGGGGAATGTGCTGCGGGACGCACTGAGACACGGTGCAGCCTATGCAAGGGCTCAATGGGAAAAGGCTACTGTGTGAAGCCATCCCACCTTTTATTATACAGAATGTATTATAAGATATGGACTGTGTTTTCTATTGAAATAATGGGATAAGACTGTGTGCGATCTGTTTTGTATTGTTTTGAATTGAAATTGCGATTTTTAACCTGAACTGTAGGTATCCTTAAATTTTATGAAATAAAGTATATTTTGAAAATAAAAAGAATTGATGCTAAAAGGGATTCCTTGCAGCAGCGAGAGACCTGTCCGACTGACTGAGAGGTGTTTTTTTCCCTGAAAGTTCGTGCGGTTTGACGTGTTGTTGCTCAAACGCGCACCCTGCTAGTGAGCAGAGGCAAATGCTCGAGAAAAACAGGCGTGTTCGGACAGACAAGGAAAGCTTCAAGGTTTGAGAAAGGAAAAGCCCCAACATTTTAAGCAGTGAGCAGTCTGTAAAGTTAAGAAAGCGGCCTTGAGCTCAATACCGCTAACTCCTAAAGCACGCTCACTATTTTGAGACTGACTCGCTACCTGCTCATACCACAGCGCTGTGGGACTGTAAACTGCTACTTGATCGGCCAGTGGAGCAATGGGTAACGTGTCTGATCAGGGTTCAGAGATTTGTTGGTTCAATTTCGACCTAGATGGATGGTTTTTGCAAACTGCCGATCAGTTTTTGATTTTACACCTTGCAAACTGTCCGACTTGGTAGTGCTGCCTGCTTATTTTAGGTCAAGTGTCTTCTTAGCGCAGCAGGCAGTGCGTCAGTCTTATAATCTGAAAGTCCTCAGTTCACTCCTCAGAGAAAGCATCATAAAGCTTTTCTTTCCATCTCTCACCTCATCTTTCCATGAGATCAATATCAAGAATTTTTCTTCCTGCAGCATACCAAAAGATTTGCTGCCCCTTGACCTCCCTGTACCGTAGCACGCAGTGAAGCTTAAAAAGTACATGGATCATGGGCTCGCTGAAAACTGACGCCACTTTCGTATCTGGACAATTGACCCAAGTCAAAAGGTGAGTCGAGAATGCAAGGATCGATCCTGCAATCTCTCACATGCTCAGCGAACACTCGACCAGAATCATAGAAAGGTTACAGCACGGAAGGAGGCCATTCGGCCCATCGCGTCCGCTCCGGCTCTATGCAAGAGCAATCCAGCTAGTCCCACTCCCCCACCCCATCCCCGTAGCCCTGCATTTTTTTTCCTTTCCATGAATGAATCACCCCCTCGAGCAGTGCATTCCAGATCCTAACCACTCACTGTGTAAAAACATTTTTCCTCATGTCTCCTTTGGTTCTTTTGCCAATCACCTGAAATCTATGTCTTCTGCCCCTTTACCCTTCCGCCAATGGGAACTGTCTCTCTCTATATACTATGTTTAGACCCTTCATGGTTTTGAAAATCTCTTTCAAATCTGCTCGCAACCCTCTCTGTTCCAAGGCGAACATACCCATCTTCTCCAGTCTATCCACGTAACTAAAGTCCCTCATCCCTGGAATCATTGTAGTAAATCTCTTCTGCACCCTTTCTAAGGCCGTCACATCTTTCCTAAAATGCGGTGCCCAGAAGTAGACACAATACTCCAATTGTGGCCGAACCGGTGTTTTATAAATGTTCATCATGACTTCCATACTTTTGTCGTCCACTTATGAAGCCCAAGATCCCGTGTGCTTTTTAACCACTTTCTCAACCTGTCCTGCCACCTTCAATGATTTGTGCACATACACCCCCAGACCTCTCTGTTCCTGTACCCATTTTAGAGTGTGCCCTTTAGTTTATATTGCCTCTCCTGTTTATTCCGAACAAAATGCATCACTTTGCATTTTTCTGCGTTAATTTTCATCTGCCACATGTCCGTCCATGTAACCAACGTGTCCAGATCCTCTTGAAGTCTATCACTATCACTGCTTACTACCCTTCCAAGTTTTGTGTCATCTGCAACTTTGGAAATTGTGCCCTGTACACCCAAGTCCAAGTCATTAATATATATCAAGAAAAGCAATGGTCCCAGCACCGATTGTATACCTCTCTCCAGTCCGAAAAAACAACCGTTGACCACTACTCTCTGTTTTGTGCACCTTAGGCAATTCTGTATCCATGTTTCTGCTGCCCCCTTTATTCCATATTTCAGATTGTTCCTTGTAAATTGCCCTTCACAGTAATTTCTTCGCACTCGCCTCCAAGCAGCTCCACGACCAGCAGAGAAATCTTGCCTTGGGTTGGCGCCCCCTGAAAACAATCAATACTTTACTCCAATTGGCGGTATCGAGCATCAGCAAGTGAGCAATAGCAGAACGTGACTCACAGTAATCGTGAATGATGCTGAGAAGAGCCAGAGCCTGCAAAAGGCAGACGAGGTCACTGGGAAGGAACAGCGGCACCGAGCTCAAGGGAGCAATTAGAGCCGTGTCTGTCTGATTGACTGATGGAAGGCTTTTTTGCCTGAAAGCAGTTTAAAGTGTTGTTACTGAAAGGCACTCCCTGCCGGTGAGCAGAGGCAAATGCTCGAACAAAAAGCCGTGCTCGGGCAGACACAGAAAGCTTTAAGGTTTGAGAAAGGAAAAGAGGTGTCCTGTGCCTCAGCACCAACATGTTAAGCTCTCGGCTGCCTGTAAAGTTAAGAAAGCGGCCTTGAGCTAGTAGCTAGTTACTCCAAAAGCACGCTTGCTTCTTCGAGCCAGAATTAAACCAGCAAACTGAAGATGACTTTGCTTTGTTTTCGACTACAGTCCTCTGCATTCCTCGGTGAGCGATCGAAGGGAAGCCGCAAAGATTGCTCTCTTTGGTGATTGTTCACCGTGCGCCTTTTGACACTCCCGGACTCGTGGAGTCACGTGTGCATGACCGAGACTGACTTGGTACCTGCTCATACCGCAGCGCTGTGGGACTGTGAGCTGTTACTTACTCTCCACAATCTGGGCCAGTGGAGCAATGGGGAACGTGTCTAATTACAGGTCAGAAGATTGTAGGTTTGATTTCTAGATTGCTCGAAGGTTTCTGCACACTTTTTAAAATTACAAAATATGCTTTATTTCATAAAATTTAAGAATCCACAAAGTTCAAACTAAACACCACAGTTTCAAAGCAATATAATTCAAAATAATGCATAACAGATCGTACAAAATATGATCCCAATATTACAATTCAATTACATTTCATATTTTATAATACATGGTGAACAATACAAGGTGGGATGGCTTTCCACGGTTCCCTTTCGCCTTAAAGCCTTTGCGTAGGCCGCACGTCGCTTCAGTGCGTCCCGCAGCAGGTACTCCTGGACCTTGGAGTGTGCCAATCAGCAACACTCCGTCGTGGACAGCTCCCTCAGGTTGAAAGCCAGTAGGTTCAGGGCGGACCAAAGGGCCTCCTTCACTTAGTTGATGGTCTTCCAGCAGCAGTTGATATCTGTCTCGGTGTGCGTCCTGGGAAACAGCCCACAGAGCGCAGCGTCCTGTGTTACCGAGGTGTTGGGGATGAGCCGGGACAGATACCAACGCATCTCTCTCCACAACTCTGGCCCGGGAAAATTGGAATCAAAGATTGGCAGGCAAAACTGTAATCGAACAATGGGCGGCCTTTAAAGAGGAGATGGCTCGAGTACAGTCTGGGTACATTCTCACGAGTGGGAAAGGTAGGTCAACTAAAGCCAGATCTCCCTGGATGACGAAAGAGATAGAGTGTAAGATGAAGCAGAGAATGGGGGCGTATGGCAGATGTCAGGGTGATAATACAAGTGAGAACCAGGCTGAATATCGAAATCTCAGAGGAGAAGTAAAAAAGGAAATAAGAGGGGCAAAGAGAGAATATGAGAATAGACGGGCTTCTCACACAAAAAGGGAATCCCAAAGTCTTCGACAGGCATATAAATGAAACGGGTAGTAAGAAGTGGGATGGGGCCGGTTTGGGACCAAAAAGCAAATATACGCATGGTGACAGAGGGCATGGCTGAAGTACTAAATGAGTCTGTCATTACCAAGGAAGAAGATGCTGCCAAAGTCGCAGTAAAAGGGGAGGTAGTTCATCTATTGGATGGGCTAAAAATTGACAAAGAAGAGGTAACAGAAAGGCTGGCTATGCTTAAAGTAGATAAGTCACCCGGTCCAGATGCGATGCATCCGAGGTTGCCGAAGGAAGTAAGGATGGAAATTGCGGAGGTACTGGCCATAATCTTCCAATCATCCTTGGATACGGAGGTGGTGCCATAGGACTGGAGAATTGCAAATGTAACACCCTTGTTCAAAAAAGGGTACCAGGATAAACCCATCAATTACAGGCCAGTCAGTTTCACCTCGGTGGTGGGGAAGCTTTTGGAAAAAATAATCAGGGATAAAATGAATAGCCACTTGGACAAGTGTGGGTTAATAAAGGGACAAATTGGAAAGCCCTTTCAAAGAGCTGGCACAGGCACAGTGGGCTGAATGGCCTTCTCTTGTGCCGTACCTACTATGAAAATATGAAACTATGAACAAAACAATTTCAACAACTTCAACGTCATAAACCTGAAAAAGAATGGCAGCCAGTATGGCAGCAATCGTACTGAGGGACAAACTGGACATCTTACTGAGGTGCAAAGCGGCTATCTTACTGAGGGGCAAGGCAACCAACTTACCAGCGGGCAAGGGGGCAATGTCAAACAAATTGGCCGCCATGAAACTTAAACAAAATGGCCGCACATATCCTGAAACAAAATGACCACCAGAAAGGCAGCCATCTTAATGAGGGGCAAGGTGGAGCTTGTTCTGGTCAGAGACACGGAGAGGGTTCATTTGCTGTTCCTGTTAAATCACTGTTGCACTATAGTTAACGATACAAACTGAGTGAGACTGGCACTAGCTGATGTTTAACACAAAGACAGCGGTGCAGTGAGGGAATTAAACACCAAAACGTGAACTTCTGCTGAAAAAAAAGGATTAACGTTTGTTTTTTTTTGACGTAATGTTCACGGCGAAGGAGAGACCAGACAATCGTACCAAAGGTCAAATTAGCCATTTTGTGTAGAGAATGCAATTCTAGCTTCTATTAAATCAATCAGATTAAAATTGGACTCAATGTGAATGTGGTTCTGATCTGGGATTGTGTTTATTTCTCCATTATTATTTAATCTGAAACAATAACAGTATTTGTAACTGTAACAGAGCAGAAGAGTACTGCGGGACCCTGTCACAAGTAACACAGCACAGGGGGTAAGACTACAGTATGATTTATCACAGAATCCAGCAGCTCACTAGGAAAGTTATACATGGTACAGATGGAGAAGCGAAAAGGTGCAAAGTGATTTTACACTTCAATTTGGAGCAATGATTTTTATCTCCACAAGGTTTAATTTTATAATTAATTCAATGCGCTCTTTTTCCTGAAGAAACTTCAGGCACAAACCATGGCGTTATGAAGAAAACAATCATTTATCATTATTAATACACTAGAACATTTGAGATTATAATTTAAACAACACATTGGGTTTATGCCCGAATTAGAATTGCTTTAACACCAATAAAACAACACATTCTGAATTCCCAACATGCATAACCGTTTGGAAATCCAGTGTCTATCTTAGACTAAGCCCATAACGAAAGTTTTATACTGATGGTTGGCTCAATCTTGCCGGGAAGATTCCGGGTATTTTGATGGAGACCGTTGTCGTGCATCGTGACTTTCTCTTGTATCCAGGTCATCTACTTCACAGGCATTCTGTAAACCAGCATCGAGGCATCAAGCTGGGAGGTCGCGAGCAGTCATTAAGATTCCAGGAAGTGAAAGGTGAGATTGGACCAGTCGTGGTGGATCTGTGTCTCTCCCCACTCAACTTCTGCCCAGCTTTTAAAGAAATTTTGAAGCAGAATCACACCTCTGGGACGGTGGCTTATCAACAATAGGTTCCGACAAATACAGCCCACGATTGATTGACACTTCACTTGTTTTCGCTCAGTGTCCACAACGTAGCCGAGTTAAGTCGGCAGGAGTTCAAACCACTTCTCGCCCTCCTGGAATCGTTCTTGTTGCCATGGTGATCTATCCTCCGCTGTCTGATCTTTTGCAATGTGTCACTAACAAACCTTTAATCGTCCTTTTCCTTCAGACATGCTGAAGCCGATTTATTCTCAGGCCTTCGGTTATCAGTTCAATTTTTACTACACAGAGCAGCTGGGAAACTCCTGCAGTCAGTAATGGTCAGGGTCAGGTACACAAGACTGAGTGACTTTAATGTGCAGCCTCCAGGTATCACCTTTAGAAATGTCAAAATTAAATCCACAAGAGTGTTACCCCAGAACAAACATGAACTGTCTGGCCTGCTTCATCTGCTGTTCTGCTGGTCAGCACTCTCACACACTCCAGGCTGATTACACAGTTTGTTTAATGCTTTCTGCGTTCTATTCTCATTCCTGTCTCTGCCTTCCTTTCACTATATATGTTTGTCCATCTTTCATTGTGTCTGTTCTCTGTTTTTATCGTTGATCTCTGTTGACATTCTGTGCGTTTTTCTATCTTGTTATTTCCACTTCTACTTTTATCAATTTGTGATTCTGTGTCAATGTCTTTCTCTCTCGTTCCATCCACGTCTGCTTGCTCTCTCTCATTATGCTTTCTTTCACGCTTTTTATCGCTCTTTATTTTTATCTCCTGCCGTACAAACTCTCTTTATTTCTCTCCTTCTCCTAGTAACTCTGTCTCTACCTCTCTTTGTTTCTATCTCTCTCGCTCACACACCCTCTCCCTTTCATGTGAATCTCTTAATTTTCTGCGCTTTTGATTCATTATATTGCTTTTGTCCCTCTGTCTCTCTCTCTCGTTGTCGCCCCGTTTCTCTCTTTTCCTGCCTCTCTCTTTCATTCTTTCTCTCTCTCTCTGTCTGTTTCTCTGTCGTTGTTTCTCTCCCGGTCTCTCTCTTCCTCTCTCTGTCTCTCTCTTTTTCTTTGTCTCTGTTTCTCGCCCTCTGTCTCATTCTCGCTCTCTGTATCACTATCTGGCTTTCTCTCACTCTCTATCTCTGTGTATGTCTGTGTGTGTGTGTATGTGTGTGTTTCTCTCCCTCTCTAAATCACCATCCCTCCCCCTCACTTCCTTTCCCTGTCGCTCCCTCTTTATCGATCTCTATGTCTTTCTCTCTCTCTCTCTCTCTCTTCCTCCCTCTCTCTCCCGTTCTCGCTCCCTATCTCTCTCCCTCTCCATTTATGTGGAGTGTCGCCCATTGTGATCAGGCCCACTGCAGCTACTTTTATTCGAAGCTTTGTAATTTATTTCAAGTCCAGCTGATCTCATTCGTGCCGTCAGTTCGAGCAAAAATGCATATGTCGTCTGCAGAATAAATCCTGCCTCAAAACGTCAGATTTTAATAAAATATAATATTAGAAGCATATTTCAGATCATTTAATGGCTCTGTGCTGCTAATATAAAATGTATTTTCCCTCCCCCGGGAAGTGCAGGAGATGGAGTATGAAATGGGATTTAGTTCTAGTGCTTGAAACCCTTCAGCTCTTTCGATGATTTCACTAATTTAACAATTAGATTGAGTGGGTATTTCACCGCGTTCTTCAGCTCCTCTCTGAATTTAGTCTGGGTCAGGACATAAATACACGTGTTTGTGCAGGAACTGAGGAGCTGCAGCATCTTTGATGTGTGTTCTGTGAGAAAAACAGGGTCAGTGATGGAGTAAAAATACCGAATGTCAGCAATTCGCACATAAATGGAATATACAACCTGTGTCAGCCACAACAGTATAAAACTGCCCGATATACTGAAGAGTAAAATGATGGATTTCTTTCGGTTCTCCATCTCTGGATCACTCTGATTCTCTCCATTGCTGCGGCCCCGGAGTCCCCTGCGGACTCGACTGGACATTAAAATACACCTGACCGTCAGAACATTGAGCAGCAAAATCAGACAGAACGGGACACAAGGGGTTAAAATGAGGTGAAACATGTCAAATGCGGCCCATGGGAGGGAAGTACGGAAGCTCGGTTTAATAACACATAACCAAGGAATATTATCAATTATATAGTACGGTTCATATGTAAAGTACCAGGGGGCATTCACCAAACAGCCCAGCACACTCACTGTTCCCAGAACCACAGCCGCCGTTCTCTCGGTGCAATATTTAGTTTTCAGCTTCTCACAACAAATGGCCACAAATCGATCAAAGGTGAAAGCGACTGTGAACCAGACAGAAACACCCGTGGCTGCATTACTCAAGGAGGCAATAAAACTACACACTGGAGTAATGAGCAGGAATGAAACTCCGAAATACATCATACCAATCCAATTCAATATCACACCAATGATAACAACCATGAGATCGCCCACTGCCATTCCAACGAGGTAGACACTGATACATTTGGAGAGACCGCACTTTCCTCGGGACAGGATCACAATCGCCACCAAGTTAACTGTAAGAGAGAGAAAAGGAAGCAGAGAATTTACTGATCAGACCTGGAGCCAAAGCAGCGGTTTGAGCGGATCTGGGATGAAATTTCCAGCATTTTCAGATAGATGTTTTTAAACACAATGATCAATAATAAATTGGGAGATGGATACAGAAAGTGAATAAAGTGAGAACTGGATCCAGTGTAAGGGCTGTGTGAGGGCGCAGTGCCGGTGGGGAAGGGAGGAGGGGTTTTACACACCGGGAATCTAGCGGATTAAAGACGGGTTTGGGCTCTAGACGGAAGGGGAACGAGAGCGAAGTGTCGGGAAGGTGAGGGGACAGGGGGAGGTGCATCTGGTTTGTTGCTCTGGGTTAAGAGAGCCGACCGGGGTGGCACTAATCGAGAAAGTCAGCTGGAGACCGAGCCAGTGAGTGAGATTGGGAGGGAGACAAGGAAAAGGACATGTAGGAGCTGGAGGGGAGTCAGGAGCAGATAGTTTGGGAAAGTGGACAAACTGAAGAAACGGATGAGGAGACAGAGGATTCAATGCAGTGGGAGGAGAGGCTGGGATTCACAGGGAGAGACTGCTGCAGAGTGTTAGAGGAAATCTAATCTATCGGTCCCACTAACACAATCCAACCAATACATTCAACTGTTCATTTCTGTGGTTATTGGTGTCAGGGAACCTGTGTTGGGTATAAAATGTGTTCAATAGATTTACTTTGTACATTCAATTAAAATTAAATTTAAAAGTATCAACAAACTCAACCTCGTTGTTTATTGAAGTCAGCAGAGCTTTAAAAATACAGTATCCCAATATTTCATTACGATGAAGAAATTACTGATTCTATTCTTGAATTTTAATGATGTTTAGTGTTAATGTGGAAAACAAGGAACATTCACAAAAACAGACTGAGGACCTGACAGGGATATAAACATGAGGAGTGAGTCCCACAATAAAAACTCACCCAATCTGACCACATCATAATAATACCTTCAAATCACATTTTCTCTGTTTAATTGTACTGCAAGTTTCAGCAGTTCATTCTGATGAATTATTCACACCACAGCCTCTCGCTTTCCCTCTCAGTCGCCCTCTCTATCACTCACTCTACTCTCTATCTCAAGTCCATTTTCATATCCGATGAAATCGTATCATCCTGTGCCTGCATTCTGTTCACCAGCCCCGTGTTCCACCGATCATAAGAACATAAGAAATAGGAGCAGGAGTAGGCCAATCGGCCCCTCGAGCCTGCTCCGCCATTCAATAAGATCATGGCTGATCTGATCCTAATCTCAAATTTAAATTCATGTCCAATTTCCTGCCCGCTCCACGTAACCCCTAATTCCCTTTACTTCGAGGAAATTGTCTATTTCTGTTTTAAATTTATTTAATGATGTCGCTTCCACAGCTTCCTGAGGCAGCAAATTCCACGGACCTACTACCCGCTGAGTGAAGAAGTTTCTCCTCATCTCAGTTTTGAAAGCGCAGCCCCTTATTCTAAGATTATGCCCCCTAGTTCTAGTTTCACCCATCCTTGGGAACATCCTTACCGCACCCACCCGATCAAGCCCCTTCACAATCTTATATGTTTCAATAAGATGGCCTCTCCTTCTTCTGAACTCCAATGAGTAGAGTCCCAATCTACTCAACCTCTCCTCCTTTGTCTACCCCCTCTTCCCCGGGATTAACCGAGTGAACCTTCTTTGTACTGCCTCGAGAGCAAGTATGTCTTTTCTGAAGTATGGACACCAAAACTGTATGCTGTATTCCAGGTCCGGTCTCACCAATACCTTATATAACTGCAGCAGTACCTCCCTGTTTTTGTATTCTATCCCCATAGCAATAAAAGCCAACATTCCGTTGGCCTTCTTGATCACCTGCTGCACCTGCATACTAACTTTTTGATTTTCTTGCACGAGGACCCCCAGATCCCTTTGTACTGCAGTACTTTGCAGTTTCTCGCCATTAAGATAATCACTTGCTCTCTGATTTTTCCTGCCAAAGTGCGTAACCTCACATTTTCCAATATTGTATTGCATCTGCCAAATCTCCGCCCACTCACCCAGCCTGTCTATATCCCCTTGTCGGTTTTTTATGTCCTCCTCACTCTCTACTTTCCCTCCCATCTTTGTCTCATCTGCAAACTTTGACATGTTACACTCGGTCCCCTCCTCCAAATCGTTAATATAGATTGTAAAGAGTTGGGGACCCAGCACCGACCCCTGCGGAACACCACGAGCGACTGGTTGCCAGTCCGAGAATGAACCATTTATCCCAACTCTCTGCTTCCTGTTCGATAACCAATCCTCCACCCGTGCCAGAATATTACCCCCAATCCAGTGATTCTTTATCTTGAGCAATAATCTTTTATGTGGCACCTTGTCGAATGCCTTCTGAAAGTATAAATACACTACGTCCACTGGTTCCCCTTTATCCACCCTGTACGGTATGTCCTCAAAGAACTCAAGCAAATTTGTCAGACATGACTTCCCCTTCATAAAGCCATGCTGACTTTGTCCTATTAAATTATGTTTATCCAAATGTTCCGCTACTGCCTCCTTAATAATAGACTCCAAAATTTTACCCACCACAGATGTTAGGCTAACTGGCCTATAATTTCTAGCCTGCTGCCTACTACCCTTTTTAAATAAGGGTGTTCCATTTGCAGTTTTCCAATCTGCCGGGACCTTTGCCGAGTTCAGAGATTTTTGGATCCTATTCTCATTGTCGGTTTGTTAAATAGTGAAGCCTCTGTGGAATGGTTTAATGTTTCTGCAGATCATTCAATTCTCTTTTTGTTCACCTACACTCTTCACTTCATCTACAAATCATGGAATAAACAGAATCGAATGCCTCTTCCAGACAGATCTCTCAACAATTTGGATTCCTTTTCCTGCAATTATAAAGTAAAGGGATAGATGGCGGGATTGTTCAATTAACAAGCCGCTAACATCACACTTATTATCTACAGATAAATAGAAGGACTCCTGATTCCAGCAGATACAGTGCAAACTACGAACATACGGACATACGAATTAAGAGAAGGATTAAGCCATTCGGCCCGTCAGGCCTGCTCTGCCATTTTTTAAGATCAGGGCTGAACTGAATGTGACCTCAATCTTACTTTCCCGTTTACCTCCTATAACCTTTGACTCCCTTGTTAATCGGGAATCTATCTAACTCAGCATTAAAAATGCTCAATGACCCTGCCTCGAGCGCTCTCTGGGGAAGGGAGTTCCACAGACTCAGGACCCTCGGAGAGAAAAAAATCTCATAATCTCCGTCTTAAATGGGAGGCCCCTTAGTTTTAAACTGTGACCCCTGGTTCCAGTCTCTCTCATAAGGGGAAACACCCTCTCAACATCTACGCCTTCTGGTCCCCTCAGGATATTGTATGTTTCAATATGACGACCTCTCATTCTACTAAACTCCAGTGTGTGCAGGCCCAACTCGTCCAACATTTCCTCATAAGATAGCTCCCTCATCCCAGGAATCAGTCGATTGAACCTTCTCTGAACCGCCTCCAATGCAATTATGTCCTTTCATAAATAAGGAGACCAAAACTGCACGCAGTATTCCAGATGTGGTTTCACCAATGCCCTGTACAACTGGAGCAAAACATCTCTACTTTTATTTTACATTCCCCTTGCAATAAATGACAACGTTCCATTTGCCTTCCTAATCATTTGTTGTATCTGCAGACTAACTTTTTGAGATTCTTGTACGAGGACCCCCAGGTCCCTCTGCACTTAAGAGTTCTGCAATCTCCCTCCATTTAAATAATATACTGCTCTTCTGTTCCTCCTGCCAAAGTGGACAAGTTCACATTTTCCCACATTATACTCCAGCTGTCAAATTTTTGCCCACGCACTTAACCTATCTATATCCCTTTGCAGATTCCTTACGTCCTCTTCACAACTTACTTTCCTACCTTCATTTGTGTCATCAGCAAATTTAGCAACCATACATTCGGTCCCTTCATCCAAGTCATTAATGCAGCATAATATCAAAACATTTAATTTCACAGTGAAGTCCAGTTACAGTTAGCGCATTCATCCACAGTGAAGCAGAGAAGGAGATGTGAAAGATTCAGCAGCAAACTCAGTTCAGTAGCCAGACATCTGAAGCGGCGTCAGATACACACATAATGAAATAATATTTCATAACAGTGATCACAAATAAATACATTGAAATCCCAGTTAAACTGAAACATGTTATTGGGGATGGAAGACACGCGCTGCCTCCTTGTAAACACTGAGACCGTGAGCTGTCTCATTATCAATCACTGAAGACACATTGATGAAAACTTATTCCAGGACAGGTTAGTTCAACAACAAGAAACTGTTATCAGCTCCTGATGGTCTCATATCAACTCTTAGCCCAGACACCTGATTGCAATACATTCAGTACAGAGAAAAATCCAGTGACAATGCCAGTGTTGGATATACAATGTTCATTACGGATATATGGACTGTGATGGAATACTCTCTACTTGCCTGGATGAGTGCAGCTACAACAGCACTCAAAAAGCTCGACACCATCCAAGATAAAACAGCCCGCTTGATTGGCACCCTGTCCACCACCCTAAACATTCACTCGCTTCATCACCGGTGCAGCAACTCGCCAAGGCTTCTTCGACAGCACCTCCAAAACCCGCGACCTCTACCACCTAGAAGGACAAGAGCAGCAGGCGCGTGGGAACAACACCACCTGCACGTTCCCCTCCAAGTCACACACCATCTTGACTTGGAAATATATCTCCGTTCCTTCATTGCCGCTGGGTCAAAATCCCCGCACTCCCTTCCTAACAGCACTGTGGGAGAACCTTCACCGCACGGACTGCAGCGGTTCAAGAAGGCGGCTCACCACCACCTTCTCAAGTGCAATTATGGATGGGCAATAAATGCCGGTCTCACCAGCGACGCCCACATCCCATGAACGAATATAGAAAAAAATGCATCTCCTACAAGATCGAAAGAGCAAAGACTTAACACATTCCATTATTCAACCAACAAAACAGAACAGGTAACTGTGTAAAATATGCAGGGTGAAGGAACAATTTTCCAAGTACAGCAGCAGAGGTAACACCGATTTACACCATTAACAGATGAGATAACGGCTTACCCGGAACTCCAATGGCTGCAAGAACAGGATAATAAATGCGTGTTATCTGAATCATTATTGGATATCCCATTTCGGTGAGAAGCATTGACTTCTGTTGCCCTCGGTAACACAGTTCTGGCAGGCACTCTGAGCTGATCTATACCAACAAGCCCTGATTTATACAGGGGATATGTCTCCACTGACACGGTTTTACCCCTGACCATTGCTGTTAGTTACAGTCAGTTTAACAAACACATTATATCAGCAGCTTTGACTCCGATGTAAATAATGTGGTGAATAAAACACAAACATCTCAAAGCCCAGGTTATTAACTTAATCAGATCTCTCTCAGGAATAAAGTTTAAATCTGTTCTCATACAGGACTGATCCAACAATAATGCGCTGCTCCATTTACGGTTTTTATATAACTTTATTGACCATGTTCACACCTGGTGATTCATTTATAATTTAGACCGATTTCTCCACAGTGTGGACTGAATCCAGGGACACAAGCAGACCCGTTTCACTCTGTTCCTGCAATTTCCCAGTTAAAATATGAATTGTGAGTCTCTGACACGAGGACAGTTAAAGGGCAGGTTGAGGATTGCAGCCTAGAAATGAATGTGGGTGATATTAGGGGACGGACACTGAACGTGTCCCATTGACATTCCTCTCTCCGCTATTTTACTGCGGATGTTTCCCCGTTTATTCTACATTGGTTAACGTCTCCAGTAAAATTGGCCCCGTGTAACACCGAGCTGAGCTCATGACCCGAAGTGACCTCCATCACAACGGCCCCGTGATTCCCTCACCCGCCTCCATTCCTTCCTCAGCCCGTTGCCATTGAAACCCTCATCAATGCCTCTGTCTCCTCCAGACTCCATTCCCCCAATGCACTCCTGACCGGCCACACAACCTCCATCTTCCATAAATCTCCAAAACTGTGTAGTCCGTGTCCAACCAGCACCAGGTCCTGTTCGGCCTTATTGACCCTCAATTGCTTCCGGTCCCGTATCCATTACTTTTATAATTCTTATCCTTGGGTTTAATGCCCTCCATGGCCAGCGCTTCCCCATCTCTACACCCACAGACAACCCACCCGTCACCTCCTCATCCATCGGACACTGGCCTCTTCTGGTGGGACGACACTCACTTGGTTCCACTAACCTATCTGATCAGAGCCAGGCGAAGCTTCTCTTCCCACCCTATCACAGTTATCTCTGATGTTACTAAAAGTTCAGTCCTTGGATCCCTCCTCTTCCTCATCCACATGCTGCCCTTTGGTGACATCGTCCACAGACTTGGAGCAGCTTTCAGATAGACGCTGAAAAAGCACCAACTCCATTGACCCTTCCAATGTCTTTGTGTTTTCAGGCCCACACTTTCTGCTTTAGATGAGTCAACATTTCCTCCAGTTAAAAACTGGGAAGTCACAGATTCCATCCCCACCGCTGGCTTTTTGATTGGTGAGTCTCTCACCAATCACCAAAGCCTTTACTGTCCTGCATTGGATTCCAGTCTCCTAAGCCTGTAGTTTATTTTTATTCTTTCTTACATTTAAATCCATCAGGGCCTCACCCCTCCCGATCTCTGTAACTTCCTCCATTACGACACCCCCTCCCAAACACTCTGCTCCTCCACCTATGGTCGCTTGTGCACCCGCACTCCATTTACCCTACTTTTGACACCCGTGCCTTCAGCCATATCCACGTTCCAGAAAGCACAACCTGAGCCCCTCCATCTCCCTCTCCCCCTTTCAGGTGTCAGACGTGGCTCAGTGGTCGCAGTCTCGCCTCTGAGTTAGAAGGTTGTGAATTCAAGTCTAACTCCAGAGACTTGAACACATAATCCGGGCAGACACTACAGTGCAATTCTGAGGGAGCATTGTACAGTCGGAGGGTCAGTACTGAGGGAGTGCTGCACTGTCGGAGGGTCAGTACTGAGGGAATGCTGCACTGTCGGAGGGGCAGTACTGATGGAGTGCTGGATTGAGGGAACACAGTACCGATGGAGGATCAGTACTGAGGGAGCGCAGTACTGTCGAAGGGGCAGTATTGAGGAAGTGCTGCACTGTCGGAGGGTCAGTAGTGAATGAGCGCTGTACTGCCGAAAGGGTAGTATTGAGGAAGTGCTGCACTGTCGGAGGGTCAGTAGTGAAGGAGCGCTGTACTGTCGAAGGAGCAGTATTGAGGAAGTGCTGCACTGTCGGAGGGTCAGTAGTGAAGGAGCGCTGTACTGTTGAAGGGGTAGTATTGAGGAGGTTCTGCACTGTCGGAGGGGCAGTAGTGAAGGAGCGCTGTACTGTCGAAGGGGTGGTATTGAGGAAGTGCTGCACTGTTGTGGATGCCGCCTTGCAGACGAGACGTTAAACCGAAGCTCCATCTGCCTTCCGAGGTAGATGTAAAAGATCCCACGGCATTATTCGAAAAAGTGCGGGCTAGTTCTCCCCGGTGTCCTGAGCAATATTTATCCCTCAACGATCTTCATTAAAACCGATTTTCTAGTCATTCATCTCATTGTAATATGTGGGATCTTATTGTGTACAAATTGGCTGCAGCATTTACTACATTACCACAATGACTACACTTCAAAATCAGAGAATCATAGAATGGTTACAGCGCAGCAGGAGGCCATTCGGCCGATCGAGCCCGTGCCGGCTCTTTGCAAGAGCAATCCAGTTAGTCCCAATCCCCCGCTCTACCCCGTAGCCCTGCAAAGTTTTTCGCTTCAAGTATTTATCCAATTCCTTTTTGAAGGCCATGATTGAATTTGCTTCCACCACCCTTTCAGGCAGCTCATTCCAGATCATAACCACTCGCTGCGTAAAAAAAGTTTTTCCTCATGTCGCCTTTTGTTATTTTGCCAATCACCTGAAACGATTTTGAACGCTTCTATCAAATCACCTCTTAACCTTCTCTGCTCCAAGGAGAACAACCTCAGCTTCTCCAGACTCTCCACGTAACTGAAGTCCCTCATCCCTGGAACCATTGTCGTAAATCTTTTCTGCACCCTCTCTATCTTCATCACATCCTTCCTAAAGTGTGGTGCCCAGAATTGGACACAATACTCCAGTTGTGGTCGAACCAGTGTTTTATAAAGGTTCCACATAACTTACTTTCTTTTGCACTCCATGTCTGTATTTATAAAGCCCTTGACACCACATGGCTTTTTAACCGATTTCTCAAACTATCCTGCCACCTTCAAAGATTTGTGCACATATACCCCCAAGACTCTCTTTTCCTGCATCCCCTTTAGAATTGTACCATTTAGTTTATATTGCTTCTCCTCTTTATTCCAGCCAAAATGTATCACTTCGCAAATCTCTGCGTTAATTTCATCTGCCATGTGTCCGCCCATTCCACCAGCCTGTCTTTGTCCTCTTGAAATCTACACTATCCTCCTCACTGTTCACTACACTTCCAATTTTTGAGCCATCTGCAAATTTTGAAATTGTGCCCTGTGCACCCAATTCCAAATCATTAATATATATCAAGAAAAGCATTGTTCCTGATACCAACCCCTGGGGAACACTTCCTACAGTCTGAAGAACAACCGTTCACTCCCACTCTCTGTTTACTGTCACTGAGCCAATTTCATATCCATGCTCCCACTGCCCCTTTAATTCCTTGGGCTTCAATTCTGCTGACAAGCCTATTATGTGGAACATTATCAAACAACGTTTGAAAGTCCATATACACATCAACTGCATTGCCCTCATCAACCCTCTGTTACCTGATCAAAAAACTCAGTCTAGTTAGTTAGACACGATTTGCCTTTAACAAATTCGTGCTGGCTTTCCTTTACTCATCCACACTTTTCCAAGTGACAATTAATGTTGTCTCGGATTATCGTTTCTAAAAGCTTCCCCACCACCGAGGTTAAACTGACTGGCCAGTAGTTGCCGGGTTTATCCTTAAACCCTTTTTTGAATAAGGATGTAACATTTGCAATTCTCCGGTCCTCGGGCACCACCCCCATATCTACGGATGATTGGAAGATTATGGCCAGAATCTCTGCAATTTCCACCCTTACTTCCCTCAGCAATCATGAATGCATCCCAGCTGGACCGGGTGAATTATTTATTTAAGTACAGCCAGCCTTTTTTGTAATTCCTCTATCAATTTTTAGCCTATCCAGTATCTCAACTACCTCCCTTTTTCTGTAACTTGGCAGCATCTTCTTCCTTGGTAACGATACAGGTAAAGTACTCATTTCGTACCTCAGCTCGGATGCAGGGACTGAGCATAACAATTAGAGCCAGGACGTGCAGGAGTCAAATTAAGAAATCCTTCTACGTACAAAGGGTGGGAGAAGTTTGGAATACTCCTCTGCAAACGGCAGTTCATTCCAGCTCAATCCAGAATTCTAAATCTGAGATTGATGGATTTCTGTGAACCAAGGGTATAAAGGGATATGGGGCTAAGGCGGGTATATGGAGTCAGATTACAGGTCCACCCTGATCTGATCGAATGGTAGAAAAGGCTCGAGGGGCAAAATGCCACGGCCACTCGCTGTCTCCTGATATGTGCCAGCTTCTCCTGCAAGAAAGCGGGTGATGTTCCGATCATGGTTGAATAGCTGCCAGTGTGTGTGGCCTGTGAGTTGTGGGTGTGCTGCTTGCAACGGTGATAATGTGTAATGGTGAGAGGGTTGAGTACTGAAGGAAAGAGTTTGTTGCTATGTGGGTGATGGGGGGTGTAGTGCATGGAGCAATGGGTGCGGCTGGTGGTGTAGTTGGTTGGAGGCGCTACTTGACAGTTGACCTCACTCACCTTGACCACTCATGTCAAAGCATTGAATTTCTTCCTGTACTGCATCCATGTTCATGATGCTGTGCACCTGGCATTGACCTCATCCCCGACTGCCTCCCACTACCTTTTGGGTGTATGTCTGGAGGACCTCTTGCCCACCGTGGATATCGGATGCCCCTCCTTCAGTCCACCTCTTACACCAAGGCCTCTGGTGCATCAGCAGAGAACCTTGGTGCACGGAGTCTCAGGCCGGCACATTGGTGAGGTCTGGCCTGCAGATTGGAGGATGTGGGATTTACTGGTGTGCAACCTTTATTTAATATTTTTAATTAACTCATCAGTATTTAAAAATAGGGATGGGACCTGTATCTGTGCTTTACACGTGCGATGTCTGATCTCCGTTCAGACTCCGTGCAGACAGCAGTCTGTTCTATTCAGCAAATAACAGGTACTCGCTCCCTTGAAGAGATTTCTAACAGACAGCCTGCCTTTAAGAAATAGGAGCTACCCCCTGCTGGTGGAAAGTGCGAATTGCATGGAATCCTCGTTCAACGCTGATTTCCAACGCAGATTGCAGGTGAGTCCTCAGGGCTGACGAAAATCTTGTCCTGCCTGCGCAGGGCCCATTGGGCGCGGGGTAATAGCGGATCGTGCTGCACCCGCCCAAAAACAGGTCCTATCCAATTATCCCCCTCAATGTCCAGGTAACATTCTAGTAAATCTGCGTTGCACTCCCAAGGCCAATGTGACCTTCCTAAAGTGTGGTATCCAGAACTGAACACAGTACTCCAGGTGTGGTCTAATCAGGGCTTTGTATATTTGTAGTATAACTTCTACCCCATTGTATTCTGGTCCTCTATATATAAAGGCCAGCATCCCATTATCCTTTATTGATTATTTTCTGTACCTG
This sequence comes from Heptranchias perlo, assembly GCF_035084215.1. Taxonomy (NCBI): domain Eukaryota; kingdom Metazoa; phylum Chordata; class Chondrichthyes; order Hexanchiformes; family Hexanchidae; genus Heptranchias; species Heptranchias perlo. The sequence goes on along the minus strand of NW_027138527.1, from coordinate 1,340,195 downwards.
TCCATAATATTTTAATGATCCATACACATGGACCTCTAAGTCTCTTGTGATTTTGTGATTTCCGTTCCCACTGCTGTTTCCCTGCACCAGTTACAAAGTACAGTCCTGGTCCCACTGCTGCTGAGACCCTGTGCTTCTGCCATCTCAAGCCTTCATTTCTCCAACACTCTCGTCACCTCACATATTTAAATTAGCCGAGCTAGGAAATACCACCTGGAATCACAGAGCCTTACCCGAATATCGCTCGGTGTGACCTGTCCATTTAAAGGGGCATCACACTGTCATCTCACGGTGTGACCCGTCCGGTTAAAGGGGCCTCATCCTGAGATCTAACGTTGTGACACATCCAGCTAAAGGGACTTCACCTCATGATCTCACGGTGTGACACATCCAGTTCAAGCGGTCTCACCCTGAGATCTCACGGTGTGACCCATTCAGTTAAAGGGACCTCACCCTGAGATCTGACGTTGTGACTCGTCCAATTAAAGCAGTCTCACCCTGAGATCTCACCGTGTGACCCGTCCGGTTCAAGAGGCTTCACCCTGTGATCTCACGGTGTGACACCTCCAGTTTAAGGGGCCGCACGCTATGATCTCACGGTGTGACCCGTCCAGTTAAAGAGGCTTCACCCTCTGATCTCACGGTTTGACCCGTCCAGTTAAATGAGCCTCACTCTCTGATCTCACGGTTTGACATGTCCAGTTAAAGGGGCCTCACCCTCTGATCTCACGGTTTGACCCGTCCAGTTAAAGGGACGAGAGAGAGACAGAGGAAATTGTCCCAGATCCAGAAAAGCATGCAGGATCTGCTCCAGCTGCAGTCGATGGGGATCGATGTCGGGAAAGGACTCAGGGAGTTGAAGGGCCAGCAAGTCTCGATCTTCACCTCCGAGGCCTCGAAGATCACCTTTCGGTCCAGAGTCCACTCCGTGCAGCAGGGCGAGAAGTGTTCGCGTTTCTTCGTCCAGAAGCTGCACAGAGAGACCTCTGGTGATCAGCAGCCTGAAGGAGGAAGACGGCTCGGTGACGCCTTGACAGACCGACATACTGAGTATCAGAAAATCTTTATATGCCGGTCTGTATGACGCAAAGCCCAGAGACACCACGGCCTCCCAATCCTTCCTGTCCTCTATTACGGATGTCTTAGAGGACAGCGAACAGGAGCGCCTGGATCGGCCATTGACCTTGGAGAAGCTGACAAAGGCCGTCCGGTCTTTGGAGAAGAGTAGAACTCCGGGGAGCGATGGCTTACCGGTTGAGTTGTACTCGGCTCTGTGTGATTGGACTGGCCAAGAGCTACTGGATGTGTACGGGGGTATGCTTCTGGCAGGCAGCATTTCAGAGTCCATGAGGAAAGGCATCATCACTGTCATCTACAAGCAGAAGAGGGAGAGGGGGAATTCAAAAATTGGCGACCCATTTCTTTGCTAAATGTCAACTACAAGATTCTGTCGAAGGCCATCGCCAACAGGCTCGAGTCCGCTCTGGAGCAGGTGATCCACCCGGATCAGACCTGTACTGTACCCGGCAGAAAGTCTCTGATAGCCTGGTACTGTCCAGGTATACGATCGTCTACATGTAGGAAAGGGGGGTGAACACCTGCCTCATCAGCCCGGAATAGGACAAGGCCTTTGACAGAATATCCAAAACATACATGATGAATGTGCTGTCCAAAATGGGCTTTGGGGAGGAAATGTCCAATTGGACCTGACTGCTCCATGTGGACCTTCATAGCGCAGTCCTAATCAATGGGCTGGAGTCGGAGAGTTTTCTGATCAGATTTGGAGTCAGGCAGGGCTGTCCTCTCTCCATGGACTTGTTCATATGTGGTATCGAGCCGTTTGCCCCGTCCGTCAGGAAGAACACAAGTATCAGGGGGCTGACGATCCCAGGAAGCGGAGGCTCTCAGATTACGGCCTCCCTGTACATGGATGACGTCACTGCCTTTTGTTCCGATCAGCAGTCGGTCCACAGATTGATGGGCATCTGCGATCGTTTCGAACTGGCCTCGGTGTCCAGAGTGAACTACAGTAAGGGTGAGGCCATGTTCTATGGCAGGTGGGAGACCCGATCGTTTGTCCTCTTCACCGTCAGGTCCGACTAACTGATGGTACTTGCGAGCTGGTTCATGGGGCCCCAGGCCTCCACCAAGCAATGGGAGGAGCGGTTCGCCAAGGCCAATCAGAAGCTTGGAATGTTGGTGGGACACTCTCTCTCAATAACAGGCAGGAACCTGGTGATAAGGTGTGAGGTACTCGCGGTGTTGCTCTACATGGCCCAGGTCTGGCCCATTCTCCACAACTCCGTCATCACGGTCACCCGAGCTATCTTCCACTTTTTCTGGAGGTCCAAGGTAGAACGCGCCCACAGGGACACCATGTACAAAGCTCCAAACAAAGGGGACAGAAGCGTCACCAATACTGACCTGATCCTGATGGCCACCTTTGTGTGTGGCTTCCTCAGGATGTGTGTGGAGTCCCGGTACACAAACACCAAGTGTCACTATGTGCTGAGTTTCTCCTGTCGAAAACATTGAGAAAACTGGGTCTGGCCATGCTGGCCGAGGAGACGAAGGACGTACCGTCCAGCTCGACCACCCCACCCTACCTGCCCCAGGTGGCGAAGATCCTGAGGAGAAACCACTTCGACCACAAGGCCGTCAGACAGTGGTTGACGAGGAACGTTCTGGGGGTCCTGCAGGAAAAGGAGAGGATGAATCCGATCAGGCAGATCCCCGACCAGACGGTCGATGCCATTTGGCAGAACATCTCGTCGCCGGAACTGACCAACAGATACCAGGATGTGGTCTGGATGGTGGTGAGATCCGCGCTCCCAGTGCGGGCATTCCAACATGGACAAAATCTCTGCACCACCTCAAGCTGCCTTCAAGGCTGCAACGGGGATGAGACCATCGTGCGTATCCTGATGGATTGGTCCTTCACGCAGAATATGTGGAGAGAAATGCGTTGGTCTCTGTCCCAGTTCATCCCCAACACCTCGGTAGCACAGGACGCTGTGCTCTACGGGCTGTTCCACGGGACGGACACCGAGACAGATATCAACAGCTGCTGGAAGACCATCAACTCGGTGAAGGAGGCCCTTTGGTCCTCTGGAAACCTTCTGGTCTCCCAGCTGAAGGAGCGGTCCACGAGCGAGTGTTGCCGACTGACACACTCCAAGGTCCAGGGGAATGTGCTGCGGGATGCACTGAGGCATGGTGCGGCCTATACAAGGGCTCTATGGGGAAAGAGCATCGTGTAAAGCCATCCCACCTTTTATTATACAGAATGTATTTTAAGACATGTACTGTGTATTGCATTGAAATAATGGGATCATAGTGTGTGCGATCTGTTTTGTATTGTTTTGAATTAAAATTGAGACATTTCCCCTGAACTTTATGTGTCCTTAAATTTTATGAAATAAAGTATATTTTGAAAATAAAAAAAAACATTGCGAGAGACCTGTCCGAAAGACTGACAGAAGTCTTTTTTTGCCTGAAAGTGATGTCCGGTTTGACGTGTTGTTGCTCAAAGGCACTCCCTGCTGGTGAGCAGAGGCAAATGCTGGAGCAAAACAGCTTTCAGGTTTGAGAAAGGAAAAGCGCCAACATTTTAAGCAGTCAGCAGTCTGTAATGTGAAGAAAGCGGCCTTGAGCTTAATACCGCTTACTCCAAAAGCACGTTCGTTATTTTGAGCCAGAATTAAACCAACGATTTAAGAGTGATTTTGCTTTCAAGTTTTAATCTCTACAAATATTCCACACTACCAGCTGAGCTATCGAAGGGAAGCAGCAAAGGACCCTCTCTTTGGTGATTGCTCACCGTGCGCCTTTTGACACTCCCGGACTCGTGGCGTCGCGTGGGCTTGACCGAGACTGACTCGGTACCTGCTCATACCGCAGCGCTGTGAGCGTGTGAGCTCCGATTTACTCTCCACACCTTTGGCCAGTCGAGCAATGGGGAACGTGTCTGACCAAAGTTCAGAAGATTGTTGGTTCGATTTCCACCTGGATGGAGAGTTTTTGCAAACTGCCGATTAGTTTATGATTTTACACCTTGCAAACTGTCCTACTTGATAGTGCTGCCTCGATATTTATGCATCAAGTGCCTTCTTAGCGCAGCAGGCAGCGCGTCAGTCTCATAATCTGAAGGTCCTGAGTTCAATCCTCAGAGAAGGCGTTATTAAGCTTTTTTTTTCCATCTTTGCTCAAGACCAAAATCAATTTTTTTTCTTCCTGCAGCACACCAAAAGATTTGCTGCCCCTTGACCTCTCTGTACCGTAGCACGCAGTGAAGCTTAAGAAGTACATGGACCATGGGCTCGCTGAAAACTGACGCCAGTTTTGTTTTTGGACAATTGACCCAAGTCAAAAGGTGAGTGGAGAATGCAAGAATCTATCCTGCCATCTCTCACATGCTCAGCGAACACTCGACCAGAATCATCGAAAGGTGACAGCACGGAAGGAGGCCATTCTGCCCATCGAGTCTACACCAGCTCTATGCAAGAGCAATCCAGCTGGTCCCACTTCCTCGCCCCATCGTTTTTCCTCATGTCGTCTTTGGTTCTTTTGCCAATCACCTTAAATCTATGTCCTCTGGTCCTTCACCCTTCTGCAAATGGGAACGATTTCTCCCTATATACTCTGTCTAAACACTTCATGGTTTTGAAAATCTCTATCAAATCTCCTTGCAACCGACTCTATTCCCAGAAGAACAATACCAGCTTCTCCAGTCTATCCACGTAACTAAAGTTTCTCATCCCTGGAATCATTCTAGTAAATCTCTTCTGCACCCTCTTGAACGCCTTCATATCTTTCCAAAAGTGCGGCGCCCAGAAGTGGACATAATACTCCAGTTGTGGCTGAACCAGTGTTTTATAAAGGTTCATCGTGACTTCCATACTTTAGTACTCTCTGCCTCTATTTATAAAGCCCAGGATCCCGTATTTTTTTTTAACCACTTTCTCATCCTGCCCTGCCACTTTCAATGATATGTGCACATATACCCCCAGATCTCTCTCTTACTGTATCACTGTTAGAATTGTGCCCTCTAGTTTATATTGCCTCTCCTCGTTCTTCCTGCCGAAATGCATCAATTCGCATTTTTCTTCGTTAAATTTCATTTTCCATGTGTCCGCCCATGCAACCAGTCTGTATATATTCTCCTGAAGTTTATCACTGTCCTCCTCACTGTTCTTAACCCTTACCAGTTTGGTGTCATCTGCAAATTTGGAAATTGTGCCCTGTATACCCAAGTTCAAGTCATTAATATATGTCAAGGAAAGAAGTGGTCACAGCACCGACCCCAGGGGAACACCACTGTCCACATCCCTGCAGTCCGAAAAACAACAGTTCACCACAACTCTGTTTCCTGTCCCTTTGCCGATTCTGTATCCATGTTGCTACTGCCCCCTTTATTCAATGCCCTTCACAGTCGTTGTTTCGCACTCGCCTCCAAGCAGCTCCACGATCAGCAGAGAAATCTTGCCTTGGGTTGGCCCCCTCCCTGACGACAATCAATACTTTGCTCCAATCGGTGGTATCGAGCATCAGCAAGTGAGCAACAGTCGAACGGGAAGCCACAGTAATCGTGAATGATGCTGAGAAGAGCCCGAGCCTGCGGAAGGTAGACGAGATCACAGGAAAGGAACAGCGGCCCCGAGCTTGAGGGAGCAGCGACAGCCCTGTCTGTCTGCCTGATCGAAGACTGTTTTGCCTGAAAGCGGTTTGAAGTGTTGTTGCTCAAAGGCACTCCCTGCTGGTGAGCAGAGGCAAATGCTCGAGCAAAACAGCCGTGTTCTGACAGACACAGAAAGCTTTAAGGTTTGACAAAGGAAAAGTGGTCTCCTGTGCCTCAGCGCCAACATGTTAAGCTATAGGCTGCATGTAAAGTTAAGAGAATGGCTTTGAGCTACTTACTCCAAAAGCACGTTTATTACTTCGAACCAGCAAACTTTGATCTGTTAATTGTACTATAGTCCTCCGCTCCACAAGCTGATCGATCGAAAGGAAGCAGCTTATGTCTCTCTCTTTGGTGATTGTTCACCGTGCACCTTTTGACACTTCCGGACTCGCGGAATCGCGTGGGCATGACCGAAACTGACTCGGTAACTGCTCATTCTCCAGCGCACTGGGAGTGTGAGTTATTGCATGCTTTTTGAAAACTGGCCCAGTGGAGCAATGGATAACGTGTGGAGGGTCGATACCCGTTTGATTCGAAAGTTTCTGCGAATTTTTTTTATTACAAAACATATATTACTGCATAAATTTTAAGAATACACAGAGTTAAAACTAAATTTCACAATTTCGAAGCAATACAGTACAATACAGACCGTATCTCACGGTATGAACCGTCCAGTTAAAGGGGCCTCATGCTGTGATCTCACGGTGTGATCCATCCAGTTAAAGGGACCTCAAAGATTATCTTTCGTTCCAGAGTCCACTCCGTGGAGCAGGACGAGAAGTGATCGCGCTTCTTCTTCCAGAAGCTGCTCAGGGAGACTTCTGTGATCAGCAGCCTGAAGAAGGAAGAGTGCTCGGTGACGTCTTCACAGACCGACATACTGAGTCCACCCCACCTTGTAATTTGCTAATTTACCTCATGCTTTAATATTGCATTTTTTTGACAAAGATTAGAAAGCCATTTGATAAACTTGAGTAATGAAGAAGGAGAGTCAGAAAGCGATAGAGAAACAACAACAGAGCAATAAACAGGTGGAGTGAGAAACAGATATAGAGACATAGGGAGATAAAGGTAAACAGATAGATAGCTATATAGATAGATAGATGGATAGATAGAGATCGATAGATAGGTAAGTCTACATATAGATAGATGGCTAGAGAGATGTATAGATAGAGAGAGTTGGATAGAGAGATATATAGATAGATAGATGGATGGCTAGATAGATGGATAGAGAGATATATAGATGGATAGATATTTAAATAGATGGATGGATAGATAGATGGATAGAGAGATATATAGATAGAAAGATAAATAGATAGGTAGATGGATCGAGAGACAGATGGATAATTAGATAGATGGATAGAGAGATAGATAGATAGAGAGATAGATAGATAGTGAGATAGATGAATAGATAGATAGAAAGATAGATAGATAGATAGATAGATCGATAGATGGATAGATAGGTTGATAGAGAGATAGATAGATAGGTAGATAGTTAAACAGATGGATGGATAGATAGATGGATGGATAGATAGATGGATAGAGAGATATATAGATAGAAAGATAGATAGATAGGCAGATGGATAGCGAGATAGATGGATAGAGAGATATATAGGTAGAGAGATAGATGAATGGAGAGGTAGATGGATAGAAAGATAGATAGATAGAAAAAATACATTTAAAGCAGTGGAGAGACAATGATACATTCGAATCGGTCGAAGGAGATTGATATTGATTTTTAATAAGGTGAAAATAACAATGGATATAGTTGAAAGAGATAAAGAAACATAAAATTCGGAGAAAGAGAGCACGATAGACAGATTTATAATTAGAGACAGAGTGAGAGATTGGCAGAAGCAGCGATGGAGAAATGGAGTAAGTTGGAACATTGGAGGGGGGGCGGGGAGTGGGTGCAGGAATAGTCCGTCTTTTTGTGATAGTTTAATTGAAATGTATTGTGTCAATTGAAGATCAATTAGCAATGGACAGCTACAGATTGCCCGGTACAAACTCAAATACCCCTCGCCCCAATAAAGCTATGCTGGTAAAGAAACAACTCCATTCAAACCCAAACTGAACTGCAACAAATCAGCAAAGGTTACTTGAAAGGCATCTAGTGATGAGCTTCAGACGAAATGTACTGGGGATGTTGCACTGAATTATGCCGACAATGGAAGGCCCTGCGGTGATATTACGCACCACGTGTTTCTCTGCTCTAATGTTGAGAAAAGACTCGAAATTAATTGAATACAATTGCAGCTCCTGAACGGGACTTTCTCCTGCAGCTTAATATCCTCTGAACAGATCCGCCGCCTGTCAAGGTCAACCTGCTTGTCCTGGTCGGACTTTGACATTTCAGTTAATGGTTAGCTTTGGGGTACAGTATTTGTTTGAGTTGAACTATTAGTTTGAGGTGCTGTATTGTTTGAGGAACACTATTAGTTTGAAGTGAGATATTTGTTTGAGGAACACTATTGGTTTGAGTGCTGGATTTGTTTGAGGAACACTATTAATTTGAGGTGCTGGATTAGTTTGAGGAACACTATTAGTTTGAGGTGCTGTATTTGTTTGAGGAACACTATTAATTTGAGGTGCTGGATTAGTTTGAGGAACTCTATTAGTTTGAGGTGCTGTATTAGTTTGAGGAACACTATTAGTTTGAGGTGCTGTATTTGTTTGAGGAACACTATTAGTTTGAGGTGCTGTATTTGTTTGAGGAACACTATTAGTTTGAGGTGCTGTATTTGTTTGAGGAACACTATTAGTTTGAGGTGCTGTATTTGTTTGAGGAACACTATTAGTTTGAGGTGCTGTATTTGTTTGAGGAACACTATTAGTTTGAGGTGCTGTATTTGTTTGAGGAACACTATTAGTTTGAGGTGCTGTATTTGTTTGAGGAACACTATTAGTTTGAGGTGCTGTATTTGTTTTAGGAACACTATTAGTTTGAGGTGCTCTATTTGTTTTAGGAACAATATTAGTTTGAGGTGCTGTATTTGTTTGAGGAACACTATTATTTTGAGGTGCTGGATTAGTTTGAGGAACACGATCAGTTTGAGGCGCTGTATTTGTTTTAGGAACACTATTAGTTTGAGGTGCTGTATTTGTTTGAAGAACACTATTGGTTTGAGGTGCTGGATTAGTTTGAGGAACACTATTAGTTTGAGGTGCTGTATCTGTTTGAAGAACACTATTAGTTTGAGGTGCTGGATTAGTTTGAGGAACACTATTAGTTTGAGGTGCTGGATTAGTTTGAGGAACACTATTAGTTTGAGGTGCTGTATTTGTTTGAAGAACAGTATGAGTTTGAGGTGCTGGATTAGTTTGAGGAACACTATTAGTTTGAGGTGCTGTATTTGTTTGAGGAACACTATTAGTTTGAGGTGCTGTATTTGTTTGAGGAGCACTTTTAGTTTGAGGTGCTGTATTAGTTTGAGGAACACGATTAGTTTGAGGTGCTGTATTTGTTTGAGGCACACTATTAGTTTGAGGTGCTGTATTAGTTTGAGGAACACGATTAGTTTGAGGTGCTGTATTTGTTTGAGGAACACTATTAGTTTGAGGTCCTGTATTTGTATTAGGAACACAATTAGTTTGAGGTGCTGTATTTGTTTGAGGTACAGTATTATTACGAGGTACTGTATTAGTTTGAGGTGCTGTATTTGTTTGAGGAACACTCTTAGTTTGAGGTGTTGTATTTGTTTGAGGTACACTATTAGTTTGAGGTGCTGTATTTGTTTGAGGAACACTATTAGTTTGAGGTGCTGTATTTGTTTTAGGAACACTATTAGTTTGAGGTGCTGTATTTGTTTTAGGAACACTATTAGTTTGAGGTGCTGTATTTGTTTGAGGTACTGTATTAATTCGAGATACGTTATTAGCTTGAGGTACTGTATTAGTTTGAGGTACTGTATTTGTTTGAGGCACTGTATTAATTCGAGGTACAGTGTTAGTTTGAGGTGCTGCGTTAGTTTGAAGTGCTGTGTTAGTTTAAGATGCTGTACTAATTTGAGGTAATATATTAGTTCGAGGTACTGTATTAGCTTGAGGTGCTGTATCAATTTGATGTGCTGTATCAGTTTGAGGTGCTGTATTAGTGTGAGGTGCTGTATTAGTTTGAGGTGTTGTATTAGTTTGAGGTGTTGTAGTAGTTTGTGGTGTTATATTATTTTCAGAATCTGTGTCAGTTTGAGGTTCTGTGTTAGATTAAGGTGTTGCATTCGTTTGAGGTACTGTATTAGTTTGAGGTACTGTATTAGTTTGAGGTACTTTTTTAGTTTGAGATACTGTATTAGTTTGAGATGCTGTATTAGTTTGAGGTATTCGATTAGTTTCAGGCTCTGTATCGGTTTGAGGTATTTATTAGTTTGAGATGATGTATTAGTTTGAGGTACTATATTAGTTTCAGGTTCTTTATCGTTTGAGGTACTTTATTAGTTTGAGCTACTGAATTAGATTAAGATGCTGTATTAGTTTGAGGTATTATATTAGTTTCAGGTTCTGTATCGGTTTGTATTAGTTTAAGGTGTTGTATTAGTTTGAGGTACTGTATTAGTATGAGACGATGTATTAGCTTGAGGTATTATATTAGTTTCAGGTTCTCGATACGTTTGAGGTACTGTATTAGTTTGAGGTACTATTTTAGTTTGAGAAACTCGATCAGTTTGAGGTGTTATATTAGTTTGGGGTATCTGGATTGTAAGGAAAGAGTTAGTCTTTATATTGAAGTAATATTAACCTTTAGCTTTTGCCTCTTAAGTAAGGAAGTATAAATCTCTGTTGGGAGAATGAAACTACAATCATAAGACAGATTTGCTTCATTTTATATGCATGCATATGTTTAACATAGAGACTAGTAGATTCTGAAGTCCAGAAACTCTTGGATTGCAGCTGATATCATAATACTCGTAAGTTAATTGTCCTTTTGATATAAACAATTCTCTGACAATCATAACAAGGCCTTTAAATCATTCAGAGTTGGTGAGTATGTGCATCATACAGCATTGTGTGCTATTCGTCTTACCAGCTTCACAGGGAAGCAGGAGAGGTGTGACATCTGTACGATTGCTCCGTATCATTCCATACTGACGCAGCGGGAAAGGGCTGTACTGGTGAGAGATAAACACCATTCTGCTTTTCGGTCAATGGGCAAGGCCATATGTTTTAACTCACAAGTTCAAAAGTTATAGTTATAATTAATGCCTAAAGCAGAACACCTGGCTGTGTGGAAGGAGCCTGCTTGCCCCACAAGGCGACATCTAGTGGAGGAGTGTAGTTAGGTGATGAGGGAACTGATACTCTGATAACATGGAAAATGCTGGAAACCCTCAGCAGGTCAGGCAGAATCTGTGGAGAGAGAAACCGAGTTAATGTTTCAGGTCAATGACCTTTCATCAGAACCAAGTTGGGCAGTTGTGTTAGGTAATAGTATGAAACATAGGAATTGTTTCACTCATGTGAGGTGATTTGGGTACTTTTCTGTCTTTGGACGTTCAAGATCAAAAGTAAAATAAGGGCTCGTCCGGGATCTCTCACATATTTGGACAAACAACCCCGAAGCGAGAATCATAACCCTGGACCAACATACCCATTGGCAAAAGCCAATGCACTCAAAAGCCATCGTAAAACCCCTTTTGGTGGCTATCCTTGATAAGCAATTATGAGGACAGGTTGCATAGACTGGACTTGCATTCCCTTGAGTATAGAATATTAAGGGGTGATCTAATTGAGGTGTTTAAGATGATTAAAGGATTTGACAGGGCAGATAGAGACTATTTTCTCTGGTGGGGAAAGTCCAGAACAAGGGGGCGTAACCTTAAAATTAGAGCTCAGCTGTTCAGGAGTGAGGTCAGGAAGCACTTCTTCACACAAAGGGGAGTGGAAATCTGGAACACTCACCCCCAAAAAGCTGTTGAGGCCGGGGGTCAATTGAACATTGCAAAACTGAGATTGATTGATTTTGGGGCTAATTCGGGAGTTTAATGACTTTGACATTTTTCCCTGTGACTTGTATAGTTTCGATCGATGAAATATTCGTGAAAAGAGTCAGTGTAAAGAGACTCAGCAGTTCATGTTTCCCCGAGACACTTCCTTCAGACCTGAGACCGAAAAGTTTGTCCTTTCCGTAGTGTAGCGGTTATCATGTTCGCCAGTTACATGCAGAAAGTCCCCGATTTGACCTCGGAGGGAAGCATGTTGTAGTGACTTGCTCCCCATAAACCTCCAGGGTCGAGTTTGTTCATGCGTGAACGGGGCGACAAACCTTTTTAAATTTAACAGCGGCTGCACCGGATTCCTTGTATAATAAGCACTAAACATTTTTAAGCAGACTCCTAAAATACAGTATGTAAAATGGGAAGGGATAAAAGTTCATGACATGCAAAGCTCAAAGATTTATTGACGTTTTAATTGTCACTTGGAAAACAAGTTAGCATTTCCTTCAGTGTGCAACAGAACGTATTAATGGCGATTAAAGAAAACATTAAGTGTCTCACAGACTTGAATTATTTTTGTGCAATGATCTATTCCCAACCACAAGGGAACACTGCATCAAATGTTTATATATTTAAGGATATAATAAGTTTTTATACATATATAATCTATGCCATCAGTAGACCCCGTGGAGAAACGGCAGCGCGTCTGACTCCAGTTTCTGAAGGCTGCGTATTTAAATCATGTCGAAATCACTATTTATCTTACCATTCATATCAGCCTGGATAATTTCGGAATCACTGCTTTTTAATAATAAACGGAACTTTGCTCACTAGTTCATTGTTCATTGCTCCCTGTCATTGATAATTGAAATGAAATGTTAATCTGGCAAAACCGGAGAACAAAATATTAAACAAGCGAAACAAATACTGAGCAAAATTATTTGCAATGTTTTGGGGAAGTGCAGCTGAAAAGCAGAAGATCTGAATGGAATTATCAATGATTGAGCGGAATACATTGCTCGATTTGTTACTCGGTTGCCTTCGACACCATGGAATTCAGGAGAACCTGTTTCATGGTTTGCACTGAACCCTTGGAGCGGAGCCAACAGCCGGCTCGCTGCAACAACAGACAAGGAAGTAACAGTTTCCTCAGGCTTGGCTAGCTCAGTCGGTAGAGGCATTCCCCTCGGGATCGTGGGTGCGAGTTGCAACTTTTACGCTGCACTCATGAGCGGACCCCAGCGCTCCATTTTCGCTGAAATGGAGAATTTCTCCGCCATCTTTTTCATGATATCACAATTGCTGCCGGTGCGAGTGAAAACGGCCCTCCGCTTCACTGTGAGTGCAAGAGACAAGTCTGGAGGTGCCGCGTGGCGTCCAATGAATGTCAAAACTTTAAAAGAAGAGTTAGCGATTCAGGTACACAAACCTCGCTGGTGGGCAAGAGATTTATTGTCAGAGGTTCCAGCCTTGCCTTCATCTCTTGCCCTCTGCGAGGCACTTGTTCCGGTTTAAATTTACAAACTGGGTGAGTTGGTGATCGGGGGGATTGCAGGAGACTCAGCGGCCCCGAGTGAGACACAGAAAAATCCGCCCAAGCCCTGTCCCAATGTACGTATGTGGAAGTAAAGACGGGAGGGGACGGTGTGACGCTCCAGTCATACCCCCTCTCCGGGAACGCCTCGATTTTAAAATTCTCATCCTTGCTTTCAAATCCCACCATGGCCCTCGCTCCCTCACTATCACTGTAACCTCCTCCAGCCTTACAACTCTTCGAGATCATGTGTCCACAAGAGCAGGTCAGAGGCTGGGTATTCTGCGGCGAGTGACTCACCTCCTGACTCCCCAAAGCCTTTCCACCATCTACAAGGCACAAGTCAGGAGTTTGATGGAATACTCTCCACTTGCCTGGATGAGTGCAGCTCCAACAACAGTCAAGAAGCTCGACACCATCCAGGACAAAGCAGCCCGCTTGATTGTCACCCCATCCACCACCCTAAACATTCACTCTCTTCACCACGAGCGCAATGTGGCTGCAGTGTGTACCATTCACAGGATGCACTGCAGCTGCAGCAACTCGCCAAGGCTTCTTCGACAGCACCTCCCAAATCCGCGACCTCTACCACCTAGAAGGACAAGGGCAGCAGGCGCATGGGAACAACACCACCTCCACGTTCCACTCCAAGTCACACACCATCCAGACTTGGAAATATATCGCCGTTCCTTCATCGTCGCTGGGTCAAAATCCTGGAACTCCCTTCCTAACGGCACTGTGGGAGCACCTTCACCACACGGACTGCAGCGTTTGAAGAAGGCGGCTCACCACCACCTTCTCAAGGGCAATTAGGGATGGGCAATAAATGCCGGCCTCGCCAGCGACGCCCACATCCCATGAACGAATAAAAAAAATCTCTGTGCTCCTCCAATTCTGGCCTCTTGCGCATCCCCGATTTTAATCGCTCCACCATTTGCGGCTGTGTCTTCAGCTGCCTCGGCCCTAAGCTCTGGAATTCCATCCTTAAACCTCTCCGCCTCTCTCTCCTTTAACACATACCTTAAAACCGACCTCTTCGACTCAGCTTTTGGTCACCTGTCCCAATATCTCCTTATGTGGCTTAGTGTCAAGTTTTGTTTAATAACGCTCCTGTGAAGCACTTTGTGAGGTTTTACTGCATTAAAGGTGCTATATAAATGCAGGTTGTGTCCTCTGGTTATCGACCCTCCTGCCAATGGAAATAGCTTCTCCCCATCCATTCTATCAAAATCCCCTCATAATTTTGAACACCTCTATTAAATCTCCCCTTAACCTTTTTTTTTGCTCGAAGGAGAACAATCCCAGCTTCTCCAGTCTCTCCACATAACCCATCCCTGGACACGATGGAAGGCGGAGGGTTGCAACCAGGTTTGCAAATTATTGCCAATCGGGAGCTGGACAAATCGAAAAGAACCGAAATGACAAAGAGCTTTGTGTATCTGTAGATACGCTTTGGGAAACGGAATTGGAGGCGAATAAAGGACTGAGCAGACAGGCGGCCAAGACGCAGCTGAGTCGGCATGTCGCCCTGGAACAGTTACTCTGATGTTGTGGGTGAAATTAAGAGGTCTGAGCCATTTAAAGCGCTCCCAGTTACTGCAGATCAGGCATCAAAACCTGATATCAGCGTCAGGACGCTCAGAATACTTTTTCTTCATTCGTTCATGGGTTGTGGGTGTCACTGGCGAGGCCGGCATTTATTGCCCATCCCTGATTGCCCTTGAGAAGGTGGTGGTGAGCCGCCTTCTCGAATCGCTGCAGTCCGTGTGGTGAAGGTTCTCCCACAGTGCGACTCAATAACAGACAAAGCACCGGTGGGCGCGCCGGTTGCAGGAGAGCTGGTTGGCGGTGATATCGATGCTGTGAGCGAGACCAGACCGTTTCCATAAACAATGTCCCATCCTTTATTTCTGGAAAAGTAAGACTGATAGTGGACAATTGCATTTCTGTGGCTGCAACATGTAACTTTGGCTAGGTGACACGCTGCTTTAGTGTATCTAGCAAGAAAAAGCACCGGGCGGTTTCTGTGGCGCAATCGGTTAGCGCGTTCGGCTGTTAACCGAAAGGTTCGTGGTTCGAGCCCACCCAGGGACGGAAATTGCACCTTTTTCTTCCCACTTTCGGATTCATTGCCTCATTCTGATCGACCTGAAGCCGGTGCCAGGTTTTAATTCCTGATCTGCAGTAACTGGGAGCACTTTAAATGGCTCCGATCTCTTCAACTCATTTCACGTTTTCTAATGTGTGATTTGGCTGCAAGAAAACACTCTGTGAACAATGTCATCTGAGCATGCCTGATTCGCCATAATTGACACTGCGGTCGGATATCAGGCACATGAAAAAAAAACAGTGAAATGTCTGTGTGAGCGCGATGCTCTGGGATTCCCTGCCTGACCATCGCCACCGATCCTTCTCTGCAGCCTTCCGAAATACAGCGCAGGAAATGTATCCCTGTGAAATGAGCTCCTGGACAGTAATACGGAAATTAGTTTGGCTGAGGGGTTATATCCCTAACACGGAGTTGGCAGCATCAGGTTTCCGTAGTGTAGTGGTTATCACGTTCGCCTTATACGCGAAAAGTCCCCGGTTCGAAACCAAGCGGAAACATTTTAAAACCTTGTTCCCATTAAAAATTAGTAAATATTGAACGATTCACATTGCTGAATAATATGAACAAAGTCCATATCTCCCATCCCTGTTAATGCAGTCCGCTGAGAGCAGGCGATGAAAGCCAGCGTGATATTGGGGGTGAAGGCTGCTTCCAATACTGTCTCATTCCCGGTGGGATCTGGCGGAGATTTGATAAGCCCCATCGATTCAACCAAGGTGGGAGAAATGAAACGGTGTTTGAGAAACATTCATATAAATGATAACATCCAGGATCCTGTCTTCAGAGCGCGTGGTGCAAAGGTCTGACTCCAGATCAAAAGGCTGCGTGTTCACATCACATCGGGGTCAGTGTTTCTTTCACCGCTCACATGAGACTGGATCATTCCCGAATGAAGGTTTTAATTGCTTTTTCACAAAAAAACCCAGAAGTTTGGTCTAAACCCTGACTCAGTACCGACCCAATGGCAGGGAGGGGAGCGCCTGATACTCTCATTTATTTCATGCAACAAACTGACACGAACACTGGTATTGATTCAAAATTGACCTGCAGATGGACACACATATAAAAAAGACAGCCACAGAAACAGACAGCAATGACTTGCATATATTACATATATATACATATTTATATATATGTATATAGCGCCTTTAACGTGGTCAGACGATTTAAGCTCGGTGAACTTGCTTCAGCTTTCTGAAATGTACTTGTACATCCTTCAGAGGTCACGGGAAATATATTTTTTTCCCTTTCGAAAAAAGACGCGAAAAGCAGAGACATGTTTTGTTTTCAAAACGGCTGGAGAAATGGCGGACGATCATAAATTAGGAGTCGCCTGTGAAACATTTAAAGGCGACTACCTAAAAATCACTTAGTGCAAATTTAAAATCACGGTTCCTATTTATTTAGGTCTGAAAGAAATAACAATAAACATGTCAGTCAGCGCCCGCGGTGAGACGGTGATGAACTTGTTTGTTGTGAAGTTCACCGCTGGGCTAAAGTTGACGCCGTTCAAAAGACGTGAACCCACTCAATGTAAAGGATGAGCTCAGAACCAACAGGTCCCGTCAACGTCAAACACCTCCTTTCTTGTTCAATGGAGGGAGCAGAGGCGAGTACATCATCAGACGCCAGCAACTTTAAGAAATGGAACAGATAAAGGCACAGATGCAAGTTCCAAATCTTTTCAATGCAAAGTTATTTCACTTTACTTAAAGTGCCGTGAGGCTGAAAACGGGTCCCAGATGATTTGCGTTCACTCGTGACTTGTTTTCCAGTGTTGGTCCGTCAGGTTTGCAATTCAATTTGTGTTGGATATTGAAGATATTTCAGGATGATTGCACAACATACCATGTGCAAAGAAACATCTTGATAACTTCATTGACGCTGCAGAGGCCCCAGCACCCCTTTCAATATTGTTTTTTTAACTCACAGTTTTCAAAAGGGAATTGGATAAACGCTTGAATGGAAACATTTTCAGGGCTATGGGGAAACAGCAGGCGAGTGGGACTAACTGGACAGCTCTTTCAGAGAGCTGGCACAGGCACGATGGGACGAATGCCATTCGAATGGCGCTGTCCTATTCCATGATTCTATTAATAGGTCAATTTCCGCCTTTCACTGAGCCTCTCTAAATGGTGCACAGTAATCGTGTCCCTGTGAAATGAATCTGAACAGTAATACGGAAATTAGCGTGGGTGAGCGGTTTAAAACTCTGGTTAGGCACCTAACAGGAAATTTCCCCTCTCAGTTTGATGAGATTATCAATTATCTCCCCCCCTTTCGATCTTAAATGTCTTTATATTTTTTTGATCTCTTCTTCCACTGTCATGCACTCAATGCTGGTCTCCCTGGTAAATACTGAAGAAAAGTGATTATTTAATATTTCTGCCATTTCGCTGTCATTGCCTGTGAGTTTGTCGTGTGTATCCCTTAGTGACCCTATTCCTATCCTAAACTTTCTTTGGCTGTTGATGTGTCCAGAATACTTTGCTTTTTTTGATATTCCTTTTTGCCTTTCTAATAGTTCTTTAGACTTCTTTCCCAGTCTTTTCACATTCCCCCTCTCCTTTATTGTCCAGT
This sequence comes from Heptranchias perlo, assembly GCF_035084215.1. Taxonomy (NCBI): domain Eukaryota; kingdom Metazoa; phylum Chordata; class Chondrichthyes; order Hexanchiformes; family Hexanchidae; genus Heptranchias; species Heptranchias perlo. The sequence continues at coordinate 1,322,358 of NW_027138527.1, read as the reverse complement.
GTGGGCCTTTTTCTTCAGTTTCAATTTTGACCTTATTTCTTTATTCATCCCTGCTGTGTCATTTCTGGCTCGTTTGTTCTTACTTTTTAGTGGGATATATTTCTCCTGGACTCTATTGATCACCGTTTTAAATGTTTCCCACTGCTGTTCTATTTCTTTGTCCAGGTCATTAATATGTGAACCATTTCACCGTTCGAAACTTCTCAAGTCACATTTCCATCACAAAGCCAGTTGCTTTTGTGGGAGGAGCAAATCGACTTGGCAGGAAAATCAGCTGCAGCCCAATCCACAAATAAAATATTTCCACGTAACAGTAAAGATAACAAATGTCAGAAGTGGGATTCGAACCCACGCCTCCAGATGAGACTGCGACCTGAACGCAGCGCCTTAGACCGCTCGGCCATCCTGACGACCGATTTCATGTTTCATTCTGCATAATTTCTGCACTGTTGGCCAGTGAAAGCATCATAAAAGTTTAAAATGTTACTCACCCAACGTGGAGCTCGAACCCACGATTAAAAACTTCGTGCTCTGTCCGACTGAGCTGGCCGGGCCTGAGTATTGTTCACCGCCTGATCTGTCATGACAGCAAGCAGGAGAAAGACTCAATTTCGAATTATTGCAATCAATTCTGAGGGATCGGATGAACTGTCACTTCGAAAGTCACGGATGAATCAAGGACAGTCAACATGGATTTGTCAAGGGGAGGTCGTGTCTGACGATCCTGATTGAATTTTTCGAGGAGGTGACAAGCAGGATCAATGAGGGTCGCGCAATTGATGAAGTCTACCTGGATTTTAGCAAGCCTTTTGAAAAGTTCCCACATGGCAGATTGGTCAAAAAAGTAAAGGCCCATGGGATACAAGGGAATGCGGCTTGTTGGATCCAAAATTGGCTCAGTGGCAGGAAGTTAATGGCCGACGGGTGTTTTTGCGGATGGAAGGCTGTTTCCAGTGGGGTGCCGCAGGGCTCGGTACTTGGTCCTTTGATTTTTGTGGTATCCATGAACGATTTGGACTTAAAAGTCGGAGGCATGATAAAGACATTTGCGGGTGACACAAAAATAGGCCGTGTGGTTGATAGCGAGGAGGAAAGCTGTAGACTGTGGGGGTTCAGGCAATTTTCTGATAACAAAGCACTCAATCTATCTCTGAACGAATCTTGAACGAATACGTGTGTTTGACCCGGCACAGGCACGATGGGCCGAATGATCTCCTCTTGTGGACTAACATAATACGATGATACCAAGTGTTATCAGATGGAAAAGCAACACATTCCAATAAAAGCAGAGAGAGGAAACTAGACTAACAGCAAAACAGCACGGTGAGATATTGTATTTGAAAGGATGAGGAGGGATAGTTTATCAAGGTGGTAGTCACATAGGGTATCAATTGTGACTTTGATAAGGACCATTTCATGCTGCGACAGTCTCTGGTACTGTGTGTGAGTGTGGGATTCATTCTGTATCTGTATGTCTCTGGTACTGTGTGTGAGTGTGGGATTCATTCTGTATCTGTCAGTCTCTGGTACTGTGTGTGAGTGTGGGAGTCATTCTGTATCTGTCAGTCTCTGGTACTGTGTGTGAGTGTGGGATTCATTCTGTATCTGTCAGTCTCTGGTACTGTGTGCGAGTGTGGGATTCATTCTGTATCTGTCAGTCTCTGGTACTGTGTGTGAGTGTGGGATTCATTCTGTATCTGTCAGTCTCTGGTACTGTGTGTGAGTGTGGGATTCATTCTGTATCTGTCAGTCTCTGGTACTGTGTGTGAGTGTGGGATTCATTCTGTATCTGTCAGTCTCTGGTACTGTGTGTGAGTGTGGGATTCATCTGTATCTGTCAATCTCTGATACTGTGTGTGAGTTTGGAATTGATTCTGTATCTTGTCAGCAGTGTGTGTGAGAGTTTGTGATTAATTCTTTATATAAAACTGTGTGTTAGTGTGGGAATCTTTCGGTATCTGTCAGTCTCTGGTACTCCATGTGAGTGTGGGATTCATTCTGTATATACAGTTTCCAGTACTGTATGTGGGAGTTGAATTCATCCTAGATATGCAGTTACTCATACTGCATGTGATTGTGGGATTCATTCTGTATATACAGTCTCCAGTACTGTATGTGGGAGTTGAATTCATCCTAAATATGCAGTTACTCATAATGCATGTTAGTGTGGGATTCATACTGTACCTGTCAGTCTCTGGCACTGTGTGTGAGTGTGGGATTAACTGTGTGTCTGTCAGTCTCTTGTACTGTATGTGAGTTTGGGATTCCTTCTGCATCTGTGAGAGTTGGAGTCATTCTGTGTCTCTGTGTCTCTGGTACTGTCTCTGAATGTGAGATTCATTCTGTATCTGTACGTAATTATTCTGTACAGATTACATTATGGCGTTCAATATTGTAGCTTTAATATCTCGATGTTTAAATAGTTTTACTCATTGTTTAATTGGTAAATATGGACATACTTTAGGATATGATGCTGGAGGTTTTAATCCGATAATTTGTGTGCTTTTTGGAGTACTATTAAATCTGTATCTCTGTGAGTACTGTTGTGGATATTAATGTATCTTTCAAACTGATAAGGTGACATTTTTGAATTGGTATGTAATGTGTAGATCAGTCTGTAGAAATAGAATTGACACCGTATCTTTCAATCTAATATTGTATGAGATTTTTGGACTGGTATGTAATGTGTATCTCAGTCTGCACTAATAGAATTGACAATCTATCTTTAAATCTCATTCTACGAGTACATTCTGAACAAGTATCTAATTTGTTTCTCAGGTTTACTATCTTTCAATATTTCTCAATCTGATACTCTACCTGAGTTTTGGACTTGTGTGCAATTTGTATCATATGATACACTTTTCGAATGGATATTGCATGTATTAAAGTCATGTGTGAGAGTTCTGGGCTAGTATTTAATTTGAATCTCGAGGTACATTATTGGGATTCATTCTGTACCTTTGAATCGGGTACCATGTGTGATTTCTATCTGGTATTTAATTCGTAGCTAATTTTGCTCCATTGTGAGATTGACACAGTGCCTTTCACTCTGAGAGTGTGATTTTGGACTGGGATTTTTGTATCTACCTGTCAGCGGGACTGAGTTAGGGGGAATGGAACAGTGCCAGCCTCACCTACTCTGCTTGACTGTTGGATTGAAAATGTGTCTCTGGAAATTGTGATCAGTGTGGGACTGACTACTTCTGCTGTCTGAGACTGTGGAACTGATGACCTGTCTGTGTCTCTGTGCTCTGTGAGTGATAATATACCTACTGTGTGTGAGAAGGAGCTGGCTGCATTGTTCCTTCTGCCTCGGATGGAGGAAGCATCACATTTATTCTGGATCGTTCAAGGGTTTGCCTGTCGAAAGAAAATTATCTCTTGTTACTCAGGAACATGTGAGGTCGAAAATACAGAAGTGATCAGTTTAATATCTCTGTTAATGATCATTTTGAATATCCACAAATGAAATCCAGTGATACAAACAGTGTCAGTGTCTGACTCCACTGCAGTACTGCAGCACTCAACTTCTGCATACCAGGTGTGTTGGGCAGTTTTACAACAATTTAATGACATCCAGACACGGCCCAACCCCTGCACTGATCCATGAATGGGACTACCCGATGGGGCAGGGACCTTTGTACAGGTCAGGTTTCAAATCTCCTCTCCCATGGGACTAACCGTTCAACCGAAACCAAACAGCCGCTGTTTAAAATGTGTCCTTGACACTTCTCAGCTGATGCCTGCAATAGATGCTCTTTGTATAACTCCCCACATCCTTACTGTCCGGCTCTGTTTCCACTCTTCACTGTCCAATAACAATAAACAGGGTGAGGCTGGAACTAAACGAGGACCATTCACTACTGGTTTGGGGAGAGAAAGCAGCAATGATTTTAATAGCAGGTTCTTCCCATTCTCTCTCCCTTCCCCTGGACACACCCTGTGCACACACAGCCCTAGAATGACCTCTCCCTTCCCCCCTCTCACTCCATGTTCCGTGACCAGTTCCTGATCCACTCCGCCTCTTACAAACAGCCCCCGGACTCGCCCTGAACTTCCCCCGGACTCAATGCCGATCTCTGAGCCCATCTGTGGATACGGTCCCGAAGCGATGATCTGCTGTAACGAGGCTGCTCTTTGCTCCCCTCCCCCGGGGGCCGTGATCTCTCCATTCCCGGCTGTTTTAAACCATCTTCTTCCGCTCACTGAGGGAATGGCGCCCACAATTCCCAATCCAAAAATCGATGGAAACTTTCCCCAATTGGAATTTTTCCGAGTCTGATCAAAGGAAGTGGGGCTGGGGGAGAGGTCAGAGGGAATGGGGTCCACAGGCAGTGCAGGAACAGGCACCAGAATGGGAAACAGATGGGATTCCACCAGTGCCTAACGCTGGAATCCAGACTGACTTTAAAATCTCCAACTATTAAACGAGATGTTTCCACCCCTGCTGTTTCTCTCAGGGTCTTTTGATGGTGAAGAGCCTTTCAGAGATAAAGTGAGCGGCTGTGAAATCAGCCAATGGATTCTCTTCATTAATGGCCCCTATAATGTGTGACTGAGAGAGGATCTCTCAAAACAATCCTGGAGAAACATGGGAGGAAAGTGGGAGTCGGTGTATTTGCTGGGACCGTGTAGGGTTAATATCAGGCAGCAACAGTCGCAGATTAATTTAACCGGAGTGAAACTGTAGATCACTGAGAGTAATATCGAACAGCCCTGAGCTGAAAAACTGCAGATAGTACAACAGGCATTAGAGGGTTAAATGTGACCCATTGTTTCTGTCCCTCTCTGTATTGTCCCTGAGTGTGGGATTAATAGTGTGTCTGTCCCTTGTACAATATCAGTGAGAGATGTGATTACATCTCCTGTCTCTCCAACGCGATCTTTCTGGATAAAACGGCACTTTACCGGTCAGTCTGGATCTAATACTGTTAACGTCTGTCAGTCACTGTGTCTCACCGCTCTCTCTGTCTCTCTCACCGTGTCTGCCTCCCTCTCTCTCTCTGGTGCTGTATATGAAGGTGGATACTGTTATTGAGCGTGATTTGGACACAGATCGGAAGTGTAAGACTGATACTGTCTCTCTCTCTCTCTATTGCTGGACATGAAAGTGGGATACCGTCTGATATAAAATAGAGAGAATGAGATGTCCGGGCCGGGCCTCACTGTAACTGGGGATGTTTCGGCTCCAGTCCCAGTTCATGGTCATAATCCTTTCACAGATTCAGGTCGAGAGTCTCTGTGAGACGGTAACACTGGCGGAGAAACTCCGCGTCATAACTCAAACCCCAACAGATGAGATTCTCCAAATAAGCTGCAATAAGGTGTTTGTAAAACGCTGAACCCGTCTGGGAGGGGATGTGTGGGGAGATAGAACAGGGAAACAGACTGAAATGGAGGAGCCGAGTTGACTTCTTATTGAATGGACTGTATTTAGGCAGGAATATTAACGATTTCTCATTGTAACGGGGCTTATTTGAAAGCTTCGGGTTTTGGGAATCCTTGAATATGAAGCCCGGGTCTGTCAGGGTTTGTGCGGAGCGCTGAGGTTCGGTTCTATTATCGATAAACGGTTTGAAACTGTCGGATGGAGAGAACTGGAGGTGGAGCTGGAAGATCAGAGGCCACTCTCCGCTCTGTCACTCTGACTGTCTCCTCCCCTCCCGATTTCCCTGTTTAATCCCCCATATGGAACCAAAGCGGGTCGGTGGACTCTAAACACGGTTTACTCGTTAACAGGACGAAAGGCGAGTCATGTTCCTGATCTCCTGGGCACCAGGCAATTCACTGTTATTTGTTTCTGTACAGAGTTACATTTCAGTGATTCCCCAGTGAGTTTGATGCGTTATGTAAATAATCCAACAAAATAGAACAGAAACGGAGCGAAGCGCTGAATTCCACAGATGTAGAAAGGTTAGTCGAGCAGTTCTGGTGATTCTTTACGAGCCCAGCATGGCAAGTAGTTTAAATAAATACAAGAAACCTGGTGATGTGTGGGCTGGGATCTATAAGTCACCGTTTAAAGTACCGGACTGTGGTCACTGCCCCGACTCCAGTCCCATTAATTCCTCATCTAGTCCACAACGAAACAAAAGCAGCTCAAAGCCACACTGGTAGCATGATATTAGCGTTTCCCTTCAGACAGTCACCAGTCCTTTCACAGATACAGAGGGTGGCTCTGAAAAGAGCCTTTACATCGAGTTACATTGAACCTACAGCACAGAAACAGGCCATTCTGCCCAACTAATCTATGCCAGCGTTTATGCTGCTGATGAGCCTCCTCCTTCCTTACTTCATCTAACCCTATCGGCATATCCTTCTATTCCTTTCTCCCTCATGTGCTGATCTATCTTCCCCTTAAATGTCCCTATGTTATTTGCCTCAGATACAACCTCGTAGTTGCAAGTTCCACATTCTAACCACTCTCTGGGTAAAGCAATTTCTCCTGAATTCCCTATTTGATTTATTAGTGAATATTTTATATTTATTACCTGAAGTTTTGGACTCCCCACAAGTGTAAACATTTTCTCTACATCTATCCGAACAAACCCTATCATTATCTTAAAAACCTCGATCAGATCAACCCTCAGCCTTCTCTTTTCTTGTGAAACGAGACCCAGTCTGTTCAGCCTTTCCTGATAAGAATATCCTCTCATTTCTGGTATCATCCTTGTGAATCTTGTTTGCACCTTCTCCAATGCCCCTATGTCTATAATATGGAGACGAGACCTGTTCGCAGTATTCCAAGTCTGGTCTAAACAAGGTTATATACAAGTTTAACATGACTTCTTTGCTTTTCAACTCTATCCCTCTAGAAATGAATCCTAGTGTTTGATTTGTCTTTTTATGACCTGATTAACCTGGGTCGTTACTTTTAGTAATTTGTGTATCTGTACCACTAGATCCCTTTGCTCCTCTATCCCGTTTAGACTCTTATTATCCAAGCAGTGTGTGACCTCCTGATTCTTCATTCTGCAAGTTTATTAATGCCCTCTTGCATTTTGATGCTTTCTTCCTTTGTATTAACTAAATCCCCCAAGTTGGTGTCGTCCACAAATTTTGGAATTGTACTTCCGATTCCCGAATCCAAATCGTTAATGTAAATTGTGAAGAACAGTGGTCCCATCACCTGGAACTCCACTTCCCACGTTTTGCCACTCTGAGTAGCGACCCTTAACCTCTATTCTCGGCTTTCAATTTTGTACCCAACTGACCTGATTCCACGTGCTCGGAACTTAGCCATGAGTCTACAATGTGGTACATTATAGAAGGCCTTCGGAAAACCCAAATATATCACATCTACTGCATTAAACTTGTCTACACTTTCTGTTCCTTCTTCAAAGATTTCAATCAGGTTGGTCCTGTCCTTTGGGTTATCAGATTAAGCCTTGGCCGGTTTACTTGCTCTTGGAGCTCACAATGCTGGTTTTCTTCGGCATCAGCACGGCCTGGATATCAGACAACACCCTGAGCGATGGTCACCCGTGCCAGCAGCTTGTTGAGCTCCTCGTCGTTGCGGATGGCCAGCTGCAGGTGTCTGGGGATGATGCGGGTCTTCTTGTTTGTCCAGGGCCGCGTTGCCGGCCAGCTGGAGGATTTCAGCCGTCAGATACTCGATGCACAGCAGCCAGATAGACCGGGGCTCCGGCACCCACACGTTCAGCATAGTTCCCCTTTCGCAGGAGCCTGTGAACACGGCAAACAGGGAACTGCAGTCCGGCCCGGGATGAGCGAGACTTGGCCTTGGACAGAGCTTTACCGCCGGTTTTTCCTCTTCCAGACATTTCCACAATCTCACAAACACTTTCACAAAGAATGAAGAAATCCTCCCGCACTCGCCCTTCTTATAGCTTCTGGAGGAGTACAGTGGGGGCACTTGTGATGGGTCTCTCTCAGAGTGTTTACACTGCCCCCTCGCCCTCACTGATATTCTATCTTTGAATTGCTGTAATATTGTCCTTTAGTAATATTGCTACTCCTCCTCCTTTCCCTATTTCCCTGTCCTTTCTAAAGATCTTATAGACTTGAATATTAAGCTGCCATTCCTGCCCAGTTGGTAGTCAGGTCTCTGTAATGATTTAATGGAATTATTTAACTTTACTCAAAGGCTGATGTGAGCTGTGGTAAAATGTATTTCCAGTTGGTCAAGTATTGCAGGTATCGACTGTCTCTTCAGTCCGATATCAGGTGAAGAATTACTGGCTGCTGTGGAATTTCCATTGATTGGGGGTTGGCGAAATCGACTGGGCGGAAACAGGAACTGCAACAGAGCGAGAAAGGATCCGTCAGAAACCAGTTCAAATGAAGAACAAAATCCAACAGCCTGCAGTGTCTGGTCAGGGTCTGATGTTTGGGAACTATTTTATTGTTGATTATTTTCAGCGATGGTGGTATAGTGGTGAGCATAGCTGCCTTCCAAGCAGTTGACCCGGGTTCGATTCCCGGCCATCGCAGTTAAGTGTTTTTATTAGTTTATTTCCATCAGAAACTCTGAAGTTTTCAATCGAATTTGATGCAGTTCAGTTGGATATTGTTTCCAAAATATAATCGGTGTAATTATAGTAAAATGTTTTCAACCTTCATTTCTTTTCCCTACAGAAGGAAAAGAGGAAAATCATGCTGGAAATATTGATTTACCAAGGGTCTAATGAGAGTGAGGAAGGGAAATGATATGATTGCCTTTATTGTAAGGGTGTTGGAATATGAGAGGAAGAAGGTCTTGCTGCAATTGTCGTCTGAGGAAGTATTGTGTAAAATTGGCCAATATCCGGTGGAGTTGAGAAGAATGAGAGGTGATCGCATTGAAATGTATAAAATTCTTAGACGGCTTGACAGGGTCGATGCTGAGAGTCTGATTCCCCTGGCTGGAGAGTCAAGAACTGGAGCTCATCGTCTCAAGATAAGGGGTCGGCCATTGAGGACCGACATGAGGAAACATTTCTTCACTCAAAGGATTGTGAATCTTTGGAATTCTCTGCACCCCAGAGGGCTGTGGATGCTCAGTCGTTGAGTTAGATTCAAAGCTGAGATCGATAGATTTTAAGAGAGCAACATGCATTATAAAGAGTTGGACGACCATGCATTATAAACAGTGAGAGCACCATGCATTATAAAAGTGAGAGCACCATGGATTGTTATCAGTGAGAGCACCATGCATTTAAAAAAGTGAGAGCACCATGCATGACAAACAGTGAGAGCAGCATTGATTATGAACAGTGAGACCAATATGCATTTTAAACAGTTAGAGCACCGTGCATTATAAACAGTGAGAGCACCGTGCATTATAAACAGTGAGAGCAACATGCATTATAAACAGTGAGAGCACCATGCATTATAACCAGTGAGAGCACCATGCATTATAATCAGTGAGAGCAGCATTGATTATGAACAGTGAGACCAATATGCATTATAAACAGTGAGAGCACCATGCATTATAAACAGTAAGAGCACCGTGCATTATAAACAGTGAGAGCACCATGCACTATAAACAGTGAGAGAACCATGCATTGCAAACAGTGAGAGCAGCATTGATTCTGAACTGTGAGACCACGATGCATTTAAAACAGTGAGAGCACCGTGCATTATAAGCAGAGAGAGCACCATGCATTGTAAACAGTGAGAGCACCATGCATTTTAAACAGTGAGAGCACCACGCATGATAAACAGTGAGAGCACCGTGCACGATAAACAGTGAGAGCACCGTGCACGATAAACAGTGAGAGCACCATGCATTATATACAGTGAGTACACCATGCATTACAAGCAGTGAGAGCACTATGCACATTAAACAGTGAGAGCACCATGCATTATAAACTGTCAGAACACCATGCATTATAAACAGTAGGAGCACAATGCATTATAAACAGTGAGAGCACCATGCATTATAAACAGTGAGAGCACTGTGCATTATAAGCAGTGAGAGCACAAAGCATTATAAACAGTGAGAGCACAATTCATTGAATGCAGTGAGAGCAACATGCATGATAAACAGTGAGAGCAACGTGTATTATAAACAGTGAGAGCACCATGCATTATAAACAATGAGAGCAACGTGCATTATAAACAGTGAGAGCGCCATGCACATTAAACAGTGAGAGCACCATGCATTATAAACTGTCAGAACACCATGCATTATAAACAGTAGGAGCACAATGCATTATAAACAGTGAGAGCACCATGCATTATAAACAGTGAGAGCACTGTGCATTATAAGCAGTGAGAGCACAAAGCATTATAAACAGTGAGAGCACAATGCATTGAATGCAGTGAGAGCAACATGCATGATAAACAGTGAGAGCAACGTGTATTATAAACAGTGAGAGCACCATGCATTATAAACAATGAGAGCAACGTGCATTATAAACAGTGAGAGCACCATGCATTATAAACAGTGAGAGCACCATGCATTATAAACAGTGAGAGCAACATGCATTATAAACAGTGAGAGCACCATGCATTATAACCAGTGAGAGCACCATGCATTATAATCAGTGAGAGCAGCATTGATTATGAACAGTGAGACCAATATGCATTATAAACAGTGAGAGCACCATGCATTATAAACAGTAAGAGCACCATGCATTATAAACAGTGAGAGAACCATGCATTATACACAGAGAGATACCAAGCATTATATACAGTGAGAGCACGATGCATTATAAACAGTGAAAGCACCATGCATGATAAACAGTGAGCGCACCATGCATTATAAACAGTGAGAGCACGATGCATTATATACAGTGAGTGCACCATGCATTACAAGCAGTGAGAGCACTATGCACATTAAACAGTGAGAGCACCATGCATTATAAACTGTCAGAACACCATGCATTATAAACAGTAGGAGCACAATGCATTATAAACAGTGAGAGCACCATGCATTATAAACAGTGAGAGCACCATGCATTATAAGCAGTGAGAGCAACATGCATGATAAACAGTAAGAGCACAATGCATTGAATGCAGTGAGAGCAACATGCATGATAAACAGTGAGAGCAACGTGTATTATAAACAGTGAGAGCACCATGCATTATAAACAGTGAGAGCAACGTGCATTATAAACAGTGAGAGCACCATGCATTATAAACAGTGAGAGCACCATGCATTATATACAGTAAGTGCACCATGCCTTATAAGCAGTGAGAGCACTATGCACATTAAACAGTGAGAGCACCATGCATTATAAACAGTGAGATACCAAGCATTATAGACAGTGAGAGCACGATGCATTTTAAACAGTGAGAGGACCATGCATTTCAACCAGTGAGAGCACCATGCATTATAAACAGTGAGAGCGCCATGCATTATAAACAGTGAGAGCGCCATGCATTATAAACAGTGAGAGCGCCATGCATTATAAACAGTGAGAGCGCCATGCATTATAAGCAGTGAGAGCACCATGCATTTTAAACAGTGAGAGGACCATGCATTATCAACAGTGAGAGACCAATGCATTTTAAACAGTGAGAGCACCATGCATTACAAACAGTGAGAGGAGCATTGATTATGAACAGTGAGACCAATATGCATTATAAACAGTGAGAGCACCTTGCATTAGAAACAGTGGGAGCACCATGCATTATAAAGAGTGAGAGCAACATGCATTATAAACATTGAGAGCACAATGCATTGTAAGCAGTGAGAACACCATGCATTTAAAACAGTGTGAGCACCATGCATTATAAAGAGTGAGAGCCCCATGCATTTTAAACAGTGAGAGCACCGTGCATTTTAAACAGTGAGAGCACCGTGCATTATAAACAGTGAGAGCACCGTGCATTTTAAACAGTGAGAGCACCTTGTATTTTAAACTGTGAGTGCACCTTGTATTTTAAACTGTGAGTGCACCTTGTATTTTGAACTGTGAGAGCACCGTGCATTTTAAACAGTGCACCTTGTATTTTAAACTGTGAGAGCACCATGCATTATAAATTGTGAGAGCACCATGCATTAAAAACAGTGAGAGCACCATGCATTGTAAACAGTGAGATACCAAGCATTATATACAGTGAGAGCACCATGCATTTTAAACAATGAGAGCACACTGCATGACAAACTGTGGGAGCACCATGCATTATAAACCGTGAGAGCACCATGCATTTAAAACAGTTAGAGCACCATGCATTTTAAACAGTGAGAGCACCATGCATGATGGGCAGAGAGAGCACCATGCATTTTAAACAGTGAGAGCACCATGCATTTTAAACAGTGAGAGCACCGTGCATTATAAACAGTGAGAGCACCGTGCATTTAAAACAGTGAGAGCACCGTGCATTTTAAACAGTGAGAGCACCTTGTATTTTAAACAGTGAGAGCAACGTGCATTTTTATCAGGAAGTGCACCGTGCATTTTAAACAGTGAGAGCACCGTGCATTTTAAACAGTGAGAGCACCATGCATTATGAACAGTGAGAGCACCGTGCATTTAAAACAGTGAGAGCACCGAGCATTTTAAACAGCAATTGCACCTTGTATTTTGAACAGTGAGAGCACCGTGCATTTTAAACAGTGAGAGCACCGTGCATTTTAAACAGTGAGAGCACCGTGCATTTTAAACAATGAGAGCACCTTGCATTTTAAACAGTGAGAGCACCGTGCATTATAAACATTGAGTGCACTGTGCATTTTAAACAGTGAGAGCACCTTGTATTTTAAACCGTGAGTGCACCTTGTATTTTAAACTGTGAGAGCACCGTGCATTTTAAACAGTGAGAGCACCTTGTATTTTAAACAGTGAGAGCACCGTGCATTTTAAACTGTGAGAGCACCGTGCATTTTTAACAGTGAGAGCACCGTGCATTTTAAACAATGAGAGCACCGTGCATTTTAAACAATGAGAGCACCGTGCATTATAAACATTGAGTGCACCGTGCATTTTAAACAGTGAGAGCACCTTGTATTTTAAACTGTGAGAGCACCTTCTATTTTAAACTGTGAGAGCACCGTGCATTTTAAACAAGGAGAGCACCGTGCATTTTAAACAATGAGAGCACCGTGCATTTTAAACAGTGAGAGCACCGTTCATTATAAACATTGAGTGCACCGTGCATTTTAAACAGTGAGAGCACCTTGTATTTTAAACTGTGAGTGCACCTTGTATTTTAAACAGTGAGAGAACCGTGCATTTTAAACTGTGAGTGCACCTTGTATTTTAAACAGTGAGAGCAACGTACATTTTTATCAGTAAGTGCACCGTGCATTTTAAACTGTGAGAGCACCGTGCATTTTTAACAGTGAGAGCACCGTGCATTTTAAACAATGAGAGCACCGTGCATTTTAAACAATGAGAGCACCGTGCATTATAAACATTGAGTGCACCGTGCATTTTAAACAGTGAGAGCACCTTGTATTTTAAACTGTGAGAGCACCGTGCATTTTAAACAATGAGAGCACCATACATTTTAAACAGTGAGAGCACCGTGCATTTTAAACAGTGAGAGCACCGTGCATTTTAAACAATGAGAGCACCGTGCATTTTAAACAGTGAGAACACCGTGCATTTTAAACAGTGAGAGCACCGTGCATTTTAAACAGTGAGAGCAACGTGCATTTTTATCAGTAAGTGCACCGTGCATTTTAAACAGTGAGAGCACCTTGTATTTTAAACTGTGAGTGCACCGTTCATTTTAAACAGTGAGAGCACCTTGTATTTCAAACTGTGAGAGCACCTTGTATTTTAAACAGTGAGAGCACCGTTCATTATAAACATTAATGCACCGTGCATTTTAAACAATGAGAGCACCGTGCATTTTAAACAGTGAGAGCACCGTGCATTTTAAACAATGAGAGCACCGTGCATTTCAAACAATGAGAGCACCATACATTTTAAACAGTGAGAGCACCTTGTATTTTAAACTGTGAGAGCACCGTGCATTTTAAACTGTGAGAGCACCTTGTATTTTAAACTGTGAGTGCACCGTGCATTTTAAACAGTGAGAGCACCTTGTATTTTAAACTGTGAGTGCACCGTTCATTTTAAACAGTGAGAGCACCTTGTATTTTAAACAGTGAGAGCACCTTGTATTTTAAACTGTGAGAGCACCTTGTATTTTAAACAGTGAGAGCACCTTGTATTTTAAACTGTGAGTGCACCTTATATTTTAAACTGTGAGTGCGCCTTGTATTTTAAACAGTGAGTGCACCGTGCATTTTAAACTGTGAGTGCGCCTTGTATTTTAAACTGTGAGAGCACCGTGCATTTTAAACTGTCAGAGCACCGTGCATTATAAACAGTGAGAGCGCCGTGCATTATAAACAGTGAGAGCGCCGTGCATTTTAAACAGTGAGAGCACCATGCATTGTAAACAATGAGAGCACCTTGTATTTTAAACTGAGAGCACCGTGCATTATAAACAGTGAGAGCAACGTGCATTTTTTTCAGTAAGTGCACCGTGCATTTTAAACAGTGAGAGCACCGTTCATTATAAACATTGAGTGCACCGTGCATTTTAAACAGTGAGAGCACCTTGTATTTTAAACAGTGAGAGCACCTTGTATTTAAACAGTGAGAGCACCTTGTATTTTAAACAGTGAGAGCACCGTGCATTATAAAGTTGCAACAATGTCCAGAGCAGGTGTGTGTGAAGCCCAGGGAGAGAAGAGAAAACACACCCAGGGGGAGGGTTGGACCCTGCAGCAAACACTGAGCAGCTCAGACAGGCAGAACGGAACCGGTTGGAGGCATTCAGAGGAAAGGCAGGGGAGAAACAAGCTGCAGACTTGGATTCGGGCGAGATTCTGTGCAACTGGGGGAGTGTGAGGGAGAGAGTGAGAGAGAGGGGAGAGGGAGGGAGAGAGAGAGGAGGGATAGGGGGAGAGAGCACCTTGTATTTTAAACAGTGAGTGCACCTTGTATTTTAAACAGTGAGAGCACCTTGTATTTTAAACAGTGAGAACACCGTGCATTTTAAACAGTGAGAGCACCTTGTATTTTAAACTGTGAGAGCACCGTGCATTTTAAACAATGAGAGCACCGTGCATCTTATATTACATTCTGCACATTACAAGGTTGGGTGGACCCAGTAAATATCTTATATTACATTCTGTATATTACAAGGTGAGGTGGACTCAGTCCATATCTTATATTACATTCTGGACAATACAAGGTGAGGTAGAGGTAGAGATTGAACAGGGAGGGGCGAGTTTCTAATTCAAACAGGAGAAACCAGTTGAGGGAAAAGCTGTTGACCTTTCGCTGACAGCAACTGCCAGAATTAAAGTTGCAACAATGTCCAGAGCAGGTGTGGGCGAGGCCCAGGGACAGAAGAGAAAACACACCCAGGGGGAGGGTTGGACCCTGCAGCAAACACTGAGCAGCTCAGACAGGCAGTGCGGCACCGGTTAGAGGCATTCAGAGGAAAGGCAGGGGAGAAACAAGCTGCAGACTTGGATTAGGGAGAGATTCTGTGCAACTGGGGGAGTGTGAGAGAGGGAGAGGGAGAGGGGTAGAGAGAGGGAGAGAGAGAGAGAATGAGAGGGAGAGGGAGGGAGAGAGAGAGGGAGAGTGGGTGGGAGGGAGAGTGAGAGAGAGTGAGAGAGAGAGAGAGGGGGGAGAAAAAGAGAGAGTGAGAGAGGGAGTGGGACAGAGAGAGAGAGGGGTAGAGAGAGGGAGAGAGAGAGAGAATGAGAGGGAGAGGGAGGGAGAGAGAGAGGGAGAGTGGGAGGGAGAGAGAGAGAGGGAGAGGGGTAGAGAGAGGGAGGGAGAGGGAGGGAGAGAGAGAGTGAGAGGGAGAGTGGGAGGGAGGGAGAGTGAGAGAGAGTGAGAGAGGGAGTGGGAGAGAGAGTGAGGGGGGAGAAAAAGAGAGAGTGAGAGAGGGAGTGGGAGGGAGGGAGTTCTGGCCTCTTGCTGTGCCTTTTTAATCCCTTGCTTTTGTATTTTAATCAATTCCCTCTCACTCCCCTCAGGAATCTTTTTGATGAAATGCTGCAAGGAGATGATCCAGAAAGAGACATTTTGTGAGGAGGAGGAGGAGTGGGAGAAATCCTGGGCCAAGCATCGTTCTCTCCGCTGGGGACTGACTGACTGAGACCTCCACCACAGCCTGGACCCGATGGGGAGCACGTGAGTAATGTCTGGGTTACTCTGGGGTCACTGGGTGCACACTGGAATCACTGGGATATTCAGGGGACACTGGGGGGGTCACTGGCACATTCAGGGGACACTTGGGGTGGTCACTGGGACATTCAGGGGACACTGGGGGGGGGGGCGGTCACTGGGACATTGTTGTGGTAGTTCTTATTGTTGTGGTGGTGGTCTGAACATCAAGACCGCCACTCTGGCATCACTCTGGCATGACTGGGTGCAAGCTGGGAACCCTGGCTGCACCCTGGCATCATTGTGGGTTGACTGGGGGATCACTGGGGACACTCGGTTGGCTCCTTGCCGCCATCTGACCAAGATTTTTCCAAAATGTTGGCCTGGCTGTCTTCCATTTTGTCCAAGGTGGTGGCCAAGTTGGCCTCCATTTTGTCCAATGAGGGAGCCAAGCTGGCCTCCATTTTGCCCAAGGTGGTGGCGACGCGGGCCTCATTTTGTACGGCATGGGAGACGCGCCAGCGGTGACTTTTTTTAAAATGCTGGTCGCGCTCGCCCCCATTTTGTCCGGGACGGACTCCCCGCTGGCCTCCATTTGGTCCAAGCCCGGCTGCCGCACCTGCCGCCATGCTGCCCCTGTGCAAATACACTTCCAAATATATAAATACATCATAAATATACAGGTAATATACATATATATTATAAACACAAGTTGTTGTTGGTGGTGGTCTGATGATAAAGAACACCACTCTGGCATGACTGGGTGCAAGCTGGGAACCCTGGCTGCACCCTGGCATCATTCCGGGTTGACTGCGGGATCACTGGGGACACTCGGTTGGCTACTCATTAAATATCTGGTGTTCTCATTACATATCTTATATTGCATTCTGGACAATACACAGTGGGGTGGACTGAGTCCATATCTTAAATTACATTCTGTACAATACACAGTGGGTTGGACTCAGTACATATCTTAAATTACATTCTGCACATTACAAGGTGGGTTGGACTGAGTCCATATCTCATATTACATTCTGCACATTGCAAGGTGGGTTGGACTCAGTCCATATCTTATATTACATTCTGTACAATACACAGTGGGTTGGACTCAGTACATATCTTATATTACATTCTGTACATTACACAGTGGGTTGGACTCAGTCCATATCTTATATTGCATGCTGCACATTACACAGTGGGTTGGACTCAGTCCATATCTTATATTACATTCTGTACATTACACAGTGGGTTGGACTCAGCCCATATGTTATATTACATTCTGCACATCACACAGTGGGGTGGACTCAGTCCATATCTTATATTACATTCTGTACAATACACAGTGGGTTGGACTCAGTCCATATCTTATGTCATATTCTGTGCAATGCACAGTGGGTTGGACTCAGTCCATATCTTATATTACATTCTGTACAATACACAGTGGGGTGGACTCAGCCCATATCTTATATTACATTCTGTACAATACACAGTGGGGTGGACTCAGTCCATATCTTATATTACATTCTGTACAATACACAGTGGGGTGGACTCAGTCCATATCTTATATTACATTCTGTACAATACACAGTGGGGTGGACTCAGTCCATATCTTATATTACATTCTGTACAATACACAGTGGGTTGGACTCAGTCCATATCTTATATTACATTCTGTACAATACACAGTGGGTTGGACTCAGTCCATATCTTATATTACATTCTGTACAATACACAATGGGTTGGACTCAGTCCATATCTTATATTACATTCTGTACAATACACAGTGGGTTGGACTCAGTCCATATCTTACATTGCATTCTGTACAATACACAGTGGGTTGGACTGAGTCCATATCTCATATTACATTCTGCACATTGCAAGGTGGGTTGGACTCAGTCCATATCTTATATTACATTCTGTACAATACACAGTGGGGTGGACTCAGTCCATATCTTATATTACATTGTGTTCAACACACAGTGGGGTGGACTCAGTCCATATCTTACATTGCATTCTGTACAATATACAGTGGGTTGGACTCAGTCCATATCTTATATTACATTCTGTACAATACACAGTGGGGTGGACTCAGTCCATATCTTATATTACATTCTGCACATCACACAGTGGGGTGGACTCAGTCCATATCTTACATTGCATTCTGCACAATACACAGTGGGTTGGACTCAGCCCATATGTTATATTACATTCTGTGCAATACAATGTGTGGTGGACTCAGTACATGTCTTATATTACATTCTGCACAGTACAAGGTGGGTTGGACTTGAAGTTCAGCAAGTCCGGCATAAAAGAATTTGCTGTTCCTTAGTATTTTGGTCTGTGAAGACGTCACCGAGCCCTCTTCCTCCTTCAGGCTGCTGATCACCAGAGTTCTCTCGGTGCAGCTTCTGAAGCGGACTCTGGACCCGAAGATGATGCTTGAGGCTTCTTTAACTGGACGGGTCTCATCACCCCCCCTCCCGCCCCCCGCCGTGAGATCACAGGGTGAGGCCCCTTTTACTGGATAGGTCACACCGTGAGATCACAGTTCATACAGTGTATTAGGGACTGTTTCTTTGATCAGTACGTCGGGAACCAAAAAGGGAACACGCCATTTTGGATCTGGTAATGGGTGACGAAACAGGTTTAATTAATGATCTCAAAGTAAAGGATCCCTTGGGAATCAGTGATCTTAACATGATAGAATTTCAAATCCAGTTTGAGACCGAGGATTTTGGGTCTGAAACTACTATATTAAACTTAAATATGGGCAATTATAAAGGAATGAGGGCGGAATTGGCTAAAGTGGACTGGGTAAACAGATTAGATGGTATGATGGTGGATAAGCAGTGGCAAACATTTAAAAAGATATTTTATGACTCGCAACAAAAATATATCCCTGTGAGGAGGAAAGATGCCATAAAAACGATGAACCAACCATGGCTAACCAAGAAAGTCAAGGATGGTACCAGGTTAAAAGAAAAAGCATACAACATGGCAAAGATTACTGGTAAGCCCTAAGGATGGGAAAACTTTAAAAAACAGCAAAGGATGACGAAAAAATAATAAAGAGGGAGAAAATAAATCATGTGAGTATACTGGCAAGAAATATAAAAACTGACAGTAAAAGCTTCTCCAAGTATATAAAAAGTAAAAGTCTAGCTGAAGTAAACATTGGTCCCTTAGAGGATGAGACTGGGGAAATGATAATAGAAACAAGGAAATGGCAGAGGAATTGAACATCTATTTTGTATCTGTCTTCACAGTAGAAGACACGAATAATGTACCAATAATAGCAGAAAGCCAAGGGACAAAGTGGAGGGAGGAACTAAAAACAATCACTATCACTAGAGAAAAAGTATTAGGTAAACTAATGGGTCTAAAGGCTGACAAGTCCCCTGGACCTGATGGCTTGCATCTGAGGGTCTTAAAGGAAGTGACTACAGAGATAGTGTATGCTTTGGTTGTAATCTTCCAGAATTCACTAGATTCTGGAAAGGTCCCAGCAGATTGGAAAACCGCAAACCTAACACCCCTATTCAAGAAGAGAATGAGACAGGGAGCAGGTAACTATAGACCAGTTAGCCTAACATCTGTCATTGGAAAAATGCTAGAATCCATTATTGAGGAAGTAGCAGCAGGACATTTGGAGACTCATAATACAATCAAGGAGAGTCAACATGGTTTTATGAAGGGGAAATCGTGTCTGACAAATTTATTAGAGTTCTTTGAGGAAATACCGGGCAACGTGGATAAAGAGCAACCGATGGATGCAGTATATTTGGATTTCCAAAAGGCATTCGATAAGGTGTCACATAAAAGTTTACTACGCAAGCTAAGATCTCATGGTATTGGGGGTAATATACCGGCAAGGATAGAGGATTGGATAACTAAGAGAAAACAGAGAGTCGGGATAAAAGAATAATTTAAAAAATGGCAATCTGTAACTAGTGGGGTGCCGCAGGGTTCAGTGCTCGAGCCTCAACTATTTACAATATATATCATTGACTTACATGAATGAACAGAGTGTCTTGTGGCCAAATTTGCTGATAATACAAAGATAGGTGGAAAAGCAAGTTGCGATGAGGACACAAAGTGTCTGTAAATGGATATTGACAGGTTAAACGAATGTGCAAAATTTTGGCAGATGGAATATAATGTGGGAAAATGTGAAGTCATCCGCTTTGGGAGGAAAAATAAAAAAGCAGAATATTATTTGAATGGAGAAATACTACAAAATGCTGCGGTACAGAGGGATCTGGGTGTCCTCGTACATGAAATGCAGGTGCAGCAGGTATTCTGGAAGGCAAACGGAATATTGGCCTTTAATTCTAGGGGGTTGGAGTATAAAAACAGGGAAGTCATGCAACAACTGTACAGGGTGCTGGTGTGACCACACCTGGAGTAATGTGTACAGTTCTGGTGCCCTTATTTAAGGAAGGACATACTTGCATTGGAGGTAGTTCAGAGAAGGTTCACTTGGTTGTTTCCAGGGATGGAAGGGTTCTCTTATGAGGAAAGATTGAACAGTTGGGTCTATACTCATTGGAGTTTAGAAGAATGAGAGGAGATCTTATTGAAACATACAAGATTCTGAGGGGACTCGATAGGGTAGATGCTGAGAGGATGTTACCCCTCATGGGGGAATCTAAAACTAGGGGGCATAGTCTCAGAATAAGAGGTCGCCCGTTTAAGACGGAAATGAGGAGGAATTTCTTCTCCCAGAGGGTCGTGAATCTTTGGAATTCTTTCCCCCAAAAAGCTGTGGAGGCTGAGCTTTTGAATACATTCAAGGCTGAGTTAGACAAATTTTTGATCAGCAACGGAGTCAAAGGATATGGGGAAAAGGCAGGAAAGTTGGGTTGAGGTAAAAATCAGATCAGCCATGATCTCATTGAATAGCGGAGCAGGCTCGAGGGCCCGAATGGCCTGCTCTTGCTCCTATCTCATAAGGTCTTAAGATCTTATGATGAGGTCAAGTAGGTTTTTCCCTCGTGTTGGTTTACTCACCACCTGTCGCAGGCCCAGTCTGGCAGTTGTTTTCTTCAGAACTCGGCCAGCTTGGTCAGTAGTGGTGCTAATGAGCCACTCTTTGTGATGGATGTTGAAGTCCCCCACCCAGAGTACATTCTGTGCCCTTGCTACCCTCCGTCATTCCTCCAATTGGTGATCAACATGGAGGAGGACTGATTCATCAGCTGAGGGAGGGCGGTAGGTGGTAATCACAGGAGGTTGTCTTGCCCATATTTGACCTGATGACATGAGACTTCTTGGGGTCCCGAGCCAATGTTAACTATTTCCAGGGCTATTCTCCCCTGACTGTATGGAGCTGTACTGCCAGCCCTGGTAAGCCTGACCTGCCGGTGGGACAGGACATAACTGTGAATCAATGATTACAGTTTCAGTGTCAAGCACTCACTGTGTGAAACAATGATCTCAGTGCTGGGTCACCCACCCACTGTGTGAATCAATGATCACAGTGCTGGGTCACCCACCCACTGTGTGAATCAATGATCACAGTGCTGGGTCACCCACCCACTGTGTGAATCAATGATCACAGTGCTGGGTCACCCACTCACTGTTTGAATCAATGATCACAGTGCTGGGTCACTCACCCACTGTGTGACTCAATGATCACAGTGCTGGGTCACCCATCCACTGTGTGAATCAATGATCACAGTGCTGGGTCACTCACCCACTGTGTGAATCAATGATCACAGTGCTGGATCACCCACCCACTGTGTGAATCAATGATAACTGTGCTGGGTCACCCATCCACTGTGTGAATCAATGATCACAGTGCTGGGTCACCCACCCACTGTGTGAATCAATGATCACAGTGCTGGGTCACCCACCCACTGTGTGAATCAATGATCACAGTGCTGGGTCACCCACCCACTGTGTGCATCAATAATCACAGTGCTGGGTCACCCACCCACTGTGTGAATCATTGGGTATTGACAGGGTAGATGCTGAGAGATTGTTTCTCCTGGCTGGACAGTTTAGATAGGGGGCATCGTTTCAGGATAATGGGTCGGCCATTTAAGACTGAGATGAGGAAGAATTTCTTCACTCAGAGGGTGGTGAATCTTTGGAATTCTCTACCCCAGAGGGCTGTGGATGCTCAGTCGTTGTGTATGTTCAAGGCTAAGGTGGATAGACATTTGGATTTTTTTTATTCGTTCGTGGGATGTGGGCGTCGCTGGCGATGTCAGCATTTATTGCTCATCCCTAATTGCCCTTGAGAAGGTGGTGGTGAGCCGGCTTCTTGAACCGCTGCAGTCCGTGTGGTGAAGGTTCTCCCACAGTGTTGTTAGGAAGGGAGTTCCAGGATTTTGACCCAGCGACAATGAAGGAACGGCGATATATTTTCAAGTCGGGATGGTGTGTGACTTGGAGGGGAACTTGCAGGTGGTGTTGTTCCCATGTACCTGCTGCTCTTGTCCTTCTGGATGGAATCAAGGGATCTGGGGATCGAGCAGGAAAGTGGAGTTGAGGTTGAAGATCAGCCATGATCTGATTGAAGGGCGGAGCCGTCTCAAGGGGCTGTATGGCCGACTCCTGCTCCTATTTCTTACATTCTTATGTTCTTATGATCAGGACAGTTGCTGGAGGCTGGTATCTACATTATGCAAATTAGTGCCTACTGAGTCATGGCTGTACGACAGAAACGCTATTTCTTTTTCACAGAATTATAAGTTTACAAAAGGTGAAGCGAAGATTAATTGCGTTTTTATTCGATTCCCTGCCGGGTGCAATGAATGGTGGAAGAATTGGTCCGCGCTCAGCCTGTGTTAAAGGGGGCTCGCTGAGGGTGGAGAGCGGTGTTGCGGCAACCTTTCAGTAAGACTATACTTTTAGGGATCATTTCTATAGTTTTTGAACTTGAGAAATGTGTTCTGAAGTGTTTGGTCTCACTAACCACGAGGAGGAGATGTAGCTTTTCCTTCTGAGCGTGAAGCGGGTTGCAAGTGTTGATTTATACCAGCGCTTGTGGCCATTGATGACCGTTCCCTTCTCTCAGTGTGCGAGAAGTGGAAGAAGGAAACGCATTCTGAGTGGTTCGTGTTTCTACAGCTCAAAAGTAGCAATATTTATCCGCTAATTATTTTATATTTAAAGGTGCTTCTCTCCAGCGAGAGTGTAAGTCTTTGCAACCTCAGCCGAGCTCGTACTGCTATCTGTTGCTCTTCCCCTCCTTTTTCGGTTTTGAACTCATCACTGAACTGATTAGGCACAGTCACTGAAATAACGTAGTTAATGGGGCACAAAATCTAGGCTTGCAGTGCTGAGGGACTTGCATTACTGATTAAAACGTTGCTCCGCCTGCCGTCTCAGGTGGATGTAAAAGATCGCATGACGCTATTTCGAAGAACTTGAGGGGAGTTCTCCGAGGTGTCCTGGTCAATATTTACCCCTTAACCAACATCACTAATACAGATTATCTGCCCAATACACCATTACGGTTTGTGGGACCTTGCTGTGAGCAAATTGGCTGCGGCGGTTCCTACATTACAACAGTGGCTACAGTTCAAAAATGCTTTGGGCCATCCTGCGGTAATGCAAGGCGCTCTTTCAATGCGAGTTCTTTCTTTAGGAGCAGGAGGATTGGTGAATGGGACATCGTGTGAGTTAGGATACGGGCAGCAGAGTTTTGATATGCTGAAGATTATGGAGGGTGCATGATGGGAGGGCGGCCAGGAGAGCCTTGGAATTGTCGAGTTTGGCGGTAACAAAAGCATGGATGAGGGTTTCAGTCGCAGATGGGCTGAGGCAGATACGGGCGATATTATGGAGGTAGAAGTAGGCAGTCTTGGTGATGGAGAGAATCTGGGGTCGGAAGCTTAATTCAGGGTCAAAAAGGACACCGAGTCTGCGAACAGTCTGGTTTAGTCTGAGACATTGGTCAGGGAGGGGGAGGGAGTTTACAGCAGGCACCGAAAATAATGGCTTTGGTCTTCCCAATATTTAATTGGAGGAAATTTATGCTCATCCACTGATAGATATCAGAGAAGCAGTGTGACGAATCAGAGGCAATGGAGGGGTGGAGAGAGGTGGTGGTGAGGTTGAGCTGAGTGTCGGCAGTGTACATGTGGAATCCGACGAGTTTTTGGATGATGTTGCCAAGGGGCAGCATGTAGATGAGAAATAGGAGAGGGGCAAGGATAGATCCTTGGGGGAGTGGGAAGAGAAGCCATTGCACGTGATTCTCTGGCTGCGACTGGATAGATACGAAATAAACCAGGTGATGGCAGTCCCATCGAGCTGGACAATGGAGGAGAGGAGAGGGGACTAGACTTCAAAAAGTACTTCTTTGGCTGTGAAGAGCTTTGGGACGCCCTGAGGTAGTGAAAGGTTCGATATCAAGTGCTTACCTGACAGGGGAGATCCCATTATGAGGAAGGCGCCAGATGAAGTAGAATCAGCTAGTACCAGTGTAACTTTTGCTGATGTAGAGGTGGATCCTCATGCTGGCCTGAGACTGGTCTAAAACCTTTCTCCAGTAAAGTGAAAACTAATTTGCAGCGGACGTGGTGACAAGGGCTCCCCGAGCACCTGGGCCCAGGGTGTGAAATACCGTCAGGCTGACTGCTAGGGCGGGTGAAGGCACCTCGCCATGACAACGAAATATTTTCCTGAAGAAGGTTCTTCTCGAAACCTGCGGTTTCAAGGCCGAAGATATCTTCTGCCTGCATGATGGGAGGGCGGCCAGGCGAGCATTGGCATTGTCGAGTCTGGAGGTAACAAAAGCATGGATGAGTGTTTCCCGAGGAGCAGATACGTGGAAGTGACCTTTAGAGATGTCACAGTATGGCAAAAGATGCCCCAGGCCTTCAATGAGAAGGAGAAGGGAGGGCCGCTTACATTTCTCACTGAGGAGCCGCTCTTCACACTCCCACTGGAGAAGGAACAGACGCTGACCCTCCATCAACGGAGGTCCGGCCTCCTTCCTCATCCCAAGGACCGTCGAGAAGTTCAAGCACACGACAGCAATGCAGAATCAGGACCGAGGATTGGAAATGGACCGTAAAGTAAAACCTGGACTGATGCAATTGGAAGACGTTAATGGTTATCATTTGTATTTTTAAAACGGCTTTCAAAATTGCTTGCATAAACGTGCGTGGTGTTAAAGCGACTACGCGATGTGCTGTGACCCTGAACTACCTGTCCAGGGTCAAGAGGGACCTGCTGTTCCTGCAGGAGTGCATGATCTTGAACCTCAGCAACGACCGGCAGTGGTCACGCATGTGGACCCAGTAGCAATCGAACTGGTCGTGAATCAACGAAAGTCAATCCTCGGGCCTGGGGATTCTGTTGGGAAGAGACCAATTCACCATCCCCGAGGTTAAAGAGGTGGTGGGTGGCCGCCTGCTCGCAGCAGACATTCTGTACAAGAACGCCCCGCTCCGACTGCGGCTAACATAAAAGGGAATCCAAACATCTTCTACAAGCATGTAAAAAGTAAACGGATCGTTAGAGGAGGGGTGGGCCGATTCGGGACCATAAAAGAGATCAACTAATGGAGGCAGAGGGGATGGCCGAGGTACTAAATGAATAATTTACATCTGACTTTACCAACGAAGAAAGTTCTGCCAGAATCTCAGTAAAGGAAGATATAGTTGAGATACTGGATGGGCTAAACATTGATAAAGAGGAGGTACTAGAAAGGCTAGCTGCACTTAAAGTAGATAAGTCAATCGGTCTGGATGGGATGCATCCTAGGTTGGTGAGGGAAGTAAGGGTGGAAATTGTGGAGGTGCTGGTCATAATCTTCCATCCGTCGATACGGGGCCAGAGGACTGGAGAATTCGACATATTACACCCTTGTTCAAAAAAGGGTGTAAGGATAAACCCAGCAACTATAGACCAGTCAGTTTACCCTCGGTGGTGGGGAAACTTTTAGAAATGATAATCCAGGACAGAATTAACAGTCACTTGAACGAGTGTGGGTTGATTGGGGAAAGCCAGCACGGATTTGTTAAAGGCAAATCGTGTTTAACTGATCTGACAGAGTTTTTGATGAGGTCACAGAGAGGGTAGATGAGGGCAATGCATTTGAGGTGGTGTATATGGACTTTCAAAAGGCGTTTGATAAAGTATCGCATGGTAGGCTTGTCATCAAGATTGCGGCCCATGGAATAAAGCCGGCAGTAGCAACATGAATACAGAATTGTCTAAGTGACAGGAGACAGAGAGTAGTGGCGAACGGTTAGTTTTCGGACTGAAGGGAAGTGTGCAGTGTTGTTCACCAGGGGTCGGTGCGGGGACCGCTGCTTTTCTTGATATTTAATAATGAATTGGGCTTGGGTGCACAGGGCACAATCTCAAAACTTGCAGCTGACACGTAACTTGGAAGTGTAGTGAACAGTGAGGAGGATAGTGGTAGACTTTAAGAGGATTTAGACAGGCTGGTGGCTTGGGAGGAGACGTGGCAGATGAAATCGAACACCGAAAGATGCGAAGTTATATATTTCGGTCAGAAAAACGAGGAAAGGCAATCTAAACTAGAGGGAAACAATTCTAAAGGGGGCACAGGAATAGAGAGATCTGGGGGTATTTGTGCACAAATCGTTGACGGTGGCAGGGCAAGTTGAGAAAGCGGTTAAAAACAGACGAGATCATGAGTTTTATAAATAAAGGCATAGAGTATAAAAGTATGGAAGTCATGATGAACCTTTATAAAACACTGGTTCAGGCACAACTGGAGTATTGTGTCCAGTTCTGGGCACCGCACATTAGGAAAGATGTTAAGGCCTTAGAGAGGGTGTAGAAGAGATTTATTAGAATGATTCCAGGACTGAGGGATTTTAGTTACGTGGATAGACTGGAGAAGCTGAGTTTGTTCTTCTTGGAACAGAGAAGTTTGCGAGGAGCTTTGACAGAGGTATTCAAAATCAGGAATGGACTGGACAGAGTGGATATAGAGAAACTGTTCCCATTGGCGGAACTGTCAAGGACCAGAAGGCATAGATTTACGGTGATTGGCAAAAGAGCCAAAGGTGACATGAAGAAAAACCTTTTTACACCGCGACTTGTTAGGATCTGGAATGCACTGCCCAAGGAGGTGGTGGAGGCAAATTCAATCATGGGCCTTCAAAAGGGAACTGGATAAGTACTTGAAAGGAAAACTATGCAGGTCTACGGGGATAGGGCGGGGGAGTGGGACTAACTGGATTGTTCTTGCATAGAGCGGGCGTGGACTCGATGGGCCGAACAGCCTCCTTCCATGCTGTAACCATTCTGAGATTCTAATGTGTACGACCCGAATCTCAGGAGCGAGCGGCTGGAGGTCTTCCAGCATCTCCTGATGTCGCTGGCGACCTCCTAGTCGGTCATTCTCGCCGGAGACTTCAACTGCATCATAGATGCGGCTGGACTATCCAGCAGGGGCGGGGGAATACTGGACACCACGTCCAAACTCCTGATGGAAGCGGTGAAAGATGCAAAGCATTGCAACGTCTTCTGCAACCCTGAAACCTGGTCCAGGCCGGGTGGGACCATCCGTTCCAGGATAGACTTCCTGTTTGTGTCCCCAACGCTCAAGGTCAGATCCACCGACGGACAACCGGTGTTCCTCTCTGACCACTGCCTCCTACTGGCCGACTGCCAATCGCAGGAGGACCAGAGGGCAGGCAGGGGGAGATGGAAACTGAATGTGACACGGTTGACCTTAGAGAACATGAAAGATCTAAAGTGGGATTATACAGGTTGGAGGACCGTGAAACCCCTCTTTGTCTCCAAGGTGCACTGGTGGGAAGCGATCAAGGCCAATATCAAGAGGCTGTTCATCCTGAAAGGTGTTCAGAAGGCGCGAGAGAGACAGAGGGAAGTGTCACAACTCCTCAAAAGCATAGAGGATCTGGTCCATCTGCAGTCAATAGAGGGCGAATTCAGGGTAGAATTCCGAGAGGTGAAGGGCCAGCAAGCCTCGCTCTTCGCCTCTGAGGCCTCAAAGATCATCTTCCAGTTCAGAGTCCGCTCCGTGGAGCATGTAGAGAAGAGCTCGCGCTTCTTCTTCCAGAAGCCTCACAGACAGACTTTTGTGATCAACAGACTGAAGGAGGAGGATGGCTCGGTGATGTCTTCACAGGCCGACATACTGAGGATCAGCCTATCCTTTTATGCCGGGCTGCACGACTCAAGGCCCACAGATAGCATGGCCTCCCAGTCCTTCTTGTCCTCTATCACTGAGGATTTAGAGGACAGCGAGCAGCAGGGCATGGATCCGCCACTGACTCTGGACGAGCTGACAAAGGCCGTCTAGTCCTTCGAGAAGAGTAGAACTACCGGGAGCGATGGCTTACTGGTTAAGTTGCACTCGGCTCTGAAAGACTGGATAGGCCCAGACCTGCTGAAAGTGTACGGGGGTATGCTTCTGGCAGGCAGCATGTCAGAGTCCATGAGGAAAGGCATCATCACCCTCATCTACAAGGAGAAGGGAGAGAGGGAAGAAATCAGAATTGACCACCCATTTCTTTGCTAAATGTCGACTACAAGATTCTCTCTAAGGTCATCGTCAATAGGCTCAAGTCTGCTCTGGAGCTGGTGATCTACCCGGATCAGACCTGTACTGTACCCGGCAGGAAGATCTCCAATAGCCTTGCGCCACTCACGGATACGATCGCCGATGTGCAGGTCAGCGGGGTGAACACTTGCCTCATCAGCCTGGACTAGGAGGAGGCCTTTGACAGAATATCCCACATGTACATGATGGACGTGCTCTCCAAAATGTGTTTTGGGGAGGGAATCCGCGATTGGATCTTACTGCTCTACACAGACATCTAGAGCACAGTCCAAATCAACGGGCAGGAGTCGGAGAGCTCTCGGATCAGATCTGGAGTCAGGCAGGTCTGTCCTCTCTCCGCGGTCTTGATCGTATGTTGCATCGAGCAGTTTGATGCGTTCATCAGGTAGGATGCAGATATCAGGGGGTGACTATCCTAGGCAGCGGATGGACTGAGGTTAAGGCCTCTCAATACATGGACGACGTCACCGATGTTTGCTCCAATCAGCAGTAGGTTCACTGTCCTCAGCACCACCGTGAGCTTCCCTCGAGGCTGCGGCGGGGAGGAGACTGTCGTCCATCTCCTCATGGGCTGCCCTTTGGTGCAGAAGGTTTGGAGACAGATGCGTTTTTATCTGTCCCGGTTCATCCCCAATATCTCAGTGACACAGGATGCTGTGCTCTACGGGCAGTTCCCCAGGACGCACACCAAGACAGATATCAACTGCTGCTGGAAGTCCATCAACTCGGTGAAGGAGACCCTTTGTTCCGCCCGAAACCTGTTGGTCTTCCAGCTGATGGAGCTGTCCATGATCGAGTGTTGCCGACTGACACACTCCAAGGTCCAGGAGTACATCCTGAGGGATGTAATGAAGCGAGGTGAAGCCTATGCATAGTGTTAATGGGGAAAGGCCACTGTATAAGGCCATTTCACCTTGTACTGTACAGAAAGTACCAGAATAATAAAATCTTGAGGCACAAATACACAAATAACGAAAAGTAGCGACACAGGTTTAAAAAAGGCAAATCAAGCACTGGGGTTCAATTCTAGAGGCGTAGAATTGATAAGGAAAGCAGTTATGTTAAACTTGTGTGGAGCCTAGGTTAGGCCACTCTTGTAGTATTGCCCAGAGTTCTGGTCTCCATATTAATGAAATATATAAAGGCATTGGAGAGAGGGCAAAAAAGATTCGCAATGATGATTCCAGAACTGAGAGGATATCCTTACCAGGAAAGGCTGAACAGGCTGGATCTCTTTTCCGTAGCAAAGAGAAAACTGAGGGGTGATCTGATAAGGTCATTAAGATAATAATCAGGTTTGGTAGGGTAGACGTCGACAAAATGTTTCCACTTATGAGGGAGTACAAGATTAGAGGTCATAAATATAAGATAGTCACTAATAAATCCAATAGGGAATTCAGGAGGAACTTCTTTACCAAAGAGTGGTAAGAATGTGGAACGCACTACCACAAGCAGTAGTTGCGGCAAATAACATAGATGCATTTAAGGGGATGCCAGATAAGCACAAGATGGAGACAGGAATAGGGTATCCTGATAGGGTCAGATGAAGTGGGGAGGGAGGTGGCTCGTGTGCAGCAAAAAAGCTGGTATAAACCAGTTGGGCCGAATGGTCTGTTTCCGTGCTGGAGTTTCGATGTAAGTCAATGTACTATTTTGAGGGTGGTGGAAGAGCAGAGGGACCTGGTGGCGCATATTCACAAAACTTTGAAGGTGGCAGGGCAAGTTGATAAGGCGGTTTAGCTAGTGTAAGGGATACATGGGTTTGTAAATAGGGGCATTGAATACACAAATAGGGAAGTCATGTTAAACCTCTACAAAAGACTGGTTAGGCCTCAGCCGGACTATTGTGTACAACACTGGGCATCACACTTTAAGAAGGATAGAATCAGAGAATCATAGAATCATAGAAGTTACAACATGGAAACAGGCCCTTCGGCCCAACATGTCCATGTCGCCCAGTTTATACCACTAAGCTAGTCCCAATTGCCTGCACTTGGCCCATATCCCTCTATACCCATCTTACCCATGTAACTGTCCAAATGCTTTTTAAAAGACAAAATTGTACCCGCCTCTACTACTGCCTCTGGCAGCTCGTTCCAGACACTCACCACCCTTTGAGTGAAAAAATTGCCCCTCTGGACCCTTTTGTATCTCTCCCCTCTCACCTTAAATCTATGTCCCCTCGTTATAGACTCCCCTACCTTTGGGAAAAGATTTTGAATATCGACCTTATCTATGCCCCTCATTATTTTATAGACTTCTATAAGATCACCCCTTAACCTCCTACTCTCCAGGGAAAAAAGCCCCAGTCTGTCTAACCTCTCCCTGTAAGTCAAACCATCAAGTCCCGGTAGCATCCTCGTAAATCTTTTCTGCACTCTTTCTAGTTTAATAATATCCTTTCTATAATAGGGTGACCAGAACTGTACACAGTACTCCAAGTGTGGCCTCACCAATACCCTGTACAACTTCAACAAGACATCCCAACTCCTGCATTCAATGTTCTGACCAATGAAACCAAGCATGCTGAATGCCTTCTTCACCACCCTATCCACCTGTGACTCCACTTTCAAGGAGCTATGAATCTGTACTCCCAGATCTCTTTGTTCTATAACTCTCCCCAACGCCCTACCATTAACGGAGTAGGTCCTGGCCCGATTCGATCTACCAAAATGCATAACCTCACATTTATCTAAATTAAACTCCATCTGCCATTCATCGGCCCACTGGCCCAATTTATCAAGATCCCGTTGCAATCCTAGATAACCTTCTTCACTGTCCACAATGCCACCAATCTTGGTGTCATCTGCAAACTTACTAACCATGCCTCCTAAATTCTCATCCAAATCATTAATATAAATAACAAATAACAGCGGACCCAGCACCGATCCCTGAGGCACACCGATGGACACAGGCATCCAGTTTGAAAAACAACCCTCTACAACCAACCTCTGTCTTCTGTCGTCAAGCCAATTTTGTATTCAATTGGCTACCTCACCTTGGATCCCATGAGATTTAACCTTATGTAACAACCTACCATGCGGTACCTTGTCAAATGCTTTGCTGAAGTCCATGGAGACCACGTCTACTGCACAGCCCTCATCTATCTTCTTGGTTACCCCTTCAAAAAACTCAATCAAATTCGTGAGACATGATTTTCCTCTCACAAAACCATGCTGACTGTTCCTAATTGGTCCCTGCCTCTCCAAATGCCTGTAGATCCTGTCCCTCAGAATACCCTCTAACAACTTCCCCACTACAGATGTCAGGCTCACTGGTCTGTAGTTCCCAGGCTTTTCCCTGCCGCCCTTCTTAAACAAAGGCACAACATTTGCTACCCTCCAATCTTCAGGCACCTCACCTGTAGCGGTGGATGATTCAAATATCTCTGCTAGGGGACCCGCAATTTCCTCCCTAACCTCCCATAACGTCCTGGGATACATTTCATCAGGTCCCGGAGATTTATCTACCTTGATGCGCGTTAAGACGTCCAGCACCTCCCTCTCTGTAATATGTACACTCCTCAAGACATCACTATTTATTTCCCCAAGTTCCCTAACATCCATGCCTTTCTCAACCGTAAATACCGATGTGAAATATTCATTCAGGATCTCACCCATCTCTTGTGGTTCCGCACATAGATGGCCTTGTTGATCCTTAAGAGGCCCTACTCTCTCCCTAGTTACCCTTTTGCCCTTGTCAAGGTCTTGGAGAGGGTTCAGTGGAGACTTACCAGGGTGATACCAGGGATGAGTGACTTCATTTTTGAGGAGGGATTGGAGAAGGTGGGATTGTTCGCCTTAGATCAGAGAAGGTTAAGGTTAACCTCATAGAGGTGTTCACAATAATGACGGGTTTTTATAGAGCAAACAGGGGAAACTGTTTACTCTGGCAAGTGGATTGATAACCAGAGGTCATAGGTTTAAAATAATTGGCAAAGCAACTCGAGGGGAAATTAGGAGAATATTATTCACACAGGGTTGTTAAGCATTTCCTGAAAGGATGGGGTCCCTTTTAGAGGCTGCCTTCGTGTCAGAGATTCAAAATTCATATCTTAACTGGGAAACTGCAGGAATAAGATGAAACGGGTCTGCTTGTGTCCCTGGATTCAATGTATAATATGGAGAAATGTGTAAAATGTATAAATAAATCAGCAGGAGTGAACATGGTCAAGACAATTATCAGAAAACTGTAAATGGAGCCGCTCATTGTTGGACCAGTCCTTTCTGAGCACAGCTTTTAACTTTATTCCTGAGAGACGTCTCATTAAGACAAGGTTCTGAACTTTGAGAAGTTTGTGAGATATCCACGTCATCATTTACATTGGAGTCAAAGCTGCTGATATAATGTGTTTGTTCAAATGACTGTAACTAATAGCAATGATCAGGGGTATAACCGTGTCAGTGGAGATTTACCCCCTGTATAAATCAGGGATCGCTGTAATGAATCCACACAGACTGCTTGCCGGAGCTACGCTTTCCAGGCCAACAGAAGTCATTGCTTCTCACAGAAATGGGATATTCAGTAATGTATCAGATAGAATGTATTTATTATCCAGTTCTTGCAGCCGTTGGGGTTCCAGGTAAGCCATTATCTCAGCTCTTCGTGGTGTAAATCGATATTAACTCTGCTGCTGTACTTGGCACTATTTTTCTCCCATCGAGTATTACGCAGTGGACTGTTCTGTTTTCTCAGTTGATCGACTGTCCTAAGTCTCTTGTCTTTTTGTCTTGCAGCAGCTGCATTGTATGCGTTATGATCTTGTATATCTAACCTTGTCATTCTTACTGAAATATTCTCTGTACTGAATGTTTTGGAATCAGGTGTCTGGGCTAAGAGCTGGTATCAGACCATCAGGAGCTGTTAACAGTTTCATGTTGTGGAACTAACCTCTCCTGGAATATTTTTTTCATAAATGTGTTTTCAGTGATTGGTCATGAGACAGCTCAGGGTCTCGGTGTTACAAGGAGGCAGTGCAATGTCCTCTCTCCAAGATAACATGGTTGAGTTAAACAGGGATTTCAATGTATTTATTGGTTGTCACTGTTATGAAAGATTATTTCATTGTGTGTGTATCTGACGCCGCTTCAGATGTCTGGTTACTGAACTGAGTTTGATGCTGATTCTTTCAAATCTCATTCTCTGATTAACTGTGGATGAATTCACTGTAAAATGCAATATTTTGAGGTTATGTTGTATCAGTTTGCACTTTATCTGTTGGAATTATGAGCTCTTCTATTTATCTGTCGATGACAAGTAGCAGCGGTGATGTTGGTATTTTGTTAATTGAACAATGCCGCCATCTAACGGTGTACTTTATAATTACAGCAGAAGGAATTTCAATTATTATGAGGTGTGTCTGGAAGAGGGGTTCAATTCTGTTTATTCCATGCATTGTAGATGAAGTGAACAGTGTAGCTGAACAGGCGGAGTCTTGAATGATCTGTAGATACGTTAAACTATTCACAGTGGCTTCACAATTTAATAAACTGACACTAAGAATAGGATCGTTGGAACACGGGGCTGGTGAAGAGAAAGCAGGCGCAGAATGTTAGGATTTACTCGGATGTGAAAATGCGCTTTGAGAAAGAGAGTAGAGAGAGTGCGGGGAGATAGAGAGGAGAGATAGAGAATGAAATCGAGATGGAGGGGGAGTAGGAACGAGAGAGAGACAGAGAGAGACAGAGAGAGCGGCAGCGTTGTGAACAATTCTTCGGAATGAACTGCTGAAACTTCCAATTCAATTATGAAGAGCAAATGTGACTTGAAGGTGTTATTAGGATGTTGTCAGATTGTGAGAGTTTGATTGTTCTCTCGCCGGGTGTGTTTATCACGATCAGGTCCTCAGTCTGTTTATGTGAATATTCCTATTACTGGTTTACTGACTGAATAAATAAACATAACTGAAATGTAATTAAAGATTAAAATCAGTGATTCTTGACCGCATTGAATTATTAGGATATTGTATCCTAAAAGTTATGTGACGGCTTCATTCAATAAAGAACATGGCCAATTTACTTAGTGTTTTTAAATTTAATTTTAATTCAATATGCAAAGTAAATTTATTGACCATGTTATGTAAAAAAGGAGACGTTCCCTGACACCAATCACCACAGATATTAAAGGTTGAATTTATTGATTGGATTGTGTTAGTGGGACCTATAGATTAGATTTCCTCTAACACTCTGCTCCAGTCTCTCCCTGTGAATCCCAGCCTCTCCTCCCACTGCATTGAATCCTCTGTCTACTCATCCGTTGCTTCATTTCATTCGTTTTCCCAAACCATCTGCTCCTGACTCCTCTCCAGCTCCTACATATCATTTTTCACTGGCTCCCTCACAAACTCACTCACCGACTCCGCCTGCAGCTGCCTCTTCCATGCCGATTCGAAGCCTCAAACTCACCGCCGCTGATCGCGGTCTTTCCGGTTTTGAGCCAGCCCCTGTCAGCTGTCTCAACCCGGAGCAACAAACCAGCAGCACCTCCCACTGTTCCCCCACCCCCGCCACCGAACCGGCCCTCGCTCACTTTCCGTTCCACCTGGAGCCCAAATCTGGAATTAACCCATTGGATTCCCGCTCGGTAAAACCCCTTCTCCCTTCCCCACGTGCACTGCGCCCTCACTCGGCTCTTCCAGTGGATCCCGTGATCACTTCATTTACTTTATGCATCAATTTCCCAATTCATTATTGATCATTGTGTTTTAAACCATTTCTCTGCCCGAAAGTGCTGCCCAGCTCAGTGAATCAGTTTCCACCGCTTGATGCAGAAACAAAGCTGAAAATTTCACCGCAAATCCTGTCAAACTGCTGCTTTGACAACAGGTCTGATCAGTAATTTCTCTGCTTCCGTTTCTCTCTCTTACAGTTAACTTGGTGGCGATTGTGATCCTGTCCCGAGGAAAGTGCGGTCTCTCCAAATGTGTCACTCGCTACCTGGTGGGAATGGCGGCGGCCGATCTTCTGGTCGTTATTACCGATGTTATATTGACGCGTATTATTGAGATTTATTTCCCAGTTTCATTCTTGACCATTACCCCCGTGTGCCGTCTCATTCTCACCCTGAGTTTTGCAGCCATAGCGGCCTCTGTCTGGTTCACGGTAGTTTTCACCTTTGATCGATTTGTGGCCATTTGTTGTCAGAAACTGAAAACAAAATATTGCACCGAGAAAACTGCGGCTGCTGTTATCGGGGTGGTGAGTGCGCTGAGCTGTTCACTAAACATTCCCTGGTACTTTGCCTTTCACCCGGAATATATAATGGACAATGTACCCCGGGGTTGTGTCTGGAAACCGACATTTTTCACTTCACCGGCATGGGCAGCGTTTGACTTGTTTAGTCTTGTGTTAACGCCTTGTCTCCCATTCATTCTGATTTTACTGTTCAATGTTCTCACCGCCAGGCACATTTTAGCGGACAGTAGAGTCCGCCGGGGACTCCGGGGCCGCAGCAATGGAGAGAATCACAAGGATCCAGAGATGGAGAACCGAAGGAAATCCATCATTTTACTCTTCAGTATATCAGGCAGTTTTTTATTGTTATGGAGTACATTCGTTTTTAATTTTATTTCTCTGCGTGTAACAAACGCCCAATATTATACGGCCAGTGACATTGAGTCAGCCGCCTTCATGCTTCAACTTCTCAGTTCCTGCACCAACACGTGTATTTATGCTGTGACCCAGACTAAATTCAGAGAGGAGCTGAAGAACTGGGTGAAATACCCACTGAATCTAATTGTTACATTCGTTAAATCATAGAAATGTCTGAACACTTTCCTCCGATATTAAATAAAAAGTCAATTCGAGTAGATTTTCACATTTCGCGTTCGCATAAGACGGGTGGTAGTGGTTCGGGAGCCCGTTATTCACCGTGCCTAATTTTAGGATTCATTCACAACGAAAAGTTTAATAAAGTAACTGATATCAATCCAATGCTTTAAATAGATTTGAAAATACCAGACAGGAATTATATTTTACCCGACAATTACGGTATTGTGAAATGATACAAGATGTGATTCTAACATGAAATTGTTTTTAGTCTGGAAATAATGTAATTTTAATATTAAATATTTCAATATGAAATGTTTAATCCTGAAATGAATAAAATCAAATCCTCCTTTTCCGTTGATGATTATTTCCCATCACACTCACTGCCCGGTGGGATGGACTGAGGGTGAGCTGTCAGGGTCAGACAGCGTCCTGTTCATTGGGACATTTGTTTTGACCGGAACAGAATAATAATGGACCAACACCCGGACCGTTACTAACTGGTAAAATATTAATGTAATTTCAAACTCCAGTGGGGAGTTCTGGAGATTGTTTCCTCTCTGAGCTGTTGTACAGCAATGTTTACTCACTGAAGCGAGATTAATGGGACATGAGTCTGGACCTGGTTACACAGATCTAAAAGGAAACCTCCTGTCACATTTCTGATACGATCAGGAGCTGAGAGATTTCGCACGGCCGCAGCAGGTCAATGGAAAGCTCTCCTGCTTCTCCTTGCTCAACAAATTATAAGTTAAAAAGAAACTTCTCAGTGTTCTGGACCACTCAATGCCCATCGAAAGGGCGGCTCCTTCACACATTTGTAACCAACATTAAATGGTGTCCCACGTACGTCATAATACTCTGATTTACATATTACACGTGACCTGACCAGAATATTTCCCTCCACATGTTTTGAACCGATGCAGTTTGAATCAATGGACCAGCTTGTGGGCTTCGAAGATTGATACTGGGGCGTAGGTCCGGCCGCTCCTCTCAGGACCCTACCCACGATGGTGGAGGCAGGAACGTCACCAATAAAGGGACTGTAAGTGAACTGACACCATTTACTAGTCTCTACCACCCCATTTCCGCCAGGCGGGGATACTTAAAATCGGCCACACCTTTCCTGACCTACGCCCTGGTATCAATCTTCGAAGCCCACAAACTGGTCCATTGTCTCAAACGCCACCGGTTCACAACACGTGGAGGGACATTTTCACCATCGCTGGGGGCTGATCTGGTAGAGCGGATCACCCGCCCCTCATAGAACCGGCCCGATTTTAATTTCTGCTCTGTCCAAGCACTGAAAGTGAAATTACCCCCACGTCTCTGACCCCAAGGTTCGCCAGGTGTGAGAAACACATCAGATAGTGTTTGCCAAACACTGACATGGATATGGGCGATTGGATCGGTGTATTCATGTAAAAGGTGATAACCTCCCTCCACAGAGACAGGACCCCTATACCATGGAATCGAAGAGGGTTTCACCCCCAACAGTTCAGTAACACATTACGCTGTGCTCTACGGACTCTTCCCCGGGACACACACTGAGACAGATATCAACTGCTGATGGAAGACCATCAACTCGGTGAAGGGCGCCTTTTGGTCCGCCCGAAACCAGCTGGTCTTCCATCTGAAGGATCTGTCCATGACTGAGTGTTGCGGACTGGCACACTCCAAGGTACAGGAGTACGTGCTGTGGGACGCACTGAAGCAAAGTGCGACCTATGCAAAGGCTCCATGGGGAATGGCCACTGTGTAAGGCCATTTCACTTTGCATTGTACAGCATGTATTAGAAGATATGTCCCCAGTTTTGAATTGTAATAGTGGAATCGTCGTGTGTACGATCTGTATTGTGTTGTTTTGAATTGGTACTGTGATATTTACATTGAACTGTGTGTGTCCATAAATTTAATGAAATAAAGTATATTTAGAAATCTAAAAAATGTTCATGTCTCACCGTGTCTGTTATTGTTGGACAGTGAACAGTGGAAACAGAGCTGGACAGTAAAGATGTGGGGAGTTATGCAAAGAGCATTTATTGCAGGCATTAGGTGAGAAATAGGAGTATTTTCTTAATGGTGAGAAACTAGGGACTGTACAGGAGTAAAGGGGTTTGGATGTCCAGGTACACCAATCAATAAATGTTTTTGCGCATGTATAAAAAATAAAGATCCCAATTTCAAGACTGTCACAGCCTTATGTGAGTTTGGACATTTCTGTTTTAAATGCAGATTATTGCATTTCCGTTTTTTCCCCTTTTTTGTACATTTCTGTCTTTACTTCATTCTTGCAGATTTTACATTTTAAACAAAATCTCCAAACCCTGTGTGCTGTGAATGCTGACTCCAGGCCCTTTGATTGACAGCTCTCACCTCCAAACCAGACCCCCGCCTCCTCCTGGACTGACTCCTCACATCACGTGACAAGCGAAAGCGACACGAAGCGGACGGAGCGTCCCCACCCGAGGGACGCTGCGCATGCGCCGCGCGGTCCCTGTGCCACATTCCCACAGCAACAGGCCAGCGCTTGGCGGGCGAGGGCGCGACCGACAGAGGGAGGGCCCGCACCCAGGAATGGTGCAGGAAGGGCGGTCCGAGCTGAAGCTCATCCGATTCCAGGCCCGAGCGGCGTTAATGGGGCCGCGACCCCTGGACGGAGGAACCGCGACCCATGGGACGGAGGGGGGAGACGGGAGAAAGGTCTGATGGAGGAGTGAGATGGTCTGAGGGTGGAGAGGTGGAGAGACGGGGAGGGGAGGGACTGAAGGGGAAGACTGGAGAAGGGACTGATGGGGAGGGGGAGGGACTGAATGCGGAGAGATGGGGAGATGCGGAGTGAGGGACTGAGGGGGGAGACGGGAGAAAGGACTGATGGTGGACACGGGAGAAGGGACTGATGGGTGAGTGAGATGGACTGAGGGCGGAGAGGTGGAGAGACGGGGAGGGGAGGGACTGAAGGGGTAGACTGGAGAAGGGACTGACGGGGGTAGAGTCTAAGGGCAGTGAAGTGGGGAGACGGGGAGGGGAGGGACTGAAAGGAGAGAAGGGAGACGGGAGAACGGCCTGCTGGGTAAGGGGAGGATCTGAGGGCAGTGAGGTGGGAAGAAGTGGGGAGGGGATGGATTGAAGTGGGAGACTGGAGAAGGGACTGATGGGGCAGGGGCAGGGTCTGAGGTTGGAGAGTTGGGGAGACGGAGAGGGGATTGACTAAATGGGGAGATGGGAGTAGGGACTGATGGGGGATGGGAGGGCCTGACCGGGGAGAGGTGGGGAGACTGGGAGGAGAGTGACTGAGTGCGGAGACGGGTGGAGGGACTGATAGGGGAGAGGGGGAGGGAATGATCGGTGATGGGGAGGGACTGAGCGGGGAGAGGTGGAGAAATGGGGAGGGGAGGAACTGAGGGGCGGAGAGGACCTCTGGGTGAGACGGGGAGGGACGGGATGGTGAAGGTCTGAGGGGGAGAGGTAGGGAGATGGGAATGGGAGAGACTGAGGAGGGTAACTGGGGGAGGGACTGACGGGGAGGGGGACGGTCTGAAGGGGCGAATTCGGGAGACGGGTGGAGTTAATTGGGGCCTCCTGCGTAGTCTGTGAATATTGACTCTCACAGCGCCCAGTGTCCAGCTGGTTTTATAACTGGAGAGCCATGTGTTGAAGGATAGAATACTAAAGCCTGGTCTTCAGTTGCTTCCAAACCTTTATTCACAGAGACCAACACAACCCACCCCCTGGATAAGTTATCGTATATATTGATGCAAGAGAGTCCCCAATTGATACGCACCAGCTGAATACAATTAACACTAATTGATATAAATCACATGGATACAATTAACAGCTGGGCTCGGGGGAAGGGGAGGATGGAGCGGTCACTCTGCCGTCTCCCAGTCAAATGGGCAGTGAGTCGGAGCCCAAAAGTGACCGAAAATCAAACAGCACAGAAAGAGGCCACTCAGCCCATCACGCCTATGCCGACTCTGTAAAAGGGCGAGCAGATTAGTCCAACTCCACTGCTCTTTCCCCACAGTCTCGCAAATTTCCCCCCTTCAAGGATTGATCCAGTTCCCTTTTGAAAGTTATTATTGAATCTGCTTCCACCACCCTCGTCTCCTCACCTCCCCACCTGGCTCTTTTGTCGATTATTTTAAATCTGTTTCCTCTGATTACAGACCCTTCTGCCACTGGGAGCAACCCCAGCTTCTCCAGTCTCTCCGCAAACTGACGTCCCTCATCTCTGGTACCATTCTGGTAAATCTGCTCTGCACCCTCTCCAATGCCTTGACATCCGTCACAAAGTACAATACCCAGAATTGGACAGAATTACTCCAGCTGGGGCTTAACCAGTGATTTATAAAGATTTAGCATAACTTCCTTGCTTTTGTACTCTGTGCCTCTATTTATAAAGCCAATGATCCCGTGTGCTTATTTAACAGCCTTAGCATCGCCCGGCCATCATAAAGTCTCTCTATTCCTGCACCCCATTGAAAATTGTGCAACAAAAAAAAACGCAATTGTTACTTTTTATTAAGTGGGTTGTGCTGGGTATCTGGAGGCTGTAATTCGGTGAGTAGAAAGCAGTGGGAGGATAAGTCTGTAGATTAATTTTGGGAGATGGAGAAGACGGTGAGCGTCGATTCAGACAAGGGAGGGAGGTGGTCTTTGAGACCGTCCGTGCTCTGTTGTAAGATCTCTCTGTGTGTGTCTTGTTCCAGCCGTTCCCA
This sequence comes from Heptranchias perlo, assembly GCF_035084215.1. Classification (NCBI taxonomy): domain Eukaryota; kingdom Metazoa; phylum Chordata; class Chondrichthyes; order Hexanchiformes; family Hexanchidae; genus Heptranchias; species Heptranchias perlo. The sequence goes on along the minus strand of NW_027138527.1, from coordinate 1,281,311 downwards.
TTTGTACCAATGACCTGACTGGGGGAGTCTGTGAACTCGCCTGTCGCTGTGACCCTGGCTGTTCCCCCTCGGACATCAATGTCTTCTCCACCTGTCTGCCGGGCAGTGAACCGTATGTTTCTGTTCGTGTGTTACTACATTGGCTCCCGCTCCGGCAATGCCTCGATTTTAAAAACCTCACATCGTGTTCAAATCCCTTCCTGGTCTCGCCCCCTCCCTAATTCTGTCACATTCTCCAGCCCAACGACCCTCCGAGATCCCTGTGCTCCTCCAATTCTGGTCTCTTGCACATCCCTAGTTTTGATTGCTGCACCTTTGGCGAGTGTGCCTTCAGTTGTCTTTGCCCTAAGCTCTGGAATTCCATCTCTAAATCTATACAATCTCTCCCTTTCCTCCTTTAAGATGCTCCTGACAACAGACTTTCTTTGCTCAGTTAACTGATCTCACCCGGTGTGGAACTGAGCCCCAGAAAGTTTCAATACAGAATAACTGAAACCAGGGAGTGAGTTCCAGACTGGAATGTAATCGAGGGCTTCGGGTCGTTTATATATGGAAGAGCAGGTATCCAGGAGTGAGTTACAGGCTGGAATCTAATCGAAGGGTTCAGATGGTTTATATATAGAATAACGGATACTCGGGAGATTTACAGGCTGGAATCTAATCGAGGTGTTCGGGGGGCGGGGTTATAAATAGAATAACGGATACCCGGGAGTGAGTTAGAGGCTGGAATCTAATCGAGCTGTTTGCGGGTGGGGGGTGGGGGGTTATAAATAACATAACGGATACCTGGGAGTGGGTTGCAGGATGAAATCGAATTGAACGAAGCTCAGGGGAGTTCTCTGCGGCCAAATGGTTTCTGGAAGACTATGAACACTCTCCCCTATCATGAGCTCTACCCACCCATTTTAATCTCCCCACGCAGCCCATGTACACTCTCCCCCAGCATGAATTCTATCCACCCATTTAATCTCCTCCCACAGCCCATGAACACTCTCCACCTTCATGGATTTAACAACCCATTTCATCTCCTCCCACACCGCATGTACACTCTCCCCTATCATAGACTCTACCCACCCATTTCATCTCCTCCCACACCCCATGTACACTCTCCCCTATCATAGACTCTACCCACCCATTTCATCTCCTCCCACATCCCATGTACACTCTCCCCTATCATAGACTCTACCCACCCATTTCATCTCCTCCCACACCCCATGTACACTCTCCCCTATCATAGACTCTACCCACCCATTTCATCTCCTCCCACACCGCATGTACACTCTCCCCTATCATAGACTCTACCCACCCATTTCATCTCCTCCCACACCGCATGTACACTCTCCCCTATCATAGACTCTACCCACCCATTTCATCTCCTCCCACACCCCATGTACACTCTCCCCTATCATAGACTCTACCGACCCATTTCATCTCCTCCCACACCCCATGTACACTCTCCCCTATCATAGACTCTACCCACCCATTTCATCTCCTCCCACACCCCATGTACACTCTCCCCTATCATAGACTCTACCCACCCATTTCATCTCCTCCCACACCCCATGTACACTCTTCCCTATCATAGACTCTACCCACCCATTTAATCTCCTCCCACACCCCATGTAAACTGTAACCTATCATAGACTCTACCCACCCATTTCATCTCCTCCGACACCCCATGTAAACTGTAAGCTATCATAGACTCTACCCACCCATTTCATCTCCTCCCACACCCCATGTACACTCTCCCCTATCACAGACTCTCCCCCACCCATTTAATCTCCTCCCACACCTCATGTACACTCTCCCCTATCATAGACTCTACCGACCCATTTAATCTCCTCCCACAGCCCATGGACACTCTCCCCTATCATGGAATCTACCCACCTATTTAATATCCTCCCACAGCCCATGTGCACTCTACAGTTCCGGTCTGCATATTATCAAAAATAAAGAGAGGCACTGGACAAGTTGCAAAAAAGATTGACAAGGATGATGCCACAACTGAGAGGTGATAAGTGTCAGGAAAGATTGAGCAAGCTAGAGCATTTTTTTCCAGAAAAAAGACTGAGTGAAGACTTGATATAGGCTTTTAAGATTAGGAAAGCGTTTATTAGGGTGGAATTAGAAAAGATGTTCCCACTTGCAGGGAGACAAGAGCTTTACTCAGAGAGTGGTTAGAATGTGCAACTCGCTTTCATGAGGAGTTGTTGAGGTGAATAGCATAGATGGATTTAATGGGAATTTAGATAAACACTTGAGGGAGAATTAAATGGAAGAATATGCTGATAAGGTTAGATGAAATAGGGCGGGAGGAGGCTTGTGCGGAGCTTAAACACCGGCATTGACCTGTTGGGCCGAATGGCCTGTTTCTGTGCTGTGCATTCTATGCAATACTCTATCAGGGACTCTACTCACCCATTTAATTTCCTCCCACCACCCATGTACACTCTCCCCTATCATCGACTCTACCGACCTATTAACCTCCTCCCACATCCCATGTGCAGTCTCCCCTATCATGGACTCTACCCACTGTTGGGACTGGAAAAGTAGGCTTGTGAACAGAAATCCAAAACCTCCAGCCTCCCCTCACCTAACCATTTATATATATATATATATATATATATATATATATATATATATATATATATATATTAAAGAATGATTAGCCACTCCTTTCCCCAAATACATAAGTAGTTAAATCGCACACGCAGCATTTAGGTAGCAGCAAATCGTGATGGGATACCCGACCATTATGATAGCAGTTCGTAACCCACACTGTAAAAGCTGACAAAGGCAGGTTTGTTGGATTTATGGCCACCCCCTCGCTTATCTCCAGAACACATTAAGGAATGTTTAACAAGGGCGAGGCTGACATTGTTTATCCTAACCAGCTTACTTCGGATGATTAAGGCAGGAGCGGTGCAGATCTCCAAGGTCACCCCAGCACAAAAGGGAGTGAGGGATTAACGGATCAAGGGTTTGGGAAGACCCTCCGTGTAGTCTCAATGTCTGGGACTTATGTGATTACTGATAAGGGTCCTCCTCAGGAATGTGAGATATTTAATGTTATGGGATGACCCAAGGTAGCCCCTGACAAGTGAGTGGCAGACGATACCACCCTTTGAAACCCACTGTAGTTACGTAAACATGTACCCTCACCTTTCACAGCAGGTGGGTGTTGCTTATTGAAGGTATAAAGATGCTTGTAGTGCTGATGTTCCTTTGAGAGTTTGGTGCGAGCTTCAGGAAGCTTACCACTCTCCCTTTGTGTGCAAAGCTTTCGAATAAACTTTAACTTGGTCAGCAGTTCCGTCTCCATCTGGTTTTGCTCCTAAAATTCGAGTCTAACAGTTGGTGTCAGAAGTGGGATACTGCGCTGCAGATCGGCTAACGGATCCTGTATTGGAGGGGACGTGGTAGTATCGTGAGACAGGTTAGCCCTGTGCTCGAGACAGGGGGTGCCCCTGTATAAAGCCCTCGAGGGTGAGGCCGGTACCTATGGTAGGGGCTCGGCTCATCATTGGAGACAGGATTGGCAATGGCACTTGCCACAGTATTAAAATTATCCATGCAGTAAAATTCCTCACGGAGACGACGGATTGACGGAATTGACTAGACCTGTAGGTACATAAGATAGAATATAAGTGTTTGTTTACTTATAGTACAAGTTTATGCTGTTATTCCGATACAGTATAAGATTGGATTTTGAGAGTCACATGGTGATCAACATGGACAAGGGTGGCGGATTATCTCAAACACCGAGCCTGAGCCTGAATTAAGAGGACGTAGTCCCACGTGACGGCCAGGATTAAGTCGGCGTCGAGAACTACAACCATCACAGGATTGTGATCCCATGACTAGTGAGTGTGTATAAATTAGAGTATAAGGTGATCCGTTTGTGCCGATTAAAGTGTAAGATTAGAGTAAAATAAATTAAAGTATAAGATAGAGCATAAGGATATACATAATGATTGACATGAGTAACGAGGGGTAACCCCTTCCTCCGGACGTCCCGCCTATGCCCACCAGCGTTGCTGTTGTAAAACGAGTCCAAGAGGCTACTTTAAAATATCAAAGTGAAATGATCAGGAACGGAAGGAAGGAGACGAGTCCAGTAGTTGATCAAATTAAGTGGTGGGCGGGGCAAAAGGCTGCTAAACAAGCTAATTATGGTACTGTTCTGCTCGCTAGTTGGGCAGGTCAGACAGGACCTTTAATCGTGGACAAATGGGGGAGACTGTATCATCTGCAGGACTTTTTGAGACCTGTACAAGAGGCTAAATCTCGAGTTAGCAGTCTTTTGGATCTGGAAGCGCCAGCAACGGAGGAGTTAGACGATTTACAGGATTGGGGGGGGGGGGGAATTGTTAAGGCAATGGAGGCTCAGCAGCACAAAATGCCGCAGCCGGAGTGCCTGCCCGAATACAACCGTATCTGCCCTTCGACACCGGTACAACCTGGAAATGGGGAGCCGAAATCCATGACCCCTGTCCGAGTAAACCCAGCCGGAGGGGCAGCAAATGGGGAAATGGGAGGCAGGGGGACACTGGGGAGATCTCAGCCTTTTACACCACAGGAGAGATCCAGCGTGATCCTTCTCATTCCCGACTTGAAGCGACATAACCCCAATGTTGACGTCTGGGCAAAGATACGCAGCGCAGCGCGACATTTCAATCTGTCCATGCAGGACATAAAAGATATCATTGAGGTTAAGTGCCCCTCCGCTGTCTATGGGGCGTTGCCCCCTTGGAGTTTGCAGGTCCCAGCCACTATGGTAGAGTATAACACCCAATTTGACGGTCTAAGGACCCGGGTTCAAACTGGATTGGGAAACGGCACTGCTACCTGGAAAGGACTCACGGCCCTACGACAAAACCCGGGGGAAGACCCCAATGCGTATATTGACCGGGTAATTGAATGGTGTGAACATTGGGGACAGACCAACGGCATCCCCGCTAACCGCAACGATGCAACATTTATAGATAGCTTAATTCGGGGACTGGATAAACCATACCAAACAGCGCTTCGGATGGGGGCCAGTCCACAGGCCACTGAGGCAGGGCTTCGGAAATGGACGAGTCGGCTTTTCGGGTTCCATCTGACACACACCCACACTCACCGCCAGGGCCACACCCCATCCGTCCTGCCGTGGACCCCACACCACACTAGCCCAAAAATTAAAAGAGAACCAGTAGCAGTAGCCCGAGAGGATCGTGCCTGCTATAATTGCCAGGAAACAGGCCATTTATATCGAGATTGCCCCGTGAAAAGGAAACCATGCACCAATTGTTGGCGCCCGGAGCATAGCCAAACCATGTGTTACAGAAAGGAGGGGCAAGGGAGGACAGGGGCCCCGGGGGACCATCAGGGGTCGCAGAGACCACCAAAGGGGGGTTTATCCGACCGTGAATTGGAGGGACTGCGAACTCTCCTCCACCCATCTTCCCCTCATCAAGGTCTCCGTCGGATAACCGGGGGCCACCCGCCCGTGTCTAAACGTCCTGTTAGGAGGCCCGAAGTATTGTGCTCTTTCGACACGGGAGCCTCGGTGTCGATAACCGACTCAGATTTTCCTACCGTAAACAAAAAAATACATATCAGCGGGGTTAGTGGGGAGAGCGTAATCATTCACCGGAGCATCACAATTCCCATACAGCTATCCCCCGGAGGATGAACCTGGTGGGTCACGCTCTGGGTAGGTCCCAATAACGAGGGTCTGATTCTGGGAATGGACATCTTGCACCAGATAGAGGCGAACCTGCTTCTAAGTGACCATTCAATGCAAATAAGGGGGCCGGGAGGGGGGAGGTTTCCCTTTTCAGCAGATTCTACCCAACAGTGTAGGGTACAGGTCCTCCGATCGATTGAGCGTGCTTGAGCGGAGGACGGGCTCCGGGGGAAAGTTTGCGCAGTTCACCCTCTCACATGGGCCACCCACAAGCTAGATTGCGGTCGGGCACAGATGGACCCTGTCAGGTCCACGGACCCTACCACGAGGCTCACCGGCAGTATCCCCTTCGGGAGATTTGTTGGAAACCGGGATAGTGATTGAGACCCGTTCCCGGACCAACTTCCCCGGATGGCCTGTGCAAAAGCCAGATGGGTCCTCGAGGCTGATCATAGACTCTACGGCCCTGAACAAAGTCACAGACAAACTCCATGCTCTCGTAGCAAACCCCGCTATCAAACCCTGGCCTCCACCCAGGTCTGTCCATATTTACGGCACTGGACATCCAAAACGGGTTCTGGACCTGTCCTCTGGACGTTGGGTCCCGGGAACGTTTTGCCTTCACTGTGCGGTCCATTCAATATACCTGGACGCGGCTGCCCCAGGGATTCCACAATTCCCCCATTATTTTTCACGAGAGTCTGGAAAAGGCTCTCCAACCGGCAATGGTGGATGTCCGCATGCAAACCTCCGCTGGTCTCCAGTATGCAGACGACATTCTCATCGGAAGCCCTTCACCCTCAGATCATTTAGACGCCCTAACATGTGCCTTGGAGACGCTAATCGTAGGAGCTTTTAAACTGAATCCGACTAAGGCCCAAGTGGGGCTCCCACGGTTTATCTATCTGGGTCAGATCATCTAACCAGAAGGGAGAATGTTAACCCCCGAGAGGGTCCAAGCACTTTTACAAATACCACGACCGGCAACCGTCTCCGGCCTGCGGAGTGTAATGGGTTTGTTCAATTACTGCCGCATGTACATAGCCGATTTCACCGAATTGACAAGTCCCTTAAACAACCTCCTAAAGGGAGGGCCCCCGGGAGAGGCGAGACTGGATTGGACACCTGAGGCAGTCGAAGCCATTGAAATGGTCAAAATCACTTTGGTTAATGCACCTTCCCTGGGTCTCCCGGACCCTGCAAAACCCTTCCTTTTGTGGATTTGGGTGGGCAATCGGGCGTATAGTGCGGTGGTGGGACAATTTCGGGACGTTCGCATCCGGTCGATGGGGTACTAATCCTGCACAATACCATCCTCCATGGCAGGACAGTCTCCATGTCCAGCCGCCAGCGACTGGGCGGCATGGGCTGTAGAAGCAATAGAGCCCATCGTAGATCCCGGTAAAGTTATCCTACACACCCGGCACAGCCTCGTTAAACTTCTCACAGGCAGCCGAAAACCAATTTCCAATCAGAGCCGTGCGAAATGGGAGGCGTGTTTGTTAGGTCAGGGTATCCGGGTCGAGGTGATAACTGACACTCGAATGAACCCGGCGCCTTTCCTGATTGATGAAGGGACCCCTCATGAATGTACGACTATTTCACGCTGCGAGAGTCAAGGACCTCTCCTGACGGAACCCACAGTCGGGGCCTGTTTAGAAATGGATGTAGACGGGTCCAGCTTTTACCACGAGGGCCAACGGGTCACCGGATGGCAAGTGGTAGGTCCGTCAGGACAGACCCTTGTTCAAGGGACCTTGGGACCGGGGTGGGGGGGCTGTGGGGGGGCAACTTGCAGAGATCACCGCGCTCACCAAAGCCCTCCAATTGGCGGAAGGGACAACGGCGAACATATACACCGACAGCCAGTATGCTTACTCTGTCGTCCATGATTACTCGCGCCTCTGGCAGCGACGAGGCTATTTGACCACCTTAGGCCACACAATTAAGCACGCCCCTGCGATCGCCGAGCTTATTCGAGCAGCGGTTGGTCCCACCTTGGGGGCTGTCATTAAGGTTCGCGCCCATCAGACGGGGGAGACCCCGGAAATCAGAGGGAACCGGGCTGCGGATTGGCCGCTAAGCAGGCTGTCTTCACCCTTCCTGTGACGGCTCCTAATTCTGCAGAGGGGAAGCACAAGGGAAAAGATTCCCAAGCTAGCGAGGTAACAAGGTAGTCCCTTCTAACCGCGTACCTTTCTGAGTCTCCCGAGAATATCCACCTCTGGGTACCAGAGTGAGCACATCAAGAAACCCAGGGGTTTTGGCTTCATGAGACCCGGTATGTGGTCCCTGCAGCGCTTAGACGAGCCCTGATACAATCATACCATGAACCCGCACACCTGGGAGGGTACAAATTATACTACCTCACAGCTGACACCTGGTAGTGGCCCAGCATGGCCAGGGAAATCCACGAAGATAGATGAGGGCTGTGCAGTAGACGTGGTCGACATGGACTTTAGCAAAGCCTTTGACAAAGTACCGCATGGTAGGTTGTTACATCAGGTTAAATCTCACGGGATCAAAGGTGAGGTAGCCAATTGGATACAATATTGGCTTGACGACAGAAGACAGTTGGAGAGGGTTGTGTTTCAAACTGGAGGCCTGTGACCAGCGGTGTGCCTCAAGGATCGATGCTGGGTCCGCTGTTATTTGTTATTTATATTAATGATTTGGATGAGAATTTAGGAGGCATGGTTAGTAAGTTTGCAGATGACACCAAGATTGGTGGCATTGTGGACAGTGAAGAAGGTTATCTAGTATTGCAACGGGATCTTGATAAATTGGGCCAGTGGGCCGATGAATGGCAGATGGAGTTTAATTTAGATAAATGTGAGGTGATGCATTTTGGGAGTTCGAATCGGGCCAGGACCTACTCCGTTAATGGTATGGTGTTGGGGAGAGTTCCAGAACAAAGAGATCTAGGAGTACAGGTTCATAGCTCCTTGAAAGTGGAGTCACAGGTGGATAGGGTGGTGAAGAAGGCATTCAGCATGCTTGGTTTCATTGGTCAGAACATTGAATACAGGAGTTGGGATGTCTTGTTGAAGTTGTACAAGACATTAGTAAGGCCACACTTGGAATACTGTGTACAGTTCTGGTCACCCTGTTATAGAAAGGATATTATTAAACTAGAAAGGGTGCAGAAAAGATTTACTGGGATGCTACCGGGACTTGATGGTTTGACTTATAGGGAGAGGTTGGATAGACTGAGACATTTTTCCCTGGAGAGTAGGAGGATTAGTGGTGATCTTATAGAAGTCTATAAAATAATGAGGGGCATAGATAAGGTAGATAGTCAAAATCTTTTCCCAAAGGTAGGGGAGTCTATAACGAGGGGGCATAGATTTAAGGTGAGAGGGGAGAGATACAAACGGGTCCAGAGGGGCATTTTTTTCACTCAAAGGGTGGTGAGTGTCTGGAACGAGCTGCCAGAGGCAGTAGTAGACGCGGGTACAATTTTGTCTTTTAAAAAGCATTTGGACTGTTACATGGGTAAGATGCGTATGGAGGGATATGGGCCAAGTGCAGGTAATTGGGACTAGCTTAGTGATATAAACTGGGCGACATGGACATGTTGGGCCGAAGGGCCTGTTTCCATGTTGTAAACTTCTATGATTCGATGATTCCAGTATGGGCGCTTATGTTTGCCCTTTCTCCAAACGGGAATTGGGGGTCACGTACAGAAATAGACAGTTTCCTACCAGTAAATGGAATTAGGGGTACCGGGGAGCGGGCAGGAAATTGGACATGAATTTAGATTTGAGGTTAGGATCAGGCCAGCCATGATCTTATTGAATGGCGGAGCAGGCTCGAGGGGCCGATTGGCCTCATTCTGCTCCTATTTCTTATGTTCTTATCACAGCGGTTCCATATCCCCTACCATCCTCAATCGTCTGGAATGGTAGAGCGAATGAACCATCACGAAAGCCATTCTGCAGACCGGTAAATGGTGGCACACCGTCCTCCCCGCTGTTCTTTGTGGATTACGGGCCACGCCAGCCAAAAGCACCGGCTTTGCACCATTCGAACTAATGACTGGACGGGCCATGGTGTTACCCCAAGACGGTTACCCCGATATCTCCACCATCACGGAAGCCAGTCTTCGGCCAATTCGATTCACTCCACGTGATATCAAGATACGGCTGAGTGCACTGGATACAGCAAAGGCTATGGGCCCCGACAACATCCCAGCTGTCGTGCTGAAGACTTGTGCTCCAGAACTAGCTGCGCATCTAGCCAAGCTGTTCCAGTACAGCTACAACACTGGCATCTACCCGACAATGTGGAAAATTGCCCAGGTATGTCCTGTCCACAAAAAGCAGGACAAATCCAATCCGGCCAATTACCGCCCCATCAGTCTACTCTCAATCATCAGCAAGGTGATGGAAGGTGTCGTCGACAGTGCTATCAAGCGGCACTTACTCACCAATAACCTGCTCACCGATGCTCAGTTTGGGTTCCGCCAGGACCACTCGGCGCCAGACCTCATTACAGCCTTGGTCCAAACATGGACAAAAGAGCTGAATTCCAGAGGTGAGGTGAGAGTGACTGCCCTTGACATCAAGGCAGCATTTGACAGAGTGTGGCACCAAGGAGCCCTAGTAAAATTGAAGTCAATGGGAATCAGGGGGAAAACTCTCCAGTGGTTGGAGTCATACCTAGCACAAAGAAAGATGGTAGTGGTTGTTGGAGGCCAATCATCTAAGCCCCAGGACATTGCTGCAGGAGTTCCTCAGGGCAGTGTCCTCGGCCTAACCATCTTCAGCTGCTTCATCAATGACCTTCCCTCCATCATAAGGTCAGAAATGGGGATGTTTGCTGATGACTGCATTGTGTTCAGTTCCATTCGCAACCCCTCAAATAATGAAGCAGTCCGAGCCCGCATGCAGCAAGACCTGGACAACATCCAGACTTGGGCTCATAAGTGGCAAGTAACATTCGCGCCAGATAAGTGCCAGGCAACGACCATCTCCAACAAGAGAGAGTCTAACCATCTCCCCTTGACATTCAACGGCATTACCATCGCCGAATCCCCCACCATCAACATCCTGGGGGTCACCATTGACCAGAAACTTAACTGGACCAGCCATATAAATACTGTGGCTACGAGAGCAGGTCAGAGGCTGGGTATTCTGCGGCGAGTGACTCACCTCCTGACTCCCCAAAGCCTTTCCACCATCAACAAGGCACAATTCAGGAGTGTGATGGAATACTCTCCACTTGCCTGGAAGAGTGCAGCTCCAACAACACTCAAGAAGCTCGACACCATCCAAGATAAAGCAGCCCGCTTGATTGGCACCCCATCCACCACCCTAAACATTCACTCCCTTCACCGGCGCACTGTGGCTGCAGTGTGCACCATCCACAGGATGCACTGCAGCAACTCGCCAAGGCTCCTTCGACAGCACCTCCCAAACCCGCGACCTCTACCACCTAGAAGGACAAGAGCAGCAGGCGCATGGGAACAACACCACCTGCACGTTCCCCTCCAAGTCACACACCATCCCGACTTGGAAATATATCGCCGTTCCTTCATTGTCACTGGGTCAAAATCCTGGAACTCCCTTCCTAACAGCGCTGTGGGAGAACCGTCACCACACGGACTGCAGCGGTTCAAGAAGGCGGCTCACCACCACCTTCTCGAGGGCAATTAGGGATGGGCAATAAATGCTGGCCTCGCCAGCGACGCCCACATCCCGTGAACGAATAAAAAAAAAACCCAAGACGCACCCCGACAGGGCACAGGGGACACTTCCCAGTTCCAAAACACCCTGCTGACATACCAGCGTCTGCACAGTGAGCCCAACCAGGTTAATCATTTCCGGGTTCAGCATTTACAGGAGGCACAGGATGCTAAGAAATTGGAAGGGGTTTGGAAAGCACCCCCATGTGTGGGACAATGAGTGATGGTTCAGCGACCGGTTCGAGGTAATTTTGAGCCACGATGGGATGGGCCGTACCAGGTCCTTCTCAGTCCGGGAATCTCGGTGTGCTTGCAAGGGAAATTGGATGTAAGATGGAGACACCGGAGCCAAACCATGCCGGTGATGGCACCCGGGAAGGGAGTTGCACTAATTCTTAAAAGAAACCCTTTGTTCAGTACCCTACCTCTCTCTCTAGAGGTCAGCGTCTCCCTCCTCAAGCTGATTGCTGCAGCGTGAACGGATCGGACTGGATTGGAACATGAAGTGTGACGGTGTTAACAGATGCGTAATATATCATTAAGAACAATGCGAATCAGCTCTCTTGTTTTTGTTTCAGGACCAAGGTCAGAAGATCGAGTCAATTGTCTCGGTTGTTATGTATCTCTCTCTCTCTGCCTTACAGGTATACAGGCCAACCCCAGTACTGTCACCGGTACTGGATATATTGACTCTCCAACGCTCCGTGCGATTGATTACCCAGGCTGGAATATTTCCTTTCTTTTCCCTCCTTTTCCTCCTCCTCTCTGTTTCCCTCCCCTTTTCCCAGGTCTATCGGACCCCTCTTCGCTTACCACGGCCCAGCACTGGTCCCTGAACCCGGGGCACTAGCGACTTTGACACCATGAATTGGCCTGTATCAGGGATGATAGGATTGTTGGGACTGCTGGTTTATGGGCGGGTAGCTACTGACTCGGAGTAAGAATGGTGCGGGGACGAGCTTGGGACACACACGTGCTATCTGGATGATAACCGAGGGGGGCAGGTTGGGGGGGTGGTGGGGTATGTGTTAGTTACGATACCGGGGAGCGGAAGGCCATGTGCTGCCAGAACAACCAAGGGATTTGGCATCCCTCATGTACACCCAGCAGGGTTAAGTGTTTACAATACGGAAAGAGAGAGCCAATTGACGGCCCTACCCCACCGATAGTTCACTGCTATTGGGGGCATGATCCGCCCCAAGTAATTGCAGTCACCCAGGCATTCGATCCATTGATCTGTCCGGCTATGGAAGAGGGGCCCGCCAGCGGGCTGGTATTCACTTTGGCTGAAAATGTGTTGTTTGACAACATACGACATGAATTCGTTTCAGTAGTCCTTAACCTGACTGACGCCGCCCGACCCGTATGGTGTTCGGTACAGACCCAACAAATGTATCAACGCCTCATAACACAGGTGCTGAGACAAGGTGCGGTCCGCAGTGGTGGCGGATATAACAAAAAGAGCAGGCGAGTGTGGCGACAAAGGAGGGATTTGCTTAATGACGCAGCCACAATCTTTCATACGGGCGTGTCAGTTGTTAACACTATCGATCTGGCCACGGTAGATCAGAAGATTCGTAGCCTCAGCTCGCAACTAAAAGCTATTCTCAGACAACAAAATAGCGACGGGTGTCGGAGTCCAGCGAAAATTAGATTTTAACCATATACCTCCAGGATATAGCTACCGTGTTAGAAACACACGCCCAGACAATAAATAAAATAGTTAAAGAATAATATAACGCCTCACAGCAGGCAGCGGCAAACGATGCTTGTAGCACCTATGATTACTGGATGGTTGAGCAGACTCGAGAGAACCGAGAACAGATATAGGGTGGGGAGGTACCCTTGTGGATCACCAACCAGCAGTTGAAGGGGACATTGGTCCGCGGGCATGTTGGAAAGGGTACAACCACACGCCTTCTGACTGGCCTCAATATGACTACCTGTCAATTTCGGGCCATGATAAGGGTATACCCCACCCAAGTGGAGTGCAATCCGGATGGGGGCGGGCTCCTGGGTCTGGTTCTGGTCATCCCAGTCCTGACCCCGGAGACTCGGGGGCGAGAGGTGTATCGGGTGCAGAATATTGGTGTAATAAAAAATGGCATGCATGTATCTCACCACAATGTGTTACCTTATGCAGTGATGACAAACGAAAATTTGGCAGGTACCAAATTGGAAGGATGTGTCTCTCGACATGCCATCATAGTCTGTCCACATACGATCAGCCGAAGCCCACAAGCCCAATGCGGATTTAACAACACTGACCTGGAAATTAACTGCACCATGGAGGCACTGGACGCCGCCACAAAACCCACTCAAGTGGCTTACGCCGGAAAAGGTAAATATTGTGTGACGACTCATTTAAGCTTGTTCGAGTGTGCCTACTTAACGTGTGCCAGCCCCAGTCCAGAGTTTTGCTTCACCCCTGGAAATTCCCGTCCGAATTGGACATGAGGAGCTGGTGGACATACTCCAGTACAACACTACCTTTCTTCAAGTGTCCGAAGACATTAGGAACGACGTATGGAACTACATCAACACGTTTGGATATCCAATACCTCCATTGCCCGAACACCTGAGACAGTTACGAGAGAAGGTTAAACATTCCCAGCAGGTGTATTATACCATGCAACAGCGGAGCAAGGAGTTGAGGAAAGACATCGACGCGATCAGGGTGACCACGTGTTGGGATGACTTATGGGACTGGGGGTTAAATGTACAGATTCACCCATGGATCCGACTAATTTCCCATGTTTTGGTCATGGTGCAGTTAATACTGGTCTTTATTCTGCTATGTATGGCATACAAGAAATGTAAGCGGGCGAAGGCAAAACATCTTGCTGGACAGGTGGTTAAAGCAGTCGGCGCATGCGCCACCTCCCCCACCCGTGTTTCAGACGATTTCAGCCGCTTGTGGGAAAAATCAAGTGTGTCGGTGACGAGGGCAGCAGGAGATTGAATCGGGAATGGTTTTAATGTAAATGACTAATTACCCTCTTTTGATGCATACCCGGCGCATCGACAGGCGGCCGCCTCGAGAGGATTCATACCGGATCACATGTGACCAATAGAGGATTCCCCTGGAATAGCCAGTGGGCTGGGGAGGGGAGAGGGGGAGTAAATTAGGTTGATTATTATACAAAACCTCAGTCACTTGCGTTCTTGCTTTTCCCTGAATAATCCTATTTCCAAACCCACTGTAAAAGTGTTTTTCGGGGTTGGAGCGGGGACTGTTGGACTGGAAAAATAGGCTTGTGAACAGAAATCCAAAACCTCCAGCCTCCCCTTACCAAACCTGATATATATATATATTAAAGAATGATTAGCCACTCCTACCCTCACATATATAAGTAGTTAAATCGCACATGCAGCATTTTGGTAGCAGCAAAGCATGATGGGATACTTGACCATTATGATAGCAGTTCGTAACCCACACTGTAAAAGCTGACAAAGGCAGGTTTGTTGGATTTATGGCCACCCCCTCGCTTATCTCCAGAACACATTAAGGAATGTTTAACAAGGGCGAGGCTGACATTGTTTATCCTAACCAGCTTACTTCGGATGATTAAGGGAGGAGCGGTGGATGTCTCCAAGGACACCCCAGCACAAAAGGGAGGAAGGGATGAGCTGATCAGGACTTTGTGAAGACCCTCTGTGTAGTCTCAATGTCTGGGACTTAAGTGTTTACTGATAAGGGTCCTCCTCAGGAATGTGAGATGTTTAATGTCATGGGACGACACAAGGAAGCCCCTGAGAAGTGAGTGGCAGACTACACCACCCAATGAAACCCACTATAGTTAGGTAAACATGTACCTCCACCTTTCACAGCAGGTGGGTGTCGCTTCTGGAAGGTATAAACATGCTTGCAGTACTGATGTTCCTTGGAGAGTTAGGTGCGAGTTTGAGGAAGATTGCCACTCTCCCTTTGTGCACAAGGTTTTCGAATAAACTTTAACTTTGTCAGCATTCCGTCTCCGTCTGGTTTTGCTCCAAAAATTCGAGTGCAAGACTGAGGAATGAATTTACATTTGATTGTTAAATTGGACATCATAACCAATACACTGGGCAATTAATTTTCAGTTGTTTGTTAATATAGTCATGAAAACCAATACACTGAGGAATCAATTTACAGTTTATTGTTAATATTATCATGACAACCAATACAATAAGGAATGAATTAAAAGTTTATTGTTAATAAAGTCATGATAACTAATGCACTTGGAAATGAATTTACAATTCATTGTTAAATTGGACATGATAACCAAAGCACTGGGCAAGGAACTCAGAGTTGATTGTTAACATAGTCATGGTAACCAATACACTGAGGAATGAATTTCCTGTTGATTGTTAATATAGTCATGATAACCAATGCACTGGGGACTGAATGTACAGTTGTTTGTTAATATGTTCACGATAACCAATACACTGGGGAATGAATTAACAGTTGTTTGTTAACATAGTCATGATAACTAATACACTTGGGAATGAATTTACAGCTGTTTGTTGAATTGGACATCATAATCAAGACACTGGGCAATGAATTTACAGTTGATTATTAATATAGTCATGAAAACCAATACACTGGGGAATGAATTTACAGTTGTTTGTTAACAGAGTCATGATAACCAATACACTGGGGAATGAATTTACAGTTGATTATTAACATAGTCATGATAACCAATACACAGACGAATGAATTTACAGTTGATTGATAAAATAGTCATGATAACCAATTCACTGGGGAATGAATTTACAGTTGTTTGTTTATATGTTCATGATAACCAATACACTGGGGAATGAATTTACAGTCATTAGTCAATACAGTCATGATAACCAATACACTGGGGAATGAATTAACAGTTGTTTGTTAATATACTAATGATTACAAATACATTCGGGAATGAATGTTCATGTTTGTTCATGTATTCATGACAGCCAATACACTGGGGAATGGATGTACAGGTGTTTGTTAATATAGTCATGATAAGCAATACACTGGGGAATGAATTTACAATTGTTTGTTAAATTGGTCATAAAAACCAATAGACTGGGGAAAGAATTTAATTTTTAAAATATATAGTCATCATAACGAATACACTGGGGAATGAATTTACAGTTATTTGTTAATGTAGTCATGATAACCATACACTGGGGAATGAATTTACAGTTGTTTGATAATATAGTCATGATAACCATACACTAGGGAATGAATTTTCATTTGATTGATTACATAGTCTTGATTACCAGTACACTGGTCAAAGAATTTACAGCTGTTTGTTGAATTGGACATGATAGCGAATACACTGGTGAATAAATTTACAGTTCATTGTTAATATAGTCATGATAACCAATACACTGGGCAAAGAATTTACAGTTGATTGTTAACATAGTCATGATAACTAATATACTGGGGAATGAATTTACAGTTGTTTGTTAATATAGTCATGATATCAATACACTGGAGAATGAATTTACAGTTGTTTGTTGAAGTATTCATGATAACCGATTTACAGGGGAATTAATTTACAGTTGTTTGTTAATATAGTCATGACAATCAATACACTGTCAAAGAATTTACAGTTTTTTTGAATACATTCATGATAACCAATACACTGGGGAATGGATTTACAGTTGATTGTTAAGATAATCATGATAACCATGAGATGAGGAATGAATTTACAGTTGTTTGTTCATATAGTCATGATAACCTAACACTGGGAATTGAATTTATAGTTGTTTGAAAATATAGTCATGATAACCAATACACTGGGGGATGGATTTACAGTTGATTGTTCGGATAATCATGATAACGAATACACTGGGGAATGAATTTACCGTTGTTTGATAATATAGTCATTATAACTAATACAATGGGGAATGAATTTAAAGTTGTTTGTTAATATAGTCATCATAACGAATACACTGGGGAATGAATTTACCGATGTTTGATGATATAGTCATGATAACTAATCCACTGGGGAAAGAATATACATTTGTTTGTTATTATAGTCATGATAACCATACACTGAGGAAAGAATTTACAGTTATTTGATAATATAGTCATAATAACCATGCACTGGGGAATGAATTTACAGTTGTTTGTTGAATTGGACATGATAGAAAATACACTGGTGAATGAATTGACAGTTGATTGTTAATATTGTCATGACAACCAATACAGTGGGGAATAAATTTACAGTTGTTTGTTGACATAGTCATAATAACCAATACACTGGGCAAAGATTTTACAGTTGATTGTTCAAAAAAGTCATGATGACTAAAACAATGGTGAATGAATTTATAGTTGTTTGTCAATATAGTCATGATAACCAATACACTGGTGAATGGATTTACAGTTGTTTGTTGATATTGTCATGTTAACCAAAACGCTCGGGAATGAATTTACAGTTGTTTGTTAATATAGTAATGACATTAATAAACTGCAGAATGAATTTACAGTTGTTTGTTTATATAGGCATGATAACCAATACAATAGGAAATGAATTTACAGTTGTTTGTTCATATCGTCATGAACATCAATACACTGGAGAATGAATTTACAGTTTTTAAAAAAACATTCATGATAACCAATACACTGGGGAATGGATTTACAATTGATTGTTAAGAAATTCATGATAACCATAAAATGGGGAATGATTTACAGTTGTTCGTTAATATAGTCATCATAACGAATACACTTGGCAATGAATTTACAGTTGCTTGTTAATATAGTCATGATAATAAATATTCTGGAGAATGAATTTACAGTTGCTTGTTAATATAGTCATGATAACCACAAAAGGGGGAATGAATTCACAGTTGTTTGCTGATGTATTCATGATAATCAATACTCTGGAGAATGAATTTACAGTTGTTTGATAATATAGTCATGATAACTAATACACTGGTGAATTAATTTACAGTGGTTTGTTAATATAGTCATGCTAACCAATACACTGGGGAATGGATTTACAGTTGTTTGTTAAATTGGACATGATAACCAATACACTGGGGAGTGAATTTACAGTTGATTGTTAATATAGTCATGATAACCAATACAATGGAAATGGAATTATCGTTGTTTGTCCATGTAGTCATGATAACCCATACACTGTGGAATGAATTTACAGTTGTTTATTATTATAGTCATGACAACAAATACAATGGAAATGAATTTACAGTTGATTGTTAATATAGTCATGATAACTAATACATTTGGAAATGAACTTACTTTGATTGTTGAAATAGACATGAAATCTAACACATTGAGGAATGAATTTACAGATGTTTGTTCAGAGACTTATGAAAACCAATACACTGGGAAATGAATCTACAGTTGTTTGTTGCTGAAGTCACGAGGACTAATACACTGGAGAATGAATTTACAGTTGATTGTTAATATAGCCATGATAACCAATACACCGAGCAATGTATTTATTGTTTATTGTTAAGATAGTCATGATAACCAATACAATGGGGAATGAATTTCCAGTTGTTTGTTGATATATTCATGATAACCAATACACTGGGGAATGAATTAACAATTGTTTGCGAAATTGGACATGACAACAAATACACTGGGGAATTAATTTGGTGTTGTTTGTTGATATCGTCATGACAACTAATACACTGGGTAATGAATTTACATTTGTTTGCCAATGTATTTATGATAGCCAACACATTGGGGAATGAATTTACAGTTGTTTGTTAATATAGTCATGATAACCAATACACCGGGGAATGAATTTAAAATTGTTTGTGAAATTGGACATGAAAATCAATACACTGGGGAACGAATTTAATGTTTTTTTAACATAATAATGATAACCAATACACTGGGGAATGGATTGACCGTTGATTGTTAAGCTAGCCATGATAACCAATACACTGGGGAATTAATTTACAGTAGTTTGTTGAAAATGTCATGATAACCAATGGACTGGGGAAAGTATTTACAGTTGATTGTTAACATAGTCATGTTCACCAAGAAAATAGGGAATGAATTTACGGTTGTTTGTTTATATGTTCATGATAACCAATGCACTGGGGAAAGAATTTACAATTGTTTGTTGAGATAGTCATGATAACCAAAACACTGGGGAGTGAATTTACAGTTGTATGTTAATATAGTCGTGATAACCTACACTGGGGAATAAATTTACAGTTGTTTGCGAATATAGTCATAATGACCAATACACTGGGGAATGAATTTACAGTTTGCTAATATAGTCATGATGACCAATACACTGAGGAGTGAATTTACATTTGTTTGTTCATATCGTCATGATAGCAAATACACAGGGAAATGAATTTACAGTTGATTGTTAACAAAGTGATGTAACCAATACACTGGGGAATGAATTTATAGTCGTTTTTTAACATAGTCATGCTAACCAATACACTGGGGGATGAATTTACATTTGGTTGTTAATATTGTCATGATAGCCAATACACTGGGGAATGGATTTTCAGTTGTGTATTAATGTCGTGATGATAACCAAAACACTGGGGAATAGATTTACAATTGTGTTTTATTTTAGTCATGATAACCAATATACCGGGGAATGAATTTGCAGTTCTTTGTTAACATATTCATTGTAACCAATAGACTGGGGAATGAATTTTCAGTTGATTGTCACTATAGTCATGATAAGCAATACATTGGGGTACGAATTTTCAGTTCTTTGTTAACATATTCATTATAACCAATACACTTGGGAATGAATTGACAGTTGATTGTCAATATAGTCATGGTAAGCAATACACTGGGGAATGAATATACAGTTGTTTGTTAAAAAAAGTCATGATAACCAATAAACTTGTGAATGAATTTGCAGTTGATTGCCAATGTAGCCATGATAAGCAATACACTGGGGAATGAATTTAAACTTGTTTGTTAAATTGGACATTATAACTAATACACTGAGGAATGAATTAACAGTTGATTGTTAATATGTTCATGATAACCAAATCACTGGGGAATAAATTTGCAGTTGTTTGTTCATATCGTCATGATAACCAATACACCGGAGGATTGAATTTACAGATGATTTTTAAATTGGGCATGGTAACCATTACACTGGGGAATGAATTTAAAGTTGTTTGTTGATATAGTCATCATAAGCAATACACTGGGGAATGAATTTACAGTTTTTTGTTAATATAGTCATCATAAGCAATACACTGGGGAATGAATTTACAGTTGTTTGTTAATATAGTCATGATTACCAATACACCGGGGATTGCATTTACAGTTGATTGTTATTATAGTCGTGATAACTAATACACTGGGAATGAATTACAGTTGATTGTTAAATTGGACATTTCAACCAAAACACCGGGGAATGAATTTACATCTGTTTGTCAATATAGTCATGATAACCAAAACACTGAGCAATGAATTCACAGTTGTTTGTTCATATAGTAATGATAACCAATATGCTGGGGAATGAATTTTCTGTTGTTTGTTAATAAAGTCATGATAACCAATACACTGGGGAATGGATTTGCAATTATTTTTTAACACAGTCATGGCAAACAATACACTGGAGAATGAATTTACATTTGTTTTTTAATACAGTCATCAAAACCAATACACTGGGGAATGAACTTACCGTTGATTGTTAAGATTGCCATGATAACCAATACACTGGGCAATTAATTTACAGTTGTTTGTTGCTATAGTCATGATAACGAATACACTGGGGAAAGAATGTACAGTTGTTTGCTCATATAGTCATGGTAACCAATACAATGGGGATAGAATGTACAGTTGTTTACTAATATAGTCATGATAACTAATACAATGGGGAATTAATTTACAGTTGTTTGTAATTATATTCGTCATAACCAATACTCCGGGGAATGGATTTAAAGTTGTGTATTAATGTAATCATGATAACCAAAACACTGAGGAATGAATTTTCAGTTGTGTTTTAATGTAGTCATGATAACCAATACACTGGGGAATGGATTTACAGTTGTTTGTTTAAAAAGTCACGAGAACCAACACACTGGGGAATTAATTTATAGTTGTTTGTCAATGTAGTAATTATAACCAACACAATGGGGAATGAATTTGCAGTTGTTTGTTAAATTGCACAAGATAACCAGGGTACTGGGGAAAGAATTTTCTGTTGTTTGTTAACTTGGACATGATGGCGAACACACTGGGTAATGAATTTAGAGTTGATTGTCAACATAGTCATGATAACTAATACAATTGGGAATTAATTTACATTTGATTGTCAACACAGTCATGATAACCAATACATTGGGAATGAATTTACAGTTGATTGTTAATATAGTAATGATAACCAATACGCTGAGGAATGTATTTATTGTTGTTTGTTAACATAGTCATGATAACCAATGCACTGGGGAAATAATTTACAATTGTTTGTAAATATAATCATGATAAGCAATACACTGGGGAGTGAATTTACAGTTGTTTGCTCAAGTATTCGTGATATCCAATACACTGTGGAATGAATTTGCAGTTGTTTGGTAAATTTGACATGATAACCAATACACTGAGGAATGAATTTACCGTTGTTGTTATTCTGGTCATCATAACCAATACAATCAGGAATGAATTTACAGTTGTTTGTTAATATCGCCATGATAGCCAATACACTGGGAAAAGAATTTACAGTTGTTTGATAAGAAAGTGATGTAAGCAATACACTGGGGAATGAATTTACAGTTGTTTGTTAAATTGGACATGATAACTCATACACTGGGGAATTAATTTACACTTAATTGTTAATATAGTCATGATAACCAATGCACTGCAGAATCAATTTACAGTTGATTGTTAAATTGAGCATGATAACCATTACTCTTGGTAAATAATTCAGTTATTTGTTAATATAGTGATGATAACCAATACACTGGGGAAAGAATTAACAGTTGATTGTTAAATTGGACGTGATAACGATTAAACTGGGGAATGAATTTCCAGTTTTTTGTTAAATTGCACATGGTAACCAATGCACTGGGGAAAGAATTAGCAGTTGTTTGTTGAGATAGTCATGATAAAAACAACTGGGGAATAAATTTACAGTTGATTGTTATTCTAGTCATTATAACCAATACAATGGGGAATGAATTTTCAGTTGTTTGTCATATAGTCTTGATAACGAATACACTGGGGAATGAATTTACAGTTGTTTGTTAATATAGTCATGATAACCATCACACTGTTGACTGAATTTACAGTTGTTTGTCAATATAGTCATGATAACTAATACACTGGTGAATGAATTTACAGTTGTCTGTTGAAATAGTCATGATAACAAACACACTGGTGAATGAATTTACAATTTTTTGTCAATATCGTCATAAAAACTAATTCACAGGTGAATGAATTTAATGTTGTTTGTTAAATTGGACATGATAACCAATACACTGGGGAATGAATTTACATTTGTTTGTTAATATAGTCATGGTAACTAATACACTGGGCGAATGAATTTACAGTTGTTTGTTAATATAGTCATGATAACCAATACACTGGGGGATGAATTCACAAGTTGTGTGTGAAGAAAGTCATGATAACCAATACACTGGGGAATGAATTTACAGTTGTGTTTTAATGTCGTCATGATAAGCAATACACTGTGGAATGAATTTACAGTTGAATGATAAAGTGGACATGATAACTAACACACTGTGGAATTAATTCACGTTTCATTGTTAATATAGTCATGATAACCAATACACTGGGGAATTAACCTACAGTTGTTTGTTGATATAGTCATCATAACAAAAACACTGTGGAACTAATTTACATTTAGTTGTCAATATCGTCATGAAATCCAAAACCCTGGTAATCAACTTATAATTGATTTTCTAAATTGGACATGATAACCAATACACTGGGGAATGAATTACAGTTGCTTGTTAATACATTTATCATATTAATACACTGGTGAATGAATTTACATTTTTTGTCAATATGATCATGCTAACCAATACACTGGGGGAATGAATTTCCAGCTGACCGTTAATATATTCAAGATAACCAATACACGGGTGAATGAATTTACAGTTGATTGTTCAATTGAGCATGATAACCATTACACTGGGAATAGAATTCACAGTTATTTGTTAATACAGTGATGATAACCAATACACTGGGGAATGAATTTACAGTTAATTGATAAATGGGACATGATAACTAATACACTCGGGAAAGAATTTACAGCAATTTGTTAATATCGTCATGATAACCAAAACACTGGTGAAAGAATTTACAGCTGTTTGTTGATATCGTCATGATAACCAATGCACTGGGGAATGAATTTGCAGTTATTTGTTAGTATAGTCATGATAACGAATACACTGGGGAATTAATTTTCAGTTGTTTGTTAATGTAGTCATGATAACGAATACACTGGGGAATGAATTTACAGTTGTTTGTTAATATAGTCATGATAACCAACACACTGTTGACTGAATTTACAGTTGTTTGTTAATATCGTCATGATAACAAACACACTGGTGAATGAATTTACATTTTTTTGACAATATCGTCATAAAAACCAATACACGGGTGAATGAATTTAATGTTGTTTGTTAAATTGGACATGATAACCAATACACTGGGGAATGAATTTGCAGTTGTTTGTTAATATAGTCATGAAAACTAAAACACTGGGGAATGAATTTACAGTTGTTTGTTAATGCAGTCATGATAACCAATACACTGGGGAATTAGTTTAAAGTTGTTTGTTAACATAGTCATGATAACTAAAACACTGGGGAATGAATTTACAGTTGTTTGTTAATGTAGTTATGATGACCAGTTCACCGGGGAATGAATTTACAGTTGTTTGTTAATAACTTCATGATAACCAATGTACTGGGGGATGAATTTAATGTAGTTTTTTTAAAATAGTCATCATAACCAATACACTGGGGAATTAATTTAATGTTGTTTTTTTAATATAGTCCTGAGAACCAATACACTGGGGAATGAAATAACAGCTATTTGTTAATATAGTCATGATATCTAATACATGGAAAATGAATTTACAGATGATTGTTAAATTGGACATGATAACCATTGCACTGCGGAATAAATTTACTGTAGTTTGTTAAATTGGACATGATAACTAATAAACTGGGCAATGAATTTACAGCTGATTGTTAAATTGGACATTCTAACCAAAACACTGGGGAATGAATTTACAGTTGTTTATTAATATAGTCATGAGAACCAATACACTGGGGAATGAATTCAGAGTTGAATGTTAAATTGAACATGATTACCAATACATTGGCGAATGAATTTACAGTTCTTTGTTAATATAGTCATGATAACCAACACACTGGGGAATGAATTTACAGTTGTTTGTTCATATAGTCATGATAAGCAATACAATGGGGAATGAATTTGCAGTTGTTTGTTAAGAGAGCCATGATAAGCAATACAGTGGAGAATGCATTTACAGTGGTTTGGTAATGCAGTCATGATAACCATTACACTGGCGAATGAATTTAAAGTTGTTTGTTGATATAGTATTGATAACCAATACACTGGGGAAATAATTTGCAGCTGTTTATTAATATAGTCGTGATAACTAATACACTGGGCATGAATTTACAGTTGATTGTCCAATTGGACGTGATAACCATTGCACTGGGGAAAGAATTTACTGTTGTTTGTTCATGTCGTCATGATAAGCAATGCACTGGGGAATGAATTTACAGTTGCTTTTTAATATAGTCATGATAACCAATACGCTGGGGAATGAATTTACGTTTTATCGTTAATATAGTCATGATAACCAATACACGGGAGAATGGATTTATTGTTGATTTTTAAATTGGACATGATAACCATTACACTGGGGAATTAATCTACAGTTGTTTGTTAAATTGGACATGATAACTAATACACTGGGGAATGAATTTACGTTTGTTTGTCATGAAAACCAATTCACTGGGGAATGCATATACCGCTGTTTCTTTAGATAGTCATGATAACAAACACACTGGCGAATGAATGTACAGTTGTTTATTGATGTATTCATGATAGCCAATAGACTGGGTGATGCATTCATAGTTGATTGTAGAATTGGATATGATAACCAATCCGCTGAGAATGTATTTACAGCTCTTTGTTAAGGCAGTGATGATAACTAATACACTGGGGAATGAATTTTCATTTGTTTGTTAATGTAGTCATGCTAACCAATACACTGGGGAATGAATTTACAGTTGGGTTTTAATGTAGTCATTATAACGAATACACTGTGGAATGAATTCACAGTTGATTGTTCAAGTGGACATGATAACTGATACACTGAGGAATGAATTTACTTTTGATTGTTAATATAGTTCTGATAACCAATACACTGGGGAATGAATTTACAGTTGTTTGTAAATATAGTCATGATAACCAATACACTGGTGAATGAATTTAATGTTGTTTTTTTAATATAATCTTGATAACCAATACACTGGGGAATGAATTAACATCTATTTGTTAATATAGTCATAATAACCAATACACTGGGGAATTAATTTTCAGTTGGTTGTTCAAATCGTCATGATATCTAATACACTGGGGAATGAATTTACAGTTGTTTGCTCATATCGTCATGGTATCTAATACACTGGAAAATGAATTTATTGATGATTGTTAAATTGGACATGATAACTAATAAACTGGGGAATGAATTTACAGTTGTTTGTTAATATAGTCATGATAACCAACACACTGGGGAATGAATTTACAGTTTTTTGTTCATTTTGTCATGATAACCAACACATTGGGGAATGAATTTGCAGTTGTTTGTTAATATAGCCATGATAAGCAATACAGTGGAGAATGTATTTACAGTGATTTGTTGATGCAGTCATGATAACCATTACACTGGCGAATGAATTTAAAGTTGTTTGTTGATATAGTCATGATAACCAATACACAGGGGAATGAAGTTGCAGTTGTTTGTTGATATAGTCATGATAACTAATACACCGGGCGAATGAATTTACAGTTGTTTGTTAATATATTCATGATAACCAATACACTGGGGGATGAATTCACAAGTTGTGTGTGAAGAAAGTCATGATAACCAATACACTGGGGAATGAATTTACAGTTGTGTTTTAATGTCGGCATGATAAGCAATACACTGTGGAATGAATTTACAGTTGAATGTTAAAGTGGACATGATAACTAATACACTGTGGAATTAATTCACGTTTGATTGTTAATATAGTCATGATAACCAATACACTGGGGAATGAACCTACAGTTGTTTGTTGATATAGTCATCATAACAAAAACACTGTGGAACTAATTTACAGTTATTTGTCAATATCGTCATGATAACCAAAGCCCTGGTAATAAATTTATAATTGATTTGCTAAATTGGACATTCTAACCAAAACACTGGGGAATGAATTTACAGTTGTTTATTAATATAGTCATGAGAACCAATACACTGGGGAATGAATTCAGAGTTGAATGTTAAATTGAACATGATTACCAATACATTGGCGAATGAATTTACAGTTCTTTGTTAATATAGTCATGATAACCAATACACTGGGGAATTAGTTTAAAGTTGTTTGTTAACATAGTCATGATAACTAAAACACTGGGGAATGAATTTACAGTTGTTTGTTAATGTAGTTATGATGACCAGTTCACCGGGGAATGAATTTACAGTTGTTTGTTAATAACTTCATGATAACCAATGTACTGGGGGATGAATTTAATGTAGTTTTTTTAAAATAGTCATCATAACCAATACACTGGGGAATTAATTTAATGTTGTTTTTTTAATATAGTCCTGAGAACCAATACACTGGGGAATGAAATAACAGCTATTTGTTAATATAGTCATGATATCTAATACATGGAAAATGAATTTACAGATGATTGTTAAATTGGACATGATAACCATTGCACTGCGGAATAAATTTACTGTAGTTTGTTAAATTGGACATGATAACTAATAAACTGGGCAATGAATTTACAGCTGATTGTTAAATTGGACATTCTAACCAAAACACTGGGGAATGAATTTACAGTTGTTTATTAATATAGTCATGAGAACCAATACACTGGGGAATGAATTCAGAGTTGAATGTTAAATTGAACATGATTACCAATACATTGGCGAATGAATTTACAGTTCTTTGTTAATATAGTCATGATAACCAACACACTGGGGAATGAATTTACAGTTGTTTGTTCATATAGTCATGATAAGCAATACAATGGGGAATGAATTTGCAGTTGTTTGTTAAGAGAGCCATGATAAGCAATACAGTGGAGAATGCATTTACAGTGGTTTGGTAATGCAGTCATGATAACCATTACACTGGCGAATGAATTTAAAGTTGTTTGTTGATATAGTATTGATAACCAATACACTGGGGAAATAATTTGCAGCTGTTTATTAATATAGTCGTGATAACTAATACACTGGGCATGAATTTACAGTTGATTGTCCAATTGGACGTGATAACCATTGCACTGGGGAAAGAATTTACTGTTGTTTGTTCATGTCGTCATGATAAGCAATGCACTGGGGAATGAATTTACAGTTGCTTTTTAATATAGTCATGATAACCAATACGCTGGGGAATGAATTTACGTTTTATCGTTAATATAGTCATGATAACCAATACACGGGAGAATGGATTTATTGTTGATTTTTAAATTGGACATGATAACCATTACACTGGGGAATTAATCTACAGTTGTTTGTTAAATTGGACATGATAACTAATACACTGGGGAATGAATTTACGTTTGTTTGTCATGAAAACCAATTCACTGGGGAATGCATATACCGCTGTTTCTTTAGATAGTCATGATAACAAACACACTGGCGAATGAATGTACAGTTGTTTATTGATGTATTCATGATAGCCAATAGACTGGGTGATGCATTCATAGTTGATTGTAGAATTGGATATGATAACCAATCCGCTGAGAATGTATTTACAGCTCTTTGTTAAGGCAGTGATGATAACTAATACACTGGGGAATGAATTTTCATTTGTTTGTTAATGTAGTCATGCTAACCAATACACTGGGGAATGAATTTACAGTTGGGTTTTAATGTAGTCATTATAACGAATACACTGTGGAATCAATTCACAGTTGATTGTTCAAGTGGACATGATAACTGATACACTGAGGAATGAATTTACTTTTGATTGTTAATATAGTTCTGATAACCAATACACTGGGGAATGAATTTACAGTTGTTTGTAAATATAGTCATGATAACCAATACACTGGTGAATGAATTTAATGTTGTTTTTTTAATATAATCTTGATAACCAATACACTGGGGAATGAATTAACATCTATTTGTTAATATAGTCATAATAACCAATACACTGGGGAATTAATTTTCAGTTGGTTGTTCAAATCGTCATGATATCTAATACACTGGGGAATGAATTTACAGTTGTTTGCTCATATCGTCATGGTATCTAATACACTGGAAAATGAATTTATTGATGATTGTTAAATTGGACATGATAACTAATAAACTGGGGAATGAATTTACAGTTGTTTGTTAATATAGTCATGATAACCAACACACTGGGGAATGAATTTACAGTTTTTTGTTCATTTTGTCATGATAACCAACACATTGGGGAATGAATTTGCAGTTGTTTGTTAATATAGCCATGATAAGCAATACAGTGGAGAATGTATTTACAGTGATTTGTTGATGCAGTCATGATAACCATTACACTGGCGAATGAATTTAAAGTTGTTTGTTGATATAGTCATGATAACCAATACACAGGGGAATGAAGTTGCAGTTGTTTGTTGATATAGTCATGATAACTAATACACCGGGCGAATGAATTTACAGTTGTTTGTTAATATATTCATGATAACCAATACACTGGGGGATGAATTCACAAGTTGTGTGTGAAGAAAGTCATGATAACCAATACACTGGGGAATGAATTTACAGTTGTTTGTTGATATAGTCATCATAACAAAAACACTGTGGAACTAATTTACAGTTATTTGTCAATATCGTCATGATAACCAAAGCCCTGGTAATAAATTTATAATTGATTTGCTAAATTGGACATGATAACCAATACACTGGGGAATGAATTACAGTTGCTTGTTAATACATTTATCATATTAATACACTGGTGAATGAATTTACATTTTTTGTCAATATGATCATGCTGACCAATACACTGGGGGAATGAATTTCCAGCTGACCGTTAATATATTCAAGATAACCAATACACGGGTGAATGAATTTACAGTTGATTGTTCAATTGAGCATGATAACCATTACACTGGGAATAGAATTCACAGTTATTTGTTAATATAGTGATGATAACCAATACACTGGGGAATGAATTTACAGTTAATTGATAAATGGGACATGATAACTAATACACTCGGGAAAGAATTTACAGCAATTTGTTAATATCGTCAAGATAACCAAAACACTGGTGAAAGAATTTACAGCTGTTTGTTGATATCGTCATGATAACCAATGCACTGGGGAATTAATTTACAGTTGTTTGTTAATACAGTCATGAAAACCAATACACTGGGGAATGAATTTGTAGTTATTTGTTAGTATAGTCATGATAACCAATACACGGGGGAATTAATTTTCAGTTGTTTGTTAATGTAGTCATGATAACGAATACACTGGGGAATGAATTTACAGTTGTTTGTTAATATAGTCATGATAACCAACACACCGTTGACTGAATTTACAGTTGTTTGCTAATATCGTCATGATAACAAACACACTGGTGAATGAATTTACATTTTTTGACAATATCGTCATAATAACCAATACACGGGTGAATGAATTTAATGTTGTTTGTTAAATTGGACATGATAACCAATACACTGGTGAATGGAATTACCGTTGTTTGTTGATATAGTCATCATAAGCAATACTCTGGGGAATGAATTTAGAATTGTTTGTTAATGTAGTCTTGACAACTAATACCATGGGGAATGAATTTACAGTTAATTGTTAAATGGGGCATGATAACTAATACACTGGGGAAAGAATTTACAGCTATTTGTTAATATCGTCATGATAAACAATGCACTGGGTAAAGAACTAATATTTGATTGTTAAATTGGACATGATAACCAATACACTGGAGAATGAAATTACAGTTGATCATTAATATAAGCATGATAACCAATGCACCGGGGAAAGAATATAGAGTTGATTGTTAAATTGAGCATGATAACTATTGAACTGGGGAATGAATTTACAGTTATTTGTTAATATCGTCATGATAATCAATACACTGGGGAATGAATTTACCCTTGTTTGTTGATATGTTCATGATAACAATCAAACTGGGGAATGAATTTACAGTTGATCGTTATTATAGTCATGATAACCAATACACTGGGGAATGAATTTACAGTTGTTTGTTAATATAGTCATGATACCCAATACACTGGGGAAGGAATTTACATTTGTTTGTTAAGATACTCATTATAACCAATGCACTGCGAAATGAATTCGTAATTGATTGTTAAATTGGACATGATAACCAATACACTGGGGAATGAATTTGCAGTTGTTTGTTAATATAGTCATGAAAACTAAAACACTGGGGAATGAATTTACAGTTGTTTGTTAATGCAGTCATGATAACCAATACACTGGGCAATGATTTTTCAGTTGATTGATAAGATAGTCATGATAACTAAAACACCGGGGAATGAAATAACAGATGTTTGTTAACGTAGTCAATGATAACCAATACACTGGGGAATTAATTTAAAGTTGTTTGTTAACATAGTCATGATAACTAAAACACTGGGGAATGAATTTACAGTTGTTTGTTAATGTAGTCATGATGACCAATTCACCGGGGAATGAATTTACAGTTGTTTGTTAATAACTTCATGATAACCAATGCACTGGGGGATGAATTTAATGTAGTTTTTTAAAATAGTCATCATAACCAATGCACTGGGGAATTAATTTAATGTTGTTTTTTTAATATAGTCCTGAGAACCAATACACTGGGGAATGAAATAACAGCTATTTGTTAATATAGTCATGATATCTAATACATGGAAAATGAATTTACAGATGATTGTTAAATTGGACATGATAACCATTGCACTGCGGAATAAATTTACTGTAGTTTGTTAAATTGGACATGATAACTAATAAACTGGGCAATGAATTTACAGCTGATTGTTAAATTGGACATTCTAACCAAAATACTGGACAATGAATTTACAGTTGTTTGTTAATATAGTCATGAGAACCAATACACTGGGGAATGAATTCAGAGTTGAATGTTAAATTGAACATGATTACCAATACATTGGGGAATGAATTTACAGTTCTTTGTTAATATAGTCATGATAAGCAATACAATGTGGAATGAATTTGCAGTTGTTTGTTAAGAGAGCCATGATAAGCAATACAGTGGAGAATGCATTTACAGTGGTTTGGTAATGCAGTCATGATAACCATTACACTGGCGAATGAATTTAAAGTTGTTTGTTGATATAGTATTGATAACCAATAAACTGGGGAAATAATTTGCAGCTGTTTGTTAATATAGTCGTGATAACTAATACACTGGGAATGAATTTACAGTTGATTGTCAAATTGGACGTGACAACCATTGCACTGGGGAATGAATTTACAGTTGTTTTTTTAATATAGTCATGATAACCAATACGCTGGGGAATGAATTTACATTTTATCGTTAATATAGTCATGATAACCAATACACGGGAGAATGAATTTACTGTTGATTTTTAAATTGGACATGATAACCATTACACTGGGGAATTAATCTACAGTTGTTTGTTAAATTGGACATGATAACTAATACACTGGGGAATGAATTTACGTTTGTTTGTCATGAAAACCAATTCACTGGGGAGTGCATATACCGCTGTTTCTTTCGATAGTCATGATAACAAACACACTGGCGAATGAATGTACAGTTGTTTATTGATGTATTCATGATAGCCAATAGACTGGGTGATGCATTCATAGTTGATTGTAGAATTGGATATGATAACCAATCGACTGAGAATGTATTTACAGCTCTTTGTTAAGACAGTGATGATAACTAATACACTGAGGAATGAATTTTCATTTGTTTGTTAATGTAGTCATGCTAACCAATACACTGGGGAATGAATTTACAGTTGGGTTTTAATGTAGTCATGATAACGAATACACTGTGGAATGAATTCACTGTTGATTGTGAAAGTGGACATGATAACTGATACACTGAGGAATGAATTTACTTTTGATTGTTAATATAGTTCTGATAAGCAATACACTGGGGAATGAATTTACAGTTGTTTGTTCATACAATCATGACAACCAATGCACTGGGGAATGGATTAAAGTTGGGTTTTAATGTAATCATGATAACGAATACACTGTGGAATGAATTCACAGTTGATTGTTAAAGCGGACATGATAACCAATACAATGGGAATGAAATTACACTTGATTGTTAAATTGGACATGCTAACCATTACAATGGGGAATGAATTTACAGTTGTTTGTCAATCTTGTCATGATAACCAATCCACTGGTAATGAATTCAAAATTGATTGTTGAATTGGACATGATAACCATACATTGGGGAATGAATTTACAGTTGTTTGTAAATATAGTCATGATAACCAATACACTGGGGAATGAATTTACATTTTATCGATAAGATAGTCATGATAACCAATACACGGGTGAATGAATTTACTGTTGATTTTTAAATTGGACATGATAACCATTACACTGGGGAATGAATATACAGTTGTTTGTTCATATAGTCATGATAACCAACACACTGGGGAATGAATATAAAGTTCTTTGTTAAATTGGACATGATAACCATTAAAATGGGGAATGAATTTACACTTGTTTGTTGATGAAGTCATGATCACCAATACACTGGGGAATAAATTTGCATTTGTTTGTTAATATCGTCATGATAACCAATACAATGTGAATGAATTTACAGTTGTTTGTTAAAATAGTCTTGATAACCAATACACTGGGGAATGGATTTACCGTTGTTTGTTGACATAGTCATGAAGACAAACACACTGGGGGATGAATTTATACTGGATCATTCACATTGTCAAGATAACCAATACACGGTTGAATGAATTTCGAGTTGATTGTTAAATTGAGCATGATAACTATTACACTGGGGAATGAATTTAAATTGTTTGGTAATATCGTCATGATAACGAATGCACTGGGGAATGAATTGAACGTTGTTTTTTAATATAGTCATGATAACCAATACACTGGGGAATGAATTTAATGTTGTTTTTTTAATATAGTCTTGATAACCAATACACTGGGGAATGAATTAACATCTATTTGTTAATATAGTCATAATAACCAATACACTGGGGAATTAATTTTCAGTTGGTTGTTCAAATCGTCATGATATCTAATACACTGGGGAATGAATTTACAGTTGTTTGCTCATATTGTCATGGTATCTAATACATTGGAAAATGAATTTATAGATGATTGTTAAATTGGACCTGATAACCATTGCACTGCGGAATAAATTTACTGTAGTCTGTTAAATTGGACATGATAACTAATAAACTGGGGAATGAATTTACAGTTGTTTGTTAATATAGTCATGATAACCAACACACTGGGGAATGAATTTACAGTTGTTTGTTCATTTTGTCATGATAACCAACACATTGGGGAATGAATTTGCAGTTGTTTGTTAATATAGCCATGATAAGCAATACAGTGGAGAATGTATTTACAGTGATTTGTTGATGCAGTCATGATAACCATTACACTGGCGAATGAATTTAAAGTTGTTTGTTGATATAGTCATGATAACCAATACACAGGGGAATGAATTTGCAGCTGTTTGTTAATATAGTCATGATAACAAATGCACAACGGAATGAATTTACAGATGTTTATTAATATAGTCGTGATAACTCATACACTGGGGAATCAATTTAGAGTTGCTTATTGTTGTACTGATGTTAACCAATAGACTGGGGAATGAATTTTCAATTAATTATTTCGTTGGACATGATAACCAATACACTGGGGAATGAATTTACAGCTGTTTGTTCATAGAGTCATGATAACCAATACACTGGGGAATGGATTTACATTTGTTTTTTAATATCGTCATGATAACCAATACACTGGGGAATGGATTTACCGTTGATTGTTGATAACGTCATGACAACAAACACACTGGGGAATGAATTTACACTTGATCATTAATATGGTCAAGATAACCAATACACGGGTGAATGAATTCCGAGTTGATTGTTAAATTGAGCATGATTACTATTACACCAGGGAATGAATTTACATTTGTTTGTTAATATTGCCATGATAACGAAAGCACTGGGGAATGAATTTACCGTTGTTTGTTGCTGTACTCATGATAACCAAAACACTGGTGATCGAATTTTATATTGTTTGTTAATATAGTCATGATAACCACTGCGGAATTAATTAACACTAGCATGTTAATGATGTCCTGATAACCAATACAGTCGGGAATGAATTTACAGTTGTTTGTTAATATAGTCATTATCACCAGTGCACTGGGGAATGAATTTACAGCTGTTTGTTAATATAGTCATGATAACCAATACAGTGGGGAATAATTTTACAGTTGTGTGTTGATATAGTCGTTAAAATCAATACATGGGTAATGGATTTACAGTTGATTGTTAATATAGTCAAGATTGACAATAACGTGGAGAATGAATTTTCATTTGTTTGTTCATGTAGTCAATGATAACCAATACACTGGGGAATGAATTTACAGTTGTTTGTTCAGATAGTCAATGATAACCAATACATTGGGAATGAATTTACAGTTGTTTGTTCATATAGTCAATGACAACAAACACATTGGGTAATGAATTTACAGTTGATCATCAAAAAAGACATGATAACCAATACAAGGGTGAATGAATTTCGAGTTGATTGTTAAATTGAGCATGATAACTATTACACTGGGGAATGAATTTTCAGTTGTTTGTTGAGAAGATCATGACAACAAACACACTGTTGAATGAATTTACAATTGTTTATTAATATAGTCAGTCATGATAACCAATACACTGGGGAATGAATTTACATTTGTTTGTTAAATTGGACATGATAACCAATACACTGGGGAGTGAATTTAATATTGTTTGTTAATATAGTCATCATAACTAATACACTGCGGAATGAATTTACACTTGCATGTTGAAGAAGGCATGATATGCAATGCACTGGGGAATGAATTCACAGTTGCTTGTTGATATAGTCATGATAACTAAAACACTGGTGAATGAATTTACAGTTGTTTGTTGCTGTACTCATAATAACCAAAACACTGGTGAACGAATTTTATATTGTTTGTTAATATAGTCATGATAACCAATACACTGGGGAATGAATTTACAGCTGTTTGTTGAGATAATCATGATAAACGATACAGTGGGGAAAACATTTACAGTTGTTTGTAGATATAGTCATGATAACTAATACACTTGGAATGAATTTAGATTTGTTTGTTAACATAGTCATGATAACATATACACTGGGTAATAAATTCAGAGTTCATTGTTAAATTGGACATGATAGCTAATAAACTGGGGAATGATTTTACAGCTGTTTGTTCATCCAGTCATGATAACCAATACACTGTGAATGAATTTACAGTTGTTTGTTAACATAGTCATGATAACTAAAACACTGGGGAATGGATTTACAGTTGTTTGTTAATATAGTCATGAAGACAAACACACTGGGGAATGAATTTACACTGGATCAATCACATAGTCAAGATAACCAATACAAGGTTGAATGAATTTCGAGTTGATTGTTAAATTGAGCATGATAACTATTACACTGGGGAATGAATTTAAATTGTTTGGTAATATCGTCATGATAACGAATGCACTGGGGAATGAATTTAACGTTGTTTTTTTGAATATAGTCATGATAACCAATACACTGGGGAATGAATATACATCAATTTGTTAATATAGTCATAATAACCAATACACTGGGGAATGAATTTACAGTTGTTTGTTCATATCGTCATGGTATCTAATACACTGGAAAATGAATTTACAGATGATTGTTAAATTGGACATGATAACCATTGCACTGCGGAATAAATTTACTGTAGTTTGTTAAATTGGACATGATAACGAATAAACTGGGCAATGAATTTACAGCTGATTGTTAAATTGGACATTCTAACCAAAACACTGGGGAATGAATTTACAGTTGTTTATTAATATAGTCATGAGAACCAATACACTGCGGAATGAATTTACAGTTCTTTGTTAATATCGTCATGAAAACCAACACACTGGGGAATGAATTTACAATTGTTTGTTCATTTTGTCATGATAACCAACACACTGCGGAATGAATTTGCAGTTGTTTGTTCATATCGCCATGATAAGCAATACAGTGGTGAATGTATTTACAGTGGTTTGTTGATGCAGTCGTGATAACCATTGCACTGGCGAATGAATTTAACGTTGTTTGTTGATATAATCATGATAACCAATAGACAGGGGAATGAATTTGCAGCTGTTTGTTTATATAGTCATGATAACAAATACACAACGGAATGAATTTACAGTTGTTTGTTAATATAGTCGTGATAACTAATACACTGGGAATGAATTTACAGTTGATTGTTAAATTGCACGTGATAACCATTGCACTGTGGAAAGAATTTACAGTTTGTTGTTAACATAGTCATGATAAAGAATACACTGGGGAATGAATTCACAGTTGTTTGTTAATTTAGTCATGATAACCAATACAATGGAATATGAATTTACAGTTGTTTGTTAATATTGTCATGATAACTAATACACTGTGGAATGAATTCACAATTTTTTGTTGATGAAGTCATGCTAACCAATACACTGGGAATGAATTTACAATCGTTTGTTGATATTGCATGTAACCAATGCACGGTGAATGAATTTGCAGTTGTTTGTTAATATATTCATGATAACTAATACACTGGGGAATCAATTTACATTTGTTTATTGTTGCACTGATGTTAACCAATACACTGGGGAATGAATTTTCAGTTAATTGTTAAATTGGACATGATAACCAATACACTGCCGAATGAATTTACAGCTGTTTGTTCATATCGTCATGATAACCAATACACTGGGGAATGGATTTACCGTTGATTGTTGACAGAGTCATGACAACAAACACACTTGGGAATGAATTTACACTTGATCATTAATATGGTCAAGATAACCAATACACGGGTGAATGAATTCCGAGTTGGTTGCTAAATTGAGCATGATTACTATTACACCAGGGAATGAATTTACATTTGTTTGTTAATATTGTCATGATAACGAAAGCACTGGGGAATGAATTTACCGTTGTTTGTTGCTGTACTCATGATAAACAAAACACTGGTGAACGAATTTTATATTGTTTTTTAATATAGTCATGATAACCAATACACTGCGGAATGAATTTACAGCTGTTTGTTGAGATAGTCATGATAAACGATACAGTGCGAATAAATTTATCGTTGTTTGTAGATATAGTCATGACATACAATACACTGGGGAATGAATTTACAGTTGTTTGTTGATATGGTCATGATAACCAATACACTGGGGAATGAATTTACATTTCTCTGTGAACATAGTCATGATAACCACAAAACTGGGTAATGAATTCATAGTTGATTGTTAAATTGGACTTGATAACCAATACATTTGGGAATGAATTTAAAACTGTTTGTTAATGTAGTCATTATAACGAATATACTGCGGAATTAATTTACACTTGTTTGTTGATGTACTCATGATAACCAATGCACTGGGGAATCAATTTTATATTGTTTGTTCATGTTGTCATGATAACCAATACACTAGGAAATGAATTTACGTTTGCTTTTTAATATAGTCATGATAACTAATATACTGGGAATGAATTTTCAATTGATTGTTAAGTTGGACATGATAACCAATGAAATGTGGAATGAATTTACAGTTGTTTATTAATATAGTCATGATAACCAATACACTTGGAATGAATTTACATTAGTTTGTTAAAATGGTCATGACAACCAATACACTGGGGAATGAAATTTATATTGTTTGTTCATGTTGTCATGATAACCAATACACTAGGAAATGAATTTACGTTTGCTTGTTAATATAGTCATGATAACTAATATACTGGGAATGAATTTTCAATTGATTGTTAAGTTGGACATGATAACCAATGCAATGTGGAATGAATTTACAGTTGTTTATTAATATAGTCATGATAACCAATACACTTGGAATGAATTTACATTAGTTTGTTCAAATAGTCATGACAACCAATACACTGGGTAATGAATTCATAGTTGATTGTTACATTGGACATGATTAACAAAACACTGGGGAATGAATTAACAGTAGTTTGTTGATATAGTCATGATAACCAATACATTGGGAATTTAATTTGCAGCTGTTTGTTAAGATAGTCATGATAACTAATACACTGGGAATGAATTTCCAGTTGATTGTTAAATTGGACGTGATAACCATGACACTGGGGAAAGAATTTACAGTTTGTTATTAATATAGTCATGATAACCAATACACTGGGGAATGAATTTAAAGTTGTTTGTTAAATTGGACGTGATAACCATTACAAAGGGGAATGAATTTACAGTTGTTTGTTCATATAGTCATGATAACCAATACACTGGGGAATGAATTTGAAGTTGTTTGTTAAATTGCACATGATAACCAATACACTGGTGAATTAATTTAAAATTGTTTGTTAATATAGTCATTCGAACTAATACACTGCGGAATTAATTTACACTAGCATGTTGATGAAGTCCTGATAACCAATACACTGGGGAATGAATTTACCGTTGGTTGTTGATATAGTCATGAAAACCAATAAACTTGGTAATGAATTTGCAGTTGTTAGTTCCAATCGTCAATGATAACCAATACACTGTGGAATGAATTTACAGTTGTTTGTTAAAATAGTCATGATAACCAATACACTGGGGGATGAATTTACAGCTGTTTGTTAAAATAGTCATGATAACCAATACACTGGGCAATGAATTTATATTTGTTTGTTAATGTAGTCATGATAACCTATACAATGGGGAATGAATTTAAAGTTGTTTGTTAATGTAGTCATTATTACCAATACACTGGGGAATGAACTTAGAGTTGTTTGTTGATTTAGTCATGATAACAAAACACTCCGAAATGAATTTGCAGTTATTTGTCAATGCAGTCATGATAACCGATACACTGGTAATGAATTCCTCATTGATTGTTAAATTGGACATGATAACCAATGCACTGGGGAATGCATTTACAGTTGTTTGTTGATATAGTCATGATAACCAAAGCACTGGGCAATGAAGTTGCAGTTGTTTGTTCATATAGTCATGTTAACCAATGAACGGGTGAATGAATTTACAGTTGATTGTTAATTTGAGCGTGATTTCAATTACACTGGGAAAAGAATTCACAGTTGTTTGTTGATATTTTCATGATTATCAATACACAGGGGATTGAATTTACAGTTGTTTGTTGAATTGGACATGATAACTAATACACTGGGGAATGAATTTGCAGTTGTTTGTCAATAAAGTCATGATAACCAATACAATGGGGAATGGATTTACAGTTGTTTTTCAATATAGTCATGACAAGCAATACACTGGGGAATTAATTTTTGATTGGGTTTAAATGTAGTCATGATAATGAATACACTGTGGAATGAATTCACATTTGATTGTTGAAGTGGACATGATAACTGATGCACTGGGGAATGAATTTACTTTTGATTGTCAATATTGTCCTCATAACCAATACACTGGGGAATGAATTTACAGTTGTGTGTTAAATTGGACATGATAACCAATACACTGGGGAATGAATTTACGTTCGTTTGTCATGATAACCAATTCACTGGGGACTGCATCAACCGCTGTTTCTTTAGATAGTCATGATAACAAACACACTGGCGAATGAATGTACAGTTGTTTATTGATGTATTCATGACAGCCAATAGACTGGGTGATGCATTCATAGTTGATTGTGGAAATGGATATGATAACCAATCCACTGAGAATGTAATTACAGCTCTTTGTTAAGATAGTGATGATAACCAATACACTGGGGAATGAATTTACAGTTGTTTGTTCATATAGTCAATGAGAACCAATGCACTGAGGAATGAATTTGCAGTTGTTTGTTGATATAGTCATGACAACCAATACACTGGGGAATGGATTAAAGTTGGGTTTTAATGTATTCATGATAACGAATACACTGTGGAATGAATTCACAGTTGATTGTTAAAGTGGACATGATAACAATTACAATGGGAATGAAATTACACTTGATTGTTAAATTGGACATGCTAACCATTACAATGGGGAATGAATTTACAGTTGTTTGTAAACATAGTAATGATAACCAATACACTGGGGAATGAATTTACAGTTGTTTGTCAACCTTGTCATGATAACCAATCCACTGGTAATGAATTCAAAATTGATTGTTGAATTGGACATGATATTCTTACACTGGGGAATGAATTTGCATTTTTTTGTCAATAGAGTCGTGATAACCAATACACTGGCGAATGAATTTACAGTTGATTTTTAAAGTGGACTGAAAACTGTTGCACTGGGGAATGAATTGAGAGGTGTTTCTCAATCTTGTCATGATAACCAATACACTGGTAAAGACATCAAAAATGATTGTTAAATTGGACATGATACCAAATACACCGGGGGAATGAATTTACTGATGTTTGTTAAATTGGACATGATAACTAATACACTGGGGAATGAATTTACGGTTGTTTGCTAATGTAGTCATGATAACCAATTCACTGGGGAGTGCATTTACTGCTGTTTCTTTAGATAATCATGATAACAAACACACTGGGGAATGAATGTACAGTTGTTTATTGACATATTCATGATAGCCAAAAGACTGGGTAATGAATTCATAGTTGATTGTTGAATTGGACATGATAACATATACACTGAGAATGTATTTACAGCTCTTTGTTAAGATAGTGATGATAACTAATACACTGGGGAATGAATTTACATTTGTTTGTTAATGTAGTCATGCTAACCAATACACTGGGGAATGAATTTACAGTTGTGTGTTAAAATAATCATTATAACTATAATGCTGGAGAATGCATTTACAGTTGTTTGTTAATATAGTCATGATAACCAACACACTGGAGAATTAATTTACAGTTATGTTTTAACATAGTCCTGATAACCAATACACTGGGGAATGAATTTACAGTTGATTGTTAAAGTGGACATGAAAACTGTTGCACTGGGGAATGAATTGACAGGTGTTTCTCAATCTTGTCATGATAACCAATACACTGGTAAAGACATAAAAAATGATTGTTAAATTGGACATGATACCAAATACACCGGGGGAATGAATTTACTGTTGTTTGTTAAATTGCACATGATAACTAATACACTGAGGAATGAATTTACGGTTGTTTGTAAATGTAGTCATGATAACCAATTCACTGGGGAGTGCATTTACTGCTGTTTCTTTAGATAGTCATGATAACAAACACACTGGGGAATGAATGTACAGTTGTTTATTGACATATTCATGATAGCCAAAAGACTGGGTAATGAATTCATAGTTGATTGTTGAATTGGACATGATAACATATACACTGAGAATGTATTTACAGCTCTTTGTTAAGATAGTGATGATAACTAATACACTGGGGAATGAATTTACATTTGTTTGTTAATGTAGTCATGCTAACCAATACACTGGGGAATGAATTTACAGTTGTGTGTTAAGATAATCATTATAACTATAATACTGGAGAATGCATTTACAGTTGTTTGTTAGTATAGTCATGATAACCAACACACGGGGGAATTAATTTACAGTTATGTTTTAACATGGTCCTGATAACCAATACACTGGGGAATGAATTTACAGTTGATTGTTAATATAGTCAAGATAAGAGACACGCTGCTGAATGAATTTACAGTGATTTGTCAATATAGTCATGATAACCAATACACTGGGTAAAGAATTTACAGTTGTGTTTTAATGTAGTCATGATAACGAATACACTGTGGAATGAATTCACAGTTGATTGTTAAAGTGGACATGATAACCAATACACTGGGGAATGAATTTACAGTTGTTTGTTCAATTGGACATGATAACTAATTCACTGGGGAAAGAATTTACGTTTGTTTGTCATGATAACCAATACACTGGGGAATGAATTTACAGTTGATTGTTAAAGTGGACATGATAACCAATACACTGGGGAA
Source organism: Heptranchias perlo (assembly GCF_035084215.1). Taxonomy (NCBI): domain Eukaryota; kingdom Metazoa; phylum Chordata; class Chondrichthyes; order Hexanchiformes; family Hexanchidae; genus Heptranchias; species Heptranchias perlo. The sequence goes on along the minus strand of NW_027138527.1, from coordinate 1,238,583 downwards.
TGAATGTACAGTTGTTTGTTCAATTGGACATGATAACTAATTCACTGGGGAAAGAATTTACGTTTGTTTGTTATGATAACCAATTCACTGGGGAATGCATATACCGCTGTTTCTTTAGATAGTCATGATAACAAACACACTGGCGAATGAATGTACAGTTGTTTATTGATGTATTCATGATAGCCAATAGATTTGGTGATGCATTCATAGTTGATTGTAGAATTGGATATGATAACCAATCCACTGAGAATGTATATACAGCTCTTTGTTAAGATAGTGATGATAACTAATACACTGGGGAATGAATTTTCATTTGTTTGTTAATGTAGTCATGCTAACCAATACATTGGGAATGAATTCACAGTTGGGTTTTAATGCAGTCATGATAACGAATACACTGTGGAATCAATTCACAGTTGATTGTTAAAGTGGACATGATAACTGATACATTGGGGAATGAATTTACTTTTGATTGTTAATATAGTTCTGATAACCAATATACTGGGGAATTAATTTACAGTTGTTTGTTCATATAGTCAATGAGAACCAATACACTGGGGAATGTATTTACAGTTGTTTGTTGATATAATCATGACAACCAATGCACTGGGGAATGGATTAAAGTTGGGTTTTAATGTAGTCATGATAACGAATACACTGTGGAATGAATTCACAGTTGATTGTTAAAGTGGACATGATAACCAATACAATGGGAATGAAATTACACTTGATTGTTAAATTGGACATGCTAACCGCTACAATAGGGAATGAATTTACAGTTGATTGTAAATATAGTCAAGATAACCAATACACTGGGGAATGAATTTACAGTTGTTTGTCAATCTTGTCATGATAACCAATCCACTGGTAATGAATTCAAAATTGATTGTTGAATTGGACAAGGTAACCATACATTGGGGAATGAATTTACAGTTGTTTGTAAATATAGTCATGATAACCAATACACTGGGTAATGAATTTACAGTTGTTTGTTATTATAGTCATGATAACCAATACACTGGGGAATGAATTTACAGCTGTTTGTTAATATAGTCATGATAATTAATACACTGGGGAATGAATTTCCAGTTGTTTGTCAATCTTGTCATGATAACCAATCCACTGGTAATGAATTCAAAATTGATTGTTGAATTGGACATGATAACCATACATTGGTGAATGAATTTACAGTTGTTTGTTATTATAGTCATGATAACCAATACACTGGGGAATGAATTTACAGCTGTTTGTTAATATAATCATGATAACCATTACACTGGGGAATGAATTCACAGCTGTTTGTTATTTTAGTCATGATATCTAATACAATGATGGAAATAATTTACAGTTGATCGTTAATATAGTCATGATAACTAATACACTGGGGAATTCATTTACATTTGTTTGTTGATGTAGTCATGCTAACCAATACACTGGGGAATGAATTTACAGTTGTGTGTTAAGATAATCATTATAACTATAATACTGGAGAATGCATTTACAGTTGTTTGTTAATATAGTCATGCTAACCAACACACGGGGGAATTAATTTACAGTTATGTTTTAACATAGTCCTGATAACCAATACACTGGGGAATGAATTTACAGTTGATTGTTAAAGTGGACATGATAACCGATACACTGGGGAATGAATTTACAGTTGTTTGTTCAATTGGACATGATAACTAATTCACTGGGGAAAGAATTTACGTTTGTTTGTCATGATAACCAATACACTGGGGAATGAATTTACATTTGTTTGTTTATATCGTCATGATAACCAATACACTGTGAATGAATTTACAGTTGTTTGTTAACATAGTCATGATAATCAATACACTAGGGAATGGATTTACCGTTGTTTGTTGACATAGTCATGAAGACAAACACACTGGGGTATTAATTTACACTGGATCATTCACATAGTCAAGATAACCAATACACGGTTGAATGAATTTCGAGTTGATTGTTAAATTGAGCATGATAACTATTACACTGGCGAATGAATTTAAAGTTGTTTGGTAATATCGTCATGATAACCAAAAAACTGGAGAATGAATTAACAGCTATTTGTTAATATGGTCATAATAACCAATACACTGGGGAATGAATTTACAGTTGTTTGTTCATATCGTCATGGTATCTAATACACTGGAAAATGAATTTACAGATGATTGTTAAATTGGACATGATAACCATTGCACTGAGGAATGAATTTACTGTAGTTTGTTAAATTGGACATGATAACTAATAAACTGGGCAATGAATTTACAGCTGATTGTTAAATTGGACATTCTAACCAAAACACTGGGGAATAAATTTACAGTTGTTTGTTAATATAGTCATGATAACCAACACACTGGGGACTGAATTTACAGTTGTGTTGTAACATAGTCCTGATAGCCCATACACTGGGGAATGAATTTACAGTTGATTGTTAATATAGTCAAGATAAGAGACACGCTGCTGAATGAATTTACATTTTTTGTCAATGTAGTCATGCTAACCAATACACTGGGTAATGAATTCACAGTTGTTTGTTGATATCGTCATGATATCCATTACACTGGGGAATAAATTTACAGTTGTTTGTTAATATAGTCATGAAAACCAATAGAGTGGGGAATGAATTTACCTTTGTTTGTTAATATATTCATCATAACCAATACACTGGGTAAAGAATTTACAGTTGTTTGTTGATATAGTCTTGATAACAAACACAGTGGGGAATGAATTTACAGTTGTTTGTTAAAATAGTCATGATAACCAATACGCTAGTAATGATTTCATAGTTAATTGTTCATTTGGACATGATAACCATTTGACTGGGGAACGAATTTACAGCTGTATGTTAATATAGTCTTGATAACCAATACACTGGGGAATGAATCTTCTGTTGTTTGTTAAAAATTCCTGATTACCAATCAGCTGAGGAATGAATTTACAGTTGTTTGTTAAATTGGACATGTTAACCAACACACTGGGGAATGAAATTACAGTTGTTTGTTGATATAGTCATCAAAAGCCGTACACTGGGTAATGAATTTACAGTTAAAGTGGACATGATAACTAATACACTGGGAATTAATTTACATTTGATTGTGAATATAGTCATGATAATCATTGCACTGGGGAATGAATTTACATTTATTTGTTAACAGAGTCATGATAACCAATACACTGGGGAATGAATTTACAGTTGTTTGTTAATATCGTCATGATAACCAATACATGGGAGAATGCATTTACAGTTGTTTGTTAATGTTGTCATGATAACCAATACACTGGCGAATGAATTTCAAGTTGTTTGTTAGCATAGTCATGATAACCAATACACTGGGGAATGAATTTACAGCTCTTTGTTAACATTGTCCTGATAACCAATACACTGGGGAATGAATTTACAGTTGATTGTTAAAGTGGACATGATAACCGATACACTGGGGAATGAATTTACAGTTGTTTGTTCAATTGGACATGATAACTAATTCACTGGGGAAAGAATTTACGTTTGTTTGTCATGATAACCAATACACTGGGGAATGAATTTACAGTTGATTGTTCTGATAACCAATATACTGGGGAATTAATTTACAGTTGTTTGTTCATATAGTCAATGAGAACCAATACACTGGGGAATGTATTTACAGTTGTTTGTTGATATAATCATGACAACCAATGCACTGGGGAATGGATAAAGTTGGGTTTTAATGTAGTCATGATAACGAATACACTGTGGAATGAATTCACAGTTGATTGTTAAAGTGGACATGACAACCAATACAATGGGAATGAAATTACACTTGATTGTTAAATTGGACATGCTAACCGCTACAATGGGGAATGAATTTACAGTTGATTGTAAATATAGTCAAGATAACCAATACACTGGGGAATGAATTTACAGTTGTTTGTCAATCTTGTCATGATAACCAATCCACTGATAATGAATTCAAAATTGATTGTTGAATTGGACAAGGTAACCATACATTGGGGAATGAATTTACAGTTGTTTGTAAATATAGTCATGATAACCAATACACTGGGTAATGAATTTACAGTTGTTTGTTATTATAGTCATGATAACCAATACACTGGGGAATGAATTTACAGCTGTTTGTTAATACAATCATGATAACCATTACACTGGGGAATGAATTCACAACTGTTTGTTATTTTAGTCATGATATCTAATACAATGATGGAGATAATTTACAGTTGATCGTTAATATAGTCATGATAACCAATACACTGGGGAATGAATTTACATTTTATCATTAATATAGTCATGATAACCAATACACGGGCGAATGAATTTACTGTAGATTTTTAAATTGGACATGATAACCATTACACTGGGGAATGAATTTACATTTGTTTGTTCATATAGTCATGATAACCAACACACTGGGGAATAATTATAAAGTTGTTTGTTAAATTGGACATGATAACCATTAAAATGGGGAATGAATTTACAGTTGTTTGTTAATATAGTCATCAAAACCAATACACTGGGGAATGAATTTACACTTGTTTGTTGATGAAGTCATGATCACCAATACACTGGGGAATGAATTTACATTTGTTTGTTTATATCGTCATGATAACCAATACACTGTGAATGAATTTACAGTTGTTTGTTAACATAGTCATGATAATCAATACACTAGGGAATGGATTTACCGTTGTTTGTTGACATAGTCATGAAGACAAACACACTGGGGAATTAATTTACACTGGATCATTCACATAGTCAAGATAACCAATACACGGTTGAATGAATTTCGAGTTGATTGTTAAATTGAGCATGATAACTATTACACTGGCGAATGAATTTAAAGTTGTTTGGTAATATCGTCATGATAACCAAAAAACTGGAGAATGAATTAACAGCTATTTGTTAATATGGTCATAATAACCAATACACTAGGGAATGAATTTACAGTTGTTTGTTCATATCGTCATGGTATCTAATACACTGGAAAATGAATTTACAGATGATTGTGAAATTGGACATGATAACCATTGCACTGAGGAATGAATTTACTGTAGTTTGTTAAATTGGACATGATAACTAATAAACTGGGCAATGAATTTACAGCTGATTGTTAAATTGGACATTCTAACCAAAACACTGGGGAATAAATTTACAGTTGTTTGTTAATATAGTCATGATAACCAACACACTGGGGACTGAATTTACAGTTGTGTTGTAACATAGTCCTGATAGCCCATACACTGGGGAATGAATTGACAGTTGATTGTTAATATAGTCAAGATAAGAGACACGCTGCTGAATGAATTTACATTTTTTTGTCAATGTAGTCATGCTAACCAATACACTGGGTAATGAATTCACAGTTGTTTGTTGATATCGTCATGATATCCATTACACTGGGGAATAAATTTACAGTTGTTTGTTAATATAGTCATGAAAACCAATAGAGTGGGGAATGAATTTACCTTTGTTTGTTAATATATTCATCATAACCAATACACTGGGTAAAGAATTTACAGTTGTTTGTTGATATAGTCTTGATAACAAACACAGTGGGGAATGAATTTACAGTTGTTTGTTAAAATAGTCATGATAACCAATACGCTAGTAATGATTTCATAGTTAATTGTTCATTTGGACATGATAACCATTTGACTGGGGAACGAATTTACAGCTGTTTGTTAATATAGTCTTGATAACCAATACACTGGGGAATGAATCTTCTGTTGTTTGTTAAAAATTCCTGATTACCAATCAGCTGAGGAATGAATTTACAGTTGTTTGTTAAATTGGACATGTTAACCAACACACTGGGGAATGAAATTACAGTTGTTTGTTGATATAGTCATCAAAAGCCGTACACTGGGTAATGAATTTACAGTTAAAGTGGACATGATAACTAATACACTGGGAATTAATTTACATTTGATTGTGAATATAGTCATGATAATCATTGCACTGGGGAATGAATTTACATTTATTTGTTAACAGAGTCATGATAACCAATACACTGGGGAATGAATTTACAGTTGTTTGTTAATATCGTCATGATAACCAATACATGGGAGAATGCATTTACAGTTGTTTGTTAATGTTGTCATGATAACCAATACACTGGCGAATGAATTTCAAGTTGTTTGTTAGCATAGTCATGATAACCAATACACTGGGGAATGAATTTACAGCTCTTTGTTAATATAGTCATGATAACCAATACACCGGGGAATGAATTTACAGTTGTTTGTTAAATTGGACCTGATTACCAATACAATGGGGAGTGAATTTACATTTGATCGTAAATATAGTCATAATGAACATTGCACGGGTGAATCCATTTACAGTTGATTGTTGAATTGGACTTGATAACCATTACACTGGGGAATGAATTTACCGTTGGTTGTTTATACAGTCATGATAACCATTAGACTGGGGAATGAATTTACAGTTGTTTGTTAAGTTGGACATGATAAGCAATACACTGGGGAATGGATTTACACTAGATTGTTAATTTGGATATGTTCACCACAACAATGGGGAATGAATTTACTGTTGTTTGTTTATATCGTCATTATAACCAATACACTGGGGAATGAATTTACAGCAGTTTGTTAATATAGTCATGATAACCAATGCACTGGGGAATAAATTTGCAATTGTTTGTTAATATTGTCATTGTAGCCAATACACTGGTGAATAGATTTACAGTTGTTTGTTAATATAGTCATGATAACCAATACACTGGTGAATGAATTTACATTTATTTGTTAATATAGTCATGATAACTATTACACTGGGAATTGAATTTAAAGTTGTTTGTTCATGTAATCATGATAACCAATGCACTGTGGGATGAATTTACAGCTGTTTGTTAATGTAGTCATGATAACCAATACACCGGGGAATGAATTTACAGTTGTTTGTTGATATAGTTATGATAACTAATACACTGGGAATGAATTTAAATTTGATTGTTAATGTTGTCATGATAACAAATACACTGGATAAAGTATTCACAGCTGTTTGTTAATATCGTCACTGATAACCAATACACCGGGGAATGAATTTACTGTTGTTTGTTGATCTTGGCATGATAACCAATACACAGGGGAATGAATTTACTTATGTTTGTTAATATAATCATGATAACCAATACACTGGAGAATGCATTTAGAGTTGTTCGTTGTTATAGTCACAATAATCACACTGGGCAATGAATTTACAGTTGTTTATTGAGACAGTCATGATAGCCAATGCACTGGGGAATGAATTTACAGTTGTTTGTTGATATAATCATGATAACCAAAAACTGGAGAATGCATTTCCAGTTGTTTGTTAATTTATTCATGAGAACCAATACACTGGCGAATGAATTTAAAGTAGTTTGTTATTGAAGTCATGATAACCAATGCACTGTGGAATGAATTTACAGCTGTTTGTTAATATATTCATGATAACTAATACACTGGGAATGAATTTACGGTTGATTGTTAAATTAGACGTGATAAGCAATACACTGGGGAATGAATTTACACGTGATTGTTAAATTGGATGTGCAACCATTACACTGGGGATTGAATTTACAGTTGTTTGTTAATGTAATCATGATAACCAATGCACTGTGGAATGAATTTACAGCTGTTTGTTATTATAGTCATGATAACAAATACACCAGGGAATGAATTTACAGTTGTTTGTTAATGTAGTTATGATAACTAATACGCTGGGAATGAATTTTCGTTTGTTTGTTCATATAGTCACTGATAACCAATACACTAGGGAATGAATTTACAGTTGTTTGTTGATACAGTCATGATAACCAATACACTGGGGAATCAATTTACTCTTGTTTGTTGATGTAGTCATGATAACCAATATAGTGGCGAATGAATTTAAATGTGTTTGTTAATATTGTCATGATAACCAATACACTGGATAAAGAATTTACAGCTGTTTGTTCATATAGTCAGGATAACCAATTAACTGGAGAATGAATTTTCGTTTGTTAGTTCATATCGTCACTGAAAGCCAATACACTGGACAATGAATTTACAGTTGTTTGTTGATATAGGCATGATAACCAATACACTGGGGCATGAATTTCCTGTTGTTTGTTCATATTGTCAATGAGAACCAATACACTGGGGAATGAATTTACATTTGTTTGTTGATATAGTCATGATAACCAATACACTGGGGAATGAATTTATAGTTGGTTGTTCATATAGTCAATGAGAACCAATACACTGGAGAATGAATTTCCCGTTGTTTGTTGATTTCGGCATGATAACCAATACACTGGGGAATGAATTTACAGTTGTTTGTTGATATAGTCATGATAACCAATACACTGGGGAATGAATTTCCCGTTGTTTGTTGATTTCGGCATGATAACCAATACACTGGGGAATGAATTTACAGTTGTTTATTAGTATACTCATGGTAACTGATACACGGTGGAAACATTGCTGTTAATTGTTAAATTGTACATGGTAACAGATATATAAAAACATAAGAAATAGGAGCAGGGGTTGGATGCACCCCTCGAGCCTACTGCACCAAACAATTGGATCAGGGCTGATCTTCGACCTCAACTCCAATTTCCCGCCCGATCCCCTTATCCATTGATTCCCTTCGAATTCAAAATCAAACGATCTCAGCCTTGAATATATTCAATGACTCAGCATCCACAGCCCGATGGGGTAGAAAATTCCAAATATTCACCAACCTCTGATTGAAGAAATTCCTCCTCATCTCAGTATTAAATGGCCAGCCCCTTATCCTCAGCTTCTGGCACTCTTCAGCTAGGGAAGCCACCTCTCAGCATCTGCCCTGTCAAGCCCCCTCAGAACCTTATAAGTTTAAAGGAGATCACCTCTCTTTGTCAGAACTCCAGAGAGTATAGACCCATTCTACTCAATTTCTCCTCGGAGGACAGCCCTGTTATCCCAGGAATCAAGATAATGAACTTCCGTTGCACTGCCTCTAAGGCAAGTGTATCCTTTCTTATATAAGGAGAACAAAACTGGACACAGTACTCCAGGCGAGGTGTCATGAAAGCACTGTAGAATTCTAGTAAGATTTCCTTGCTCTTGTACTTTAACCCCCTTGTCATACAGGATAGAATGCCAATCGCCTTTCGAATTGCTTGTTGTGCCTGCATGCTAATGTAATTACCCCCAACCTTATGAACCATGTTTCTTGTACCAGGAAACAAAAATCCCTCTGAACACCAACATTTATTTTTTCTCACCATTTAAAGAATATTCAATTTTTCTATTCTTCCAATCAAAGTGAATAATCTCACATTTCCCCACATTATACTCCAACTGCACCCTTCCTGAACATTTCTTTAAATGATCGCCATTGCTTATCTACCATCACATCTTTTAATCCAATTCGCCCATCATAACTATGTGATTGGCTTTGATTAGGTTTAAGACTCTAGTTTTGGACTCAAGTCACTCCCGAACTCAATGTGAAATTCTATGATGTTATGATCACTCTTCCCCAGAGGACCCCTTACTGTGCGATTATTAATTAACCCTGTGTCATTATACAAGACAAGATCTTAAATAGCCTGTTCCATGGTTGGTTCCATCGAGCATCGTTCTCGGAAACTCTCTCGAATGCATTCCACGAACTCGTCCTCTAAACTATTTTTGCCAATTTGATTTGCCCAGTCTCTATGAAGATTAAAGTCTCCCACAATTATTGCTGTCCCATTGTTACAAGCCCCTCTTATTTTTTCATTCAAATCTTTCCAACAGTATAACCACTAGGAGGGGGCCTATAAACTACCCTCACTGTGTTTTCTGACCCTTGTTACTTTTTATTTACACCCATACTGATTCTGCTTTCTGATCTTCCAAGACAAGATCGTTCCTCACTACTGTCTTTATCCCAGCCTTTATTTTCAGGGCTACCCCCGATCCTTTTACATTTTGTCTCTCTTCCAAAAATCATCTACCCTGGAATACTTTGTTCCCACCCTTGGCCACCTTGCAACCACGTCGAAGTAATGATGACTAAATCAAACCCATTTGTCGCTATTTGTGCCATTAATTTGTCTATCTTGTTACAAATACTTCATGCATTTCGATGAACCACCTTTAATTTTAACTTTTTACTCTTTTTCCCTGATTTGACCTTATTCACTGATGCACTATTACCATTAAACTCTCTGTCCCTCCCTCACACACTCTATCTTTACCCAAATCATGACATTGCTCTATGGCCTTGACTTTTCGCCATGAATAGAAGCCCCTGTCTCCCACACCACTCTTTGAGCCACGCTTTTAACTCTCTGATCTGTTTGACCCGATGCCAATTTGCTTGTGGCTCAGGTAGCAATCCAGAGCTGATTAGCTTTGAGGTTCTGCTTATTAATTTGGAACCGAGCTCCTCAAATTCCCTCAGCAGAACCTCATTCGTTGACCTACCTATGTCGTTGGTTCCCATGTGGACCTCGTCAACTGGATCCTCCCATCATGCTCCAAGAGCTGGGTGTTTTCAGTGTACATGTGGAATCTAACGTTGTGTTTTCGAATGATGTCGCCGAGCGGCAGCATGTAGATGAGAAATAGGAGGGGGCCAAGGATAGACCCTTGGGCGACTCCAGAGGTAACGGTGCGAGTGTGCGAAGAGAAGCCATTGCAGGTGATTCTCTGTCTATGACTGGATAGATAAGAATGGAACCAGGCGAGCGCAGTCCCACCCAGCTGGACGACAGAGGAGAGGCGTTGGAGGTAGGTTGTGTGGTCAATAGTGTAAAAGGCTGCTGACAGGTCGAGAAGGATGAGGAGGGATAGTTTACCACGGTCACAGTCACATAGGATGTCATGTGTGAATTTGATAAGGTGCGTTTTAGTACTGTTCCAGTACCGTTTCAGAAAGAGAAAAAATGACTGGTACAAACTCAGGCCGGCAGATTGATCGGGCCTGATATGCAGATTGGAGGATCTGCCCGTTAGTTTTGAGAAACCTTTATTCAATAGATAAAATAAAAGTGCAAAAGACAAGACTGAAGCATTTGCAGCCATCTTCAGCCAGAAGTACCGAGTGGATGATCCATCTCGGCCTCCCTACGATATCCCCACCATCCGAGAAGCCAGTCTTCAGACAATTTGATTCACTCCACGTGAGATCAAGAAACGGCTGAATGCAATGGATACAACAAAGGCGACAACATTCCGGCTGTAGTGCTGAAGACATGTGCTACAGAACTAGCCGCACCTCTCGTCAAACTGTTCCAGTACAGCAACAACACTGAGATCTACCCGACAATGTGGAAAATTGCCCAGATATGTCCTGACCACAAAAAGCAGGACAAATCCAATCCGGCCGATTACCGCCCCATCAATCCACTCTCAATCATCAGCAAAGTGATGGAAGGTGTCGTCGACAGTGCTATCAAGCGGCACTGACTCACCAATAACCTGCTCACCGATGCTCAGTTTGGGTTCCGCCAGGACCACTTGGCTCCAGACCTCATTACAGCCTTGGTACAAACATGAACAAAAGAGCTGAATTCCAGAGGTGAGGTGAGAGTGAATACCGTTGACATCAAGGCAGCATTTGAGCGAGTGTGGCACAAGGAGCCCTCGTAAAATTGAAGTCAATGGGAATCATGGGGAAAACTCTCCAGTGGCTGGAGTCGTACCTAGCACAAAGGGAGATGGTAGTGGTTGTTGGATGCCAATCAACTCAGCCCCAGGGCATTGCTGCAGGAGTTCCTCAGGGCAGTGTCCGAGGCCCAACCATCTTCAGCTGCTTCATCAATGACTTTCCCTCCATCATGACGTCACAAATGGGGATGTTCGCTGATGATTGCAAAGTGTTCAGTTCCATTCGCAACCCCTCAGAAAATGAAGCAGTCCGTGCCCGAACGCAGCAAGACCTGGATAACATCAAGGTTTGGGCTGATAAGTGACAAATGGCAAGTAACGGACAAGTGCCAGGCAAAGACCATCTCCAACAAGAGAGAGGATAAACACCTCCGCTTGAAATTCAACTGCATTACCATCGCCCAATCCACCACCATCAACATACTGGGGATCACCATTGATCACAAACTTAACTGAACCAGCCGCATAGATACTGTGGCAACAAGAGCAGGTCAAAGGCTGTGTATTCTGCTGCGAGTGACTCACCTACTGACTCTCCAAAGCCTTTCCACCAACTACAAGGCACAAGGCAGGAGTGTGATGGAATACTCTCCACTTGCCTGGATGAGTGCAGCTCCAACAACACTCAAGAAGCTCGACACCATCCAGGACAAAGCAGCCCGCTTGATTGGCACCACATCCATCACCCGAAACATTCATTCCCTTCACCATCGGCGCACCGTGGCTGCAGTGTGTTCAATCCACAGGATGCACCGCAGCAACTCGCCAAGGCTTCTTCGACAGCACCTCCCAAACCCACGACCTCGACCACCTGGAAGGACAAGAGCAGCAGGCACTTGGAGAAAACACCACCTGCACGTTCCCCTTCAAGTCACACACCATCCTGACTTGGAAATATATCGCCGTTCCTTCATCGTCGCTGGGTCAAAATCCTGGAACTCCCTTCCTAACAGCACTGTGGGAGAACCTTCACCACACGGATTGCAGCGGTTCAACAAGCCAGGTCAGCACCAACTTCTAAAGGGCAATTAGGGATGGGCAATGAATGCTAGCCTTGCCAACGACACCCACATCCTATGAACGAATAAAAAAAACAGTTATGAAACATAACAACGAGATATGCACCTGTGTTTTATCTGTGCAATTTCTGATCTCCATTCAGACCTTTATCTGTGTTTCACTTTATATTTCCTGTCCTCTGTACAGTGTGTTTCTTTCCCAGTGACGAGTGGTACTCTGTAATAAATGTCCCAGTGCTGTGTTGACAACAAATGGTGGCCCTGAATAAACACAAAATTGAGACATATACCTATAAAAAATCAGTGCCTTCACATTTGAACAAAATACCTCTCTCAATGTGTCTCTCCTTCTCTGTACTTTACGGCCCATGTATGGAACAGTGACAGCTCCTGGACATGTACAGCACACAGTGGGTAAAAGGGAACCATTCACTCCCGCCCTGAACTGAAAACAAAATGTCTGCCAGCAAGGCCTACTGAGGGGCAAGGCGGCCATCTTACTGAGTGGCAAGGCGGCCATCATACTGAGGGGCAAGGCAGCCATCTTACTGTGGGGCAAGCTGGCTATCTTGCTGAGGGGCAACACGGCCACCTTACTGAGGGGCAAGGCGGCCATCATACTGTGGGGCAAGGCGGCCATCATACTGTGGGGCAAGGCAGCCATCATACTGTGGGGCAAGCTGGCAATCATACTGAGGGGCAAGGCGGCCATCAAACTGAGGGACAAGCTGGCTATTTTGCAGAGGGGCGAAGGCCATAAAAATGCAAACATTTCTCGAGGTATAGAATTGAAAAGCAGAGATATTATGTTGAACTTGTACAAGAGCATGGTTAGACCAGTAAACTGTAATTAAATCAGATAATGCTGGACACACACAACAGGTCAGGCAGCATCTGTGGAGAGAGAAACAGTGTTAACATTTCAGGTCTGTGAACAGTTCTGGTCTCCATATTATAAAAACGATACACGGTCACTGGAGAAGGTGCAAAAAATGATTCACTAGAATGATACCAGAACTGAGAGGTTATAAATATCAGGAAAGACTGAACAGGCTGGATATTTTTATTCTAGAGAAGAGAAGGCTGAGGATTGCCCTAATAGAGGTCTTTCCAATTAGGAAGGGGTTTGATATGTTAGAGGTCGGGAAGATGTTTCCACTTGTGGGGCGTCCAAAACTTGGGGCCATCAATATAAAATAGTCACTAACAAACCCAATAAGGAATTCAGGAGAAACTTTTTAACCATGAGAGTGGATGGAATTTTGGAACTTGCTCCTACCTGGAGTAGTTGAGGCGGATAGTAGAGATGTATTTAAGGGGAAGCTGGATAAGTACACGAGGGAGAGAGGAACAGAAGGATATTCTGAAAGAGTTAGATGAAGTCAGGAGGAGGCTCGTGTGGAGCATATACACCGGAATGGAACAGGTGGGCCGAATGGCCTGTTTTTGTTTAAGATTTACGTCTCGTCTTTTCTATTCCCATGGAAATAATCTTGTTTTTTCAAGTCTTTCCAGATAGGTTTCCCTTCCCTGGCCTCATTCGAGTGAATCTACATTGTGCGCTCCCTATGGCTTTAATGTTGTTTCTATAATGGGACACCGAAACTGCTCTGGAACTATGTCGTTTAACCGAATAGAATAACGAATAAATCTTCATCATAATCATCAGTCCCAGAGAGCAGTAAAACTGGTTATAATCAAAGAGTAAAAAGACAAATAACTAATAAATCTTCATCCTAGTCAGTGTTGCTGGTCTCCTATTAGATAGAGCACTCCCTAAAGGATCCCTCACGGCTGTACAAACCGATTTCAATGCGATGCCTGAACATAAACCAAGTTATGTTGTTCGAACAAAACGGTGTCCACGAGCAGTTTCCAATGTTAATTTATGTGAGCAAGTCTGTCTCTGATATAAATCTCTTTCTGGGACAAGAATATGATCCAAGAAACTACTTTTACTCATACAGTGGACAACTAATGAACACATTCCAATGAAAGTTAACAACAACTTGCATTCCCAGACCGCCTTTAATGGAATAAACATTCCCAATTGGATTCACGGAGAAGTAAAATTAATAAGAAGATATCAGGAGGACTGGCGAAAACCTTGGTCAAAGAGTGGGTTTAGGGAGGATGTAAAAGGAGGAGAAGAAAATGGAGAATCGGAGGGGATATGATTGGTTTTCAAGAGTAGAATTTCGACGACCCCTGACCAAGGAAGGAAATAGTAGGAAGGACGGCAAAAGCTTGGAGCAAGAGATGGGTTTCATGGAAGGTCTGAAAGAAGGAAAGAACTTACTTTTATCTTGCGCCGTTCTTGACCTCGGGACGTCCCTAAACAGTCAATGAAGTACATTGTTAAGAGTAGTCGCTGTGTTAATGTAGGAAACGTGGCAGCCAATTTGCGCACAGCAAGCTCCCACACACTGCAATGAGATAAATGGCCAGAAAGTCGGTTTTATAAACATTGGTTGAAGGGTAAATATTGGCCAGGACACTGGAAGGAACTCCCCTGCTCTTTTTCGAATATTGCTCTAGGATCTTTTACATCTGCCTGAGAGGGCAGATGGGCCCTCGGCTTAAAGTATCCAACCGTCGGCACCTTCGACAGTACAGCGCTCCCAGAGTACTGCCCGTCCGACAGTACTGCGCTCTTTTAGCACTGACCATCCAGCAGTGCGCCAGTCCCTCAGTACCGACTCTCCGACAGTGCAGCACTCCCTCACTGCCGACCCTCAGACAGTACTGTGCTGCCTCAATATTGACCCTCCGACAATACAGCACTCCCTCAGTACTGACCCTCCGAGAGCAATGTGCTCCCTCAGTACTGACCCTCCGAGAGTAAGGTGCTCCCTCAGCAGTGACCCTCCGATAGTCGAGAGCTCCCTCAGGACTGCACTGCAGTGTCAGCCGGGATTATATGTTCAAGTCTCTGGAATTAGACTTCAATGCACAGACTTCTATCTGACAGGTGAGACTGCTACCACTGAGCCACGTCTGACACGTAAAAGGAGGAATGGAGATGGAGGGGCTGAGGGATGGCATTCAGGAGCGTGGATCTGGCTGAAGGCACGACTGTCAGAAGTGGGACAAATGGACTGCAGATGCACAAGCGGCCAGAGGTGGAGGAGCAGAATGTTGGGGAGGGGCTGTCGGAACTGGTAGTTTATAGAGATAGGGAGGGGTGAGACCCTGAGAGATTCAAGTGTGAGAAAGAGTAAAAATAAACTAAAGGCTGAGGAGATTGGAATCCAAAGCAAGTCAGTAAGGGCTTGAGTGATTGGTGAGTGACTCACCAATCAAAAAACCAGGGGTGAGGATGGAATCCCTGGCAAGGATGTGGAGATTGTGGGGCCAAAGATCATGACTTCCCAATTTTTAACTGGAGGAACTGGTGACTCATCTAAAATCGAATGTGGACCTGACAACACAAAGTTATTGGAAGGGTCAAGAGAGGCGGGGGTTTCGTCAGCGTCCATCTGAAAGCTGGTCCGTGTCTGCGGACTGTGTCACCAAAGGGCAGCATGTGGATGAGGAAGAGGAGGGAGTCAAGGATTGAACCTTTAGAAACATCAGAGATAACGGTGATAGGGTGGGAAGAGAAGCTTCTTCTGGCTCTGATCAGATAGGTGAGTGGAACCAAGTGAGGGAAGTCCCAGCAAAAGAGGCCAGTTTCCGATGAATGAGATGGTGACGGGTGGGTTGTCTGTAGGTATGGAGATGGGGAGGGTTTTAAACCCAAGGATGAGAATTTTAAATTTAATGAATATGTAACTGGGAGCCAGTGAGGGTGAGTGAGGCCGAGCAGGACCTGGTGCTGGTTGGACACGGACATGATTTTTGGACGAGCTCACGTTTATGGAAGGTGGAGGTTGGGTGGCCGGTCAGGAGTGCATTGGAGGAATGGAGTCTGGAGGGGACAGAGATATTAATGAGGGTTTCAATGGCAATGGGCTGAGGAAGGAATGGAGGCGGGTGAGGGAATCACGGCGCCTTTGTGATGGAGGTCAAATCGGGTCACGATCTCAGCTCGGTGTTACATGGAGCCAATTTTACTGGAGCCGTTAACCAATGTAGAATAAACGGATAAACATCCGCAGTAAAATAGCGGAGAGAGGAATGTCAATGGGACACGTTCAGTGTCCGTCCCCTCATATCACCCACAGTCATTTCTAGGCTGCAATCCTCAACCTGCCCTTTAACTGTCCTCGTATCAGAGACTCACAATTCATATTTTAACTGGGAAACTGCAATAACAGAGTGAAACGGGTCTGCTCGTGTCCCTGGATTCAGTGCACACTGCGGAGACATCTGTCTAAATTATAAATGAAACACCAGGAGTGAACATGGTCAATATAGTTCTATAAAAGCTGTAAATGAAGCCGTTTATTATTGTTCGATCAGTCCTGTATGAGAACAGATTTAAACTTTATTCCTGAGAGAGGTCTGATTGAGTAATAACCTGGACTTTGAGATGTTTGTGTTTTATTCACCACATTATTTACAGCGGAGTCAAAGCTGCTGATCTAATGTGTTTGTTAAACTGACTGTTACTAATAGCAATGGTCAGGAGTATAACCGTGTCAGTGGAGACTTATCCCCTGTATAAATCAGGGCTTGTTGGAATGGATCAGCTCAGAGTGCCTGCTGGAGCTGTGGTTTCCTGGTCAACAGAAGTCAGTGCTTCTCACAGAAATGGGATATCCAGTAATATTTCTGGTACAAGACATTTATTTTCCTGTTCTTGCAGCGGTTGGAGTTCCAGGTAAGCCGTTATCCCAGCTGTTAATGACGTAAATCAGTGTTGACTCCGCTGCTGTATTGGCACATGATTTTTTCTCCTACCATGTTTAACACAGCGACCTGTTCTGTTCTATGGGTTGAATGATGGAATATGTTAAGTCTCTGCTCTTTCGGTCTTGTAGGAGCTGCAGTATATCCATTATTACCCTTTTATATCCAACCCTGGCATTGTGACTGGATTATTCTCTGTGCTGAATGTATTGGAATCATGTGTCTGGGCTAAGAGTTGGTATCAGACCATCAGGAGATGATAACAGTTTCTTGTTGTGGAAGTAATCTGTCCTGGAATAAGTTTTCATCAATGTGTTTTCAGTGATTGATAATGAGACAGCTCACGGTCTCAGTGTTACAAGGAGGCAGCGCAGTGTCGTCACTCCCCAATAATATGCTTCAGTTTAACTCGGATTTCAATGTATTTATTGGTGATCACTGTTATGAAATATTATTTCATTATGTGTGTATCTGACGCCGCTTCAGATGCATGGCTACTGAACTGAGTTTGCTGCTGATTCTTTCACATCTCCTTCTCTGCTTCACTGTGGATGAATTCACTGACTGTCAATGGACTTCATTGTAAAATGAAATGTTTGGTTCTTATGTTGTCTAAATTTGCACTGTATCTGTTGGAATCAGGAGCTCTTCTATGTATCTGCAGATTATAAGTGTGATATTGGCGTTTGTTAATTGAACAATCCCGCCATCTATCCCTTTACTTTATAATTACAGGAGAAGGAATCTCAATTATTGTGAGATCTGTCTGGGAAAGGCATTCGATTCTGTTTATTCCATTTGTTGCAGATTAAGTGAACAGTGTAGGTGAACAGGTGGAGATTCGGATGATCTGTGGAAACATTGAACTATTCCACAGCGGCTTCACTATTGAACAAAACGACACTGAGAATAAGATCGGTGGAACACGGGGTTGGTGAACAGAATGCAGGCACAGGATGATAGGATTTAATCGGATATGAAAATGGACTTGAGAAAGAGAATAGATTGAGTGATAGAGAGGGCGACTGAGAGGGAAAGCGAGAGGCTGTGGTGTGAATAATTCATCAGAATGAACTGCTGAAACTTGCAGTAAAATTAAATATTGAAAAATGTGATTTGAAGGTGTCATTATGATGTGGTCAGATGGGTGAGTTTTTATTGTGGGACTCGCTCCTCATGTTTATATCCCTGTCAGGTCCTCAGTCTGTTTTTGTGAATGTTCCTTGTTTTCCAACTTAGTACCAAATATAATTGAAATTTACTTCAAGAGTAGAATTAGCAATTTATTGATCGTGATGAATTATGAAGATGCAGTGTTTTCAAAGCGAGGCTGAATTCAATGAACAACAAGTTTGATATAATTAATACCCAACAAAGGTTGCCTGACACCAATAACCACAGAAATGAACTGTTGAATGCATTAGTTGGATTGTGTTATTGGGACCTATAGATTAGATTTCCTCTCACACTCTGCTGCCTTCTCTCCCTGTGAATCCCAGCCTCTCCTCCCACTGCATTGAATCCTCTGTCTCCTCATCCCTTACTTCAGTTCGTGCAAGTTCCAAAATTATCTGCTCCTGACTCCCCTCCAGCTCTGACATGTCCTTTTCCTTGTCTACCTCCCAATCTGTCTCACTGGGACGGTCCTCAGCCGCCTTTCCAGTTTAGTGCCAGCCCCTGTCAGCTCTCTTAAACCAGAACAACAAACTAGATGTACCTACCTCTGACACCTCACCTTCCCGACACTTCCCTGTCTTTCCCGTCAGTCTGGAGCCCAAATCCGGCTTTAATCCGCTGGATTCCCAGTGTGTAAAACCCCTTCTCCCTTCCCCACCGGCACTGCGCCCCCCACTCAGCCCTTCCAGTGGATCCGGTGCTCACTTTATTCACTTTCTGTATCCATCTCCCAATTCATTATTGATCATTGTGTTTAAAAACATCTCTCTGCCCGAAAGCGCTGCCCAGGTCAATCAATCACTTTCCACCCTTCGATGCAGCAACAAAGCTGGAAATTTTACCCCAGATCCTCTCAAACTGCTGCTTTGGCGCCAGCTTTGAACAGTAATTTCTCAGCTTCCTTTTCTCTCTCTTACAGTTAACTTGGTGGCGATTGTGATCCTGTCCCGAGGAAAGTGCGGTCTCTCCAAATGTATCAGCGTCTACCTGATGGGAATGGCAGTGGCAGATCTCATGGTCGTTATCATTGGTGTGATATTGAATTGGATTGGTGCGATTTATTTCCAAGGTTCATTCTTGTTCATTACTCCCGTGTGTAGTTCTATTATCTCCTTGAGTGATGCAACCACGGTTGTTTCTGTCTGGTTCACAGTCGCTTTCACCTTTGATCGATTTGTGGCCATTTGTTGTGAGAAGCTGAATACTAAGTATTGCACCGAGAGAACGGTGGCTGTGGTTCTGGGAACAGTGAGTGTGCTGGGCTGTTCACAGAGTGTCCCCTTGTACTTTGCATATGAACCTGACGATATAATTGATAATGTTCCCTGGGGTTGTGAAATTAAACCGAGCTTCCGTACTTCCCCAGCATGGGCCGCATTTGACATGTTTAACCTCATTTTAACCCCTTGTGTCCCGTTCTGTCTGATTTTGCTGTTCAATGTTCTGACGGTCAGGCGTATTTTAGTGTCCAGTCGAGTCCGCAGCGGACTCCGGGGCCGCAGTAATGGAGAGAATCAGAATGATCCAGAGATGGAGAACCGAAAGAAATCCATCATTTTACTCTTCAGTATATCGGGCAGTTTTATACTGTTGTGGATGACACAGGCTGCATTCAACATTTATCTACGAATTGCAGACATTCGGTCTTATTATTCCTACTCTGACCCTGGGTATATCACGCTACAGATATCAAGGATGCTGCAGCTTCTCAGTTCCTGCACAAACACGTGTATTTATGTCCTGACCCAGACTAAATTCAGAGAGGAGCTGAAGAACGCGGTGAAATACCCATTCAATCTAATTGTTAAATTAGTGAAATCATAGAAAGAGCTGAAGGGTTTCAAGCACCAGAACTAAATCTCATTTCATTCTCCATCCCCTACACTTCCCAGGGGACGGAAAGTACATTTTATATTAGCAGCACAGGGCCCTGAAATGATCTCAAATCTGATTCTGAGATTATATTTTATTGATAATCTAACCGATTGAGGCAGGGTTTGCTTTGCAGACAACACGTGAATTGTTGTTCAAAATGACGGCACTAAAGAGCTCAGCTGGACTTTAATTAACTGACCGCAAGACCAAATGGACAAAGCTCGAAATCAAAGTCACTTCTGTGGACCTGATCAGGATGTGTGTACTTCACATAAATGGTGAGAGAGAGGGAGAGAGGAAGGGAGCGAGGGAGGGAGACAGAGACAGAGAGAGAGAGGGAGGGGGAGAACGGGAGACATCGAGAGTGTGAGAAAGAGGGAGTGAGGGAGCGAGAAAGAGGGAGAGAAAGGGCGAGGCAATTAGAGAGAGACAGGGACAGAGAGAGGGAGACAGAGAGAATGAGAGAGGCAGAGTCAGAGACAAAGAGAGAGTTGGAGAGAGACAGAGAAAGAGAGACAGAGAAAGAGAGACAAAGGGGAAGAGAGAGGGAAAGG
This sequence comes from Heptranchias perlo, assembly GCF_035084215.1. Lineage (NCBI taxonomy): Eukaryota > Metazoa > Chordata > Chondrichthyes > Hexanchiformes > Hexanchidae > Heptranchias > Heptranchias perlo. The sequence goes on along the minus strand of NW_027138527.1, from coordinate 1,217,543 downwards.
GCGAGAGAGGGTGGGAGAGAGAGAATGAGAGAAAGAAGGAGAGGCAGAGAGACAGAGAGGGAGATATAGAGAGAGGGAAGCGAGGGAAAGAGAGAGACAGAGAGAGAGAGAGAGACAGAGAGAGAGTGGCACAGAGAGAGACAGAGATAGAGACAGAGAGAGAGACCAGGAGAAAGACAAAAGAGAGAGGCAGGGAAAGAGAGACACAGAGAGAATGAGAGACAGAGAGGGCAGAGAAAGGGGGATAAACAGATAGAGAGGCAGAGGGAGAGAGACGAGAGCCAGAGAGAGGGACAGACAGAGAGAGAACAGAAGGACAAAATAAATGTACCAATTAGAAAAGTGCAGAAATAAAGAAGGGCAGAGAGAGTTACTCAGAGACGGAGAGAAATAAAGAGTAAGTTATTAAGACAAGAGAGAAAAATAAAGAGAGAAAGAAAGCATATATACATATATATATATATATATATATATATATATATACTTTCTTTCTCTATATATAATGAGAGAGAGAGACACTGCCAAATAATTACAAAGGAGAGGAGAGGTTAATAGACAGAAGAAATCAATTCAAAATAACTAGAGACTGAGGGAGATTCAGAGCAGTCGAGTGTCAGACATAAAACGACAAAGAGAAAGAGAACAAGAGGAACAGAACGCAGGGAGAAAATAGAAAACAGGAGAGAGGAGGAGAAATACAAATATTAAAACAGAGACTGAGAGAGATGGAATGAAATACAGAAACAGATGCAAAGAAGAGTTCGAGAAGTCAAATAGAAACAGAGAGAAAGAAGTAGACAGAAGTCGATCTGGAGAGAGTGAGAAGCAAACAGAATGAAATAAAGACAGATGGAAAGGGAAGGAGGAAGAGACAGATAGAGAGAAGGAAAAGGGAAAAGTAGATCCACAGAGAGAAACAAAGAGAGAGGTGATGCCAGGAGGCTGCACAATAAAGTCACTCAGCCTTGTGTACCTGACCCTGACCGTTACTGACTGCAGGAGTTTCCCAACTGCTCTGTGTAGTAAAAAATCATCTGATAAACGAAAGCCTGAGACGAAATCGGCTTCAGCATGTCTGAAGGAAAAGAACGATTAAAAGGAGGAAGGGCTGTTAGAAGGATTGTTAATGACACCTTGTGAAAGACCACACAGCAGAGGATAGATCACCATAGCAATAAGAACGATTCCAGGAGGGCTAGAGATGGTTTGAACTCCTGCCGGCTTGACTTGGTTACGTTGTGGACACTGAGAGAAAACAAGTGAAGTGTCAATCAATCATGGGTTGTATTTGTAGGAAACTATTTTTGATAAGCTAACGCCCCAGCGGTGTGATTCTATGTTATAAAGAAGCTGGTGAGTGGGGAGAGACGCAGATCCACCACTGCTGCTCCAAACTCACCTTTCGCTTCCTGGCAGCACGCCCTCACCTGGAATCTTCCTGACTGCTCGCTACCTCCCAGCTGGATGCCTCGATGCTGGTTTACAGATTGCCTGTGAAGCAGATGACCTGGATACAAGACTAAGACGGGCTACACGACACGGTATCCACCAAAACGCCTGGAATCTTCCAGGCAAGCTTGAGTCAACCATAAGGATTGAACTTTCGTTATCAGCTTAGTGGAAGATAGACATTGGATTTCCAAACGGTTATGCATTTTGGGAATTCAGAATGTGTTGTTTTATTGGTGTTAAAGCAATTCTAAATCGGGTATAATCCCAAGATATTGATTAAATTCAAATGTAAAATTTTCTAGTGCATTAAGAATAATAAATGATTGTTTTGTTCATAAAGCCATGGTTTGTGCCTGCAGTTTCTTTAGGAGAAAGAGCCCATTATTTAAACATAAATTTTAACCTTTTGGAGATAAAAAGGCACTGTCCCAAATTAAAGTGTAAAATCACTTTGCACCTTTTTATTCCTCCATCTGTACCATGTGTAACTTTCCCAGTGAGCTGCTGTATTCTGTAATAAATCACAATGTACTCTTACCCCTTCTGCTGTCTTACTAAACTGGGCAGAGTCCCGCAGCACTCTCCTGTTCTGTTACTGTTACAAATACTGTTATTGTTTCAGATTAAAGAAAAATATGAATAATGGAGAAATGAACCAAATCCTAGATCAGAACTGCATTCAGGTTGAGTCCAATTTTACTCTGATTTATTTGATAGAAGCTAGAATTACAAACGCTATTCAAAATGGTTCATTTGACTTTTCCTCCGAATGTCTGGTCTCTCCTTCTCCAGACGCATTACGTCCAAATAACCAAATGTTAATCCATTTTTTTGCAGATGTTCACATTTTGGTACTTGATTTCCTCACTGCACCGCTGTCTTTGTGTTAAACACCAGCTAGTGCCAGTCTCACTCCGTTTGTATCTTTAACTATAGTTCAACAGTGATTTAACAGAAACAGCAAATGAACCCTCTCCGTGTCTCACAACACAGCTCGCTTCATCTTGCCCCTCAGTAAGATGGCTGCCTTATTGGTTTCAGGATCAAGGCGCCCAATTTGTTTAAGCTTCATGGCGGTCAATTTGTTCAATATGACCATCTTGTCCCCCAGTAATTTGGCCGCTTTGCCCCTCAGTGAAATGGCAGACTTGCCCCTCAGTTAAATGGCCGCCATTCCCCTCAGTTAAATGGCCGCCTTGCCCCTCAGTTAAATGGCAGACTTGCCCCCCAGTAATTTGGCCGCCTTGCCCCTCAGTTAAATGGCAGACTTGCCCCTCAGGAAGATGTCCAGCTTGCCCCTCAGTAAGATGACTGCCTTACTGGTGTCCATTTTGTTTCAGGATCATGACATTGAAGCTGTTGTTCATAGATTTAAGGTTTCATGGTAACTATGGCACAAGAGGAGGCCTTTCGCCCCACTGTGCCTGTGCCAGCTCTTTGAAAGGGCTGTCCAATTCGTCCCATTTCCCCCTTTGCTTTTTCCCCACATCCTTTATGGAGGCTTTGTAATAGTAGTTGTATTATGCAAATACATATATATGTAATAATGCAAATTGATGTTGTAGTCGTTGCTGTAAGACATACAAGTTGTTGTCGATAAAGATTGTCTCTCAATCTTTTACTGCTTAGATTCTTCTCCTTTATAAACTGGGCTTTGTTTCTGTGTAATTGAATGTTGCTGAGAGATTGTCCCTGTAACGGATGAGGGATCATGCTTTGTGTTCGGTTTTTTAAAAAACTTTTTAATGAATTAGTTTGAACTCTTTGGCTGATTGCAAAAAGCCACAAACTGTAAGTTGACTACAAACTGCAGGCTTTCTCTCCAAAGGGCACTGACCGAGGCCTTCACCACAGGCTGCACCCAATGAGACTCACGTGAGTTTTGTCTGGGTCACTGTGGGATCATTGAGTGCACTGTGGGGTCAAAGGTTGCTGTGGGTTCACTGGGACACTGCAGGTCCACTGGGATATTTTGGGATCACTGCGACACTGTGGGATCCGTGGGACACTGTGGAATCATTGGGTTAACGTGGGAGCTCTGGGACACTGGCGACCACTTTGTTTAAGATGACCGCCTTAATGGTCGCCATTTCGTTTCAGCTTCATGGTGTTACAGGAGGAATTTAATTACCCATTCTATGTAATATGTTATATGTATATATATTTATATATATATATATTATATATATATATATATAACACGTTATTTCATAAGCACAAGTTGTTGTATATAAAGAAAGTCTCTCCAACGTTTACACAAATGCAGTTTGGATATTGGTACCTCTGGGTGCACCGTGGAATCATTGGGTGCACGGTGGGGACACTGGGGGCACTTTGAGAGAACTGGGATACTTTGGCATCACTGAGACATTTTGGATCACTGCGGCAATATCACTGGGTGCACTGTGGGATCACTGGGTCAGGCTGCGTTCACTGTGGGATCACTGGGTGCATTGTGGATCATTGCGACACTGTGCATGACTGAGGCACTATCACAAATGCACTGTGGTATCAATGGGTCACTCTGCAAGCACTGGGATCACTGTGGGCACTTTAGATCACTGGGATCACTGTGGGCACTTTAGATCACTGGGATCACTGTGGGCACTTTAGATCACTGGGACACTGTGGATCAATGGGGCACTATCACTGGGTGCACTGTGGGATCACTTGGTCACTGTGGGAACACTGTGGGATATTTAATTACCCAGGTGGGCCGAATGGCCTGTTTCGGTGACGTGCTGAATTCTATGTAATATTAATATAAAGATATATTGTATTGTATTTTATATAAAGAAGTGGCTGTTGTAAAACAGAAATAGTAGTCGGGCCGAATGGACACTGTACTGTGCTGTACTGTACATTCGATGTTAAATATATATACATGTAATATTTGATTATATATTGTATTATATTTTCTACTCCAGAAGTTGTTGTCAAATAAGAAATTCAGGGGAACTTCTTTACCCAGATGGGCCGAATGGCCTATTTCTGTGCCGTGCTGTATTTTATGTAAAATATATATAAAGATATGTCCGGGGTTAAATTGGATATCCCCCGAATCCGGGCGCGGGGGTCGATTAACCCCCGAGTGATTAACCTGAACCCGGTCGTTGAGATGCAGACAGTCCGTGAGATTGGTGCTGCCTGGTGATTTACCTGATTCCTGCGAGCAGTCAGGCCTGGCTGCGCTGTTGAGCGGCTTCTCACCAGCAGAGGGGGGGGCCCCGATTTGATTCAGATCTATACCTCCGGGGTCATTTCTTCTTGTGCAGTTTTGATTTTCAGCTTCTTTTGAATTAAACAGATGATTGCTTAAAATGACTGGCTCCCAGTCACTGTTTTGAAGGCATTTATCAGCCTGTCTTTTTCAAACTGGTGAGTCTGTTTGGAATCTCTGAGAATGTTCATCAAGTCGACAGCTTCCATAGTTTGTGAGAAAAAGACAACAAAGAAGCAGGATGTTCGAAAGTTCGGTCACAGTTTCGTATAGTATTTGTGAATTATTTATTATTTTATTTTCCAATCAGGATCTGGTTGAGCTTTACAGTAAAACTGTTGTCTTACTGCTGCTATTTGTTTATTCTCTTACTGTTTCATCAATTTGTTTGGCAGTTAAAGTCTAAAACAAGGTCTAGTCTAGTGTGAATCTGTCACCCTCTGAAGAGCAGGCACTATTAGGCACTGGATGGAACGAGTGGGCTGAGATAATCTGAAGGGGTTTCACTGTTCATTATCTGGAGCCCTTCAAATGTTACATTGATATCAGGACAAGTAGAAACACTGAGACATTGGGAGTGAAGCCTCACCTAACAGAGGAGCTGCTTTTTCAAGCTTAGAAATACAGCTGATTTTAAATCAGCAAAATTTCACTTCATTAAAGTAGACAAAAAGGCAACCATCTCTGAACTGTCTCCACGATCTGAAAAACACGGACATTTTACTGATCGGGGAATAATGATCTTGTTCAAAAAGTACAAAATAAAAATCAGTTGTAATCTTTTTAATATAACGACCTGATATAAAGCATTCTCCAACCAAACAAAAGCACGAAGCATTCCCAGGACATTCAGAGATTATGTGAGTGGGCAAAACTGTGGCAAAATGAGTTCAATGTGGGGAAATGTGAGGTCATCCACTTCGGATCTAAGAAAGATAGATCAGAGAGTTTTCTCAATGATGAGGAGCTCGGAACTGTGGAGGAGCAGAGAGATGTAGGGGTCCAAGCACAGAAATCATTAAAAGCTGGTGGACAGTTTAAAAAATGATTAAAAGGCTCATACAATGTCGGCCTTTATTTCTCGAGGGCTGCAATATAAAGGGGTGGAAGTTATGTTACAGCTGTACAGAGCTCTGGTTAGAGCCCATCTGGAGGAGTGCATTCAGTTCTGGGCACTGCACCTCAGGAAGGATATATTGCCCTTGGAAGGGCTGCAGCTCAGATTCACCAGAATGAAATCGGGGCTAAAAGGGTTAAGTTATGAGGACTGGTTGCATGGACTAGCCTCGTGTTACCCTGAATATAGGAGATTAAGGGGTGATCTAATTGAGGTGTTTAAGATGATTAAATGAGTTGATAGGGTAGATAAAGTGAAACTACTTCGCCTGGTGGGGAATCCAGAACAAGGGGGCATAACTTTAAAATTTGAGCTCGGCCGTCGAGGGCTGATGTCAGGAAACACTTCTTCACACAAAGGGTAGTGGAAATCTGGAACTCTCTCCCACAAAAGTCTGTTGTGGCTGGGAGTCAATTCGAAATTTCAAAACGGAGATTGATATATTTTAGTTAGGCAAGGTTATTAAGGATTCTGGAAACAAGGCGGTAAATGGAGTTAATATACAGATCATCCATGATCTAAAGATGGCTGTGTTCTTGCCGCCAATTTATCCAAGACGGTGGCCATTCTTACTGCCATTTTGTCAAAGATGGCATGGTGGCAGTTGTGTAAATACAAGTTGCTGTTGCAGGAGTAGTTGTTGTGGTGGTGGTCTAAATATAAAGACTGTCATTTGGGATTTCTCCGGGGTGACTGGGTGCACACCGGTGTCATTGTCGGGTCACTGGGACAATCTGAGGTCGCCGTGGGATTATTGGGGACACTCTGCGCGGCACTTGCTGGCTGGTTGTAAATACATATATATAGTATATATCTTATAAATAGAAGCTGCTGTTGTTGTCGCAGTAGTTATAGCGGTGGTCTAAATATAAAGACTGCCACTCTGGGATTCCTAGTTGCACTCTTTATCACGCTGGGGTGAGTGGGTGCACTTCGGGATCCCTGGGTGTATTCTAGCATCACTCTGGGGTGACTGGCTGCACTCTGAGTGCCTGGGTGCAGTCTGGGTTCACTCTGGGGTGACTGGATGTTCCCTGGAGCGACTGGGTGCACCCTGGCATCCCGGGATGCACTCTGGAATCATTGTGGTTTGACTGGGTGCACTCTGGATTCATTGTGGTTTGACTGGGTGCACTCTGGAATCATTGTGGTTTGACTGGGTGCACTCTGGAATCATTGTGGTTTGACTGGGTGCACTCTGGATTCATTGTGGTTTGACTGGGTGCACTCTGGATAGATTGTGGTTTGACTGGGTGCACTCTGGAATCATTGTGGTTTGACTGGGTGCACTCTGGAATCATTGTGGTTTGACTGGGTGCACTCTGGATTCATTGTGGTTTGACTGGGTGCACTCTGGATTCATTGTGGTTTGACTGGGTGCACTCTGGAATCATTGTGGTTTGACTGGGTGCACTCTGGAATCATTGTGGTTTGACTGGGTGCACTCTGGATTCATTGTGGTTTGACTGGGTGCACTCTGGAATCATTGTGGTTTGACTGGGTGCAATCTGGAATCATTGTGGTTTGACTGGGTGCACTCTGGATTTATTGTGGTTTGACTGGGTGCACTCTGGAATCATTGTGGTTTGACTGGGTGCACTCTGGAATCATTGTGGTTTGACTGGGTGCACTCTGGATTCATTGTGGTTTGACTGGGTGCACTCTGGATTCATTGTGGTTTGACTGGGTGCACTCTGGAATCATTGTGGTTTGACTGGGTGCACTCTGGAATCATTGTGGTTTGACTGGGTGCACTCTGGATTCATTGTGGTTTGACTGGGTGCACTCTGGAATCATTGTGGTTTGACTGGGTGCACTCTGGAATCATTGTGGTTTGACTGGGTGCACTCTGGAATCATTGTGGTTTGACTGGGTGGACTCTGGAATCATTGTGGTTTGACTGGGTGCACTCTGGATTCATTGTGGTTTGACTGGGTGCACTCTGGATTCATTGTGGTTTGACTGGGTGCACTCTGGATTCATTGTGGTTTGACTGGGTGCACTCTGGATTCATTGTGGTTTGACTGGGTGCACTCTGGATTCATTGTGGTTTGACTGGGTGCACTCTGGATTCATTGTGGTTTGACTGGGTGCACTCTGGATTCATTGTGGTTTGACTGGGTGCACTCTGGATTCATTGTGGTTTGACTGGGTGCACTCTGGATTCATTGTGGTTTGACTGGGTGCACTCTGGATTCATTGTGGTTTGACTGGGTGCACTCTGGATTCATTGTGGTTTGACTGGGTGCACTCTGGAATCATTGTGGTTTGACTGGGTGCACTCTGGATTCATTGTGGTTTGACTGGGTGCACTCTGGATTCATTGTGTGATCACTGAACATTCTGTGCGCAATTGTTGCCGCCATTTTGTACAAGATGGCCGCCGGACCTACCCCCACTTCGTCCAAAATGCCGCCATTTTGGACGTGTGTAAATAGATATATATTATAAATACTAGTTGTTGCTGTTGTAGTTGTTGTTGTGGTGCTGGTCTAAATATGAAGACTGCCACTCTGCGATCCCTCCGGGGTGATTGGGTACACTCTGGGATCCCGGGTGCAATCTGGAAAACACTGGGGTGATTGGGTTCACTCTGCAGATACTGTGATATCACTGGGGACACTCTGCGCGATACTTGCCCACATTTTGTCCAAGGTGGCCGCCGTACTTCACGCAATTTTGTGCAAGATGACCGCCGTACTTGCCCCCACTTTGTCCAAGATTGCCGCCGTGCAGGCCATGTGTAAATGCATATATATATATGTATATATATTTTGTGAATAGAAGTTATTGTTGTTGTAGTTGCAGTTATTGTGGTGTTGTCCTAAATATAAAGAGTGCTAATCTGGATTACTCTGGGGTGACCATTGCCTCCCTAAGAGGGGACCGGCCGAGGCCTCCTCCCGGAAAGGGAACAGACCGAGCCCTCCCCCAGAGGGGACCGACCGAGGCCTCCTCCACAGCTGCACCCAAACAGGGCCCAGGTGAGTTCGGTCTGTTGATTGCCCTGGGGTTTCATTTCCTCTCTGGGCCCTGGTTTTGGGGCCTCGGTTTAACATTTTCCTGTTCGATTGTGACCGTTGTGATTTAACCAGGTTAAAGCCTGGGGTTAAAGTAGCCCGGCCTGCAATGTTATACAAACACGTTAACCCAGTGTGAGACAAAGAGGGGCCGAGAGGAGATTAACGTCGGAAACGTGAACCCCTGTACGGGCTTCGAGGGTTTGTTATAATCTCAAAATGATGCTTGTGTTTCGGAGAGATGGGACAACTTTGATGGGAAGGAGCGGCCATTTGAGCTGTTTTGATGGAGTAAACAAGGAGAAACTGTTTCCAGTGGCAGGGGGTCGGTAACCAGAGGACACAGATTCAAAATAATTGTCAAAAATGCCAGAGGTGACATGAAGAAGGATTATTTTTACGCAGTGAGTTGTTATGATCTGGAATTTATTGCCTGAAAGTGTGTTGGATGCAGATTCAATGGTAACTTTCAAAAGGAAATTGGATAAATACTTGAAAAGGAACAAATTGTTCGGTTTGGGGAAAGGAATGGGACCAGCTGCAAAGCGGCTGCACAGGCACGAAGGGCCGAATGGACTGCTTCAGTGAAATATCATTCTTGATATTGCTGGCTCGTTCTTGGCGGCCATTTTCCAAAAGTTGCATGGCAGTCATTTTGAATTGCATTGCGGCCATTTTACGTCGCATGTCGGTCGGCCATTTTGTGGAGTCCCAGCTGAGCTCCCCCACCCCGCGCAAGACCCACCCGGTTAATAGACCGACCGGTCACATCTGTGGTACCAGTTGGAGGATGTGTGATGCAGTTTCCAGGAACCTTCATTCAATATTTCAAAATACGAAAACCAGTAATTTTATTTTTAAATAATGAGGAGACCAGGCCGGAGCTGAAGCAAACGGTGGAGTTTTATTAACACAGCACACGGACAACAACTTAAATTTACATAGCGCCTTTATAGTAGTAAAATATCCCAAGGTGCTTCACAGGAGCAATCAGACATAAGTTGACACTGAGCCACATTAGGAAATATTAGGACAGGTGGTCAAAAGCTTGGTCAAAGAGGGGGTTCTTAAGGAGCATAGTAAAGGAGGAGAGAGAGGCGGAGAGGTGGAAAGGTTTAGGGAGTGAATTCCAGAGCTTAGGGCCTCGGCAGCTGAAGGCACAGTGCACAGGGATACGTTCCAGATTCTGACTCGTCACTGGGAGAGGCACCCAGAAGTACCGAATCCAAATATCAGTGTCCGACTGCAGCCCAGACTGAGCCCCATCCTGGGTCCTTCCTGTCTGTACATTGACCCAGTGTCCCACTGTAGCCCAGACTGAGCCCCATCCTGGGACCTTCCTGTCTGTACATTGACCCAGTGTCCCACTGCAGCCCAGAATGAGCCCCACCCTGGGCCCTTCCTGTCTGTACATTGACCCAGTGTCCCACTGCAGCCCAGACTGAGCCCCACCCTGGGCCCTTCCTGTCTGTACATTGACCCAGTGTCCCACTGCAACCCAGAATGAGCCCTATCCTGGACCCTTCCTGTCTGTACATTGTCCCAGTGTCCCACTGCAGCCCAGACTGAGCCCCACTCTGGGCCCTTCCTGTCTCTACATTGACCCAGTGTCCCACTGCAGCCCAGACTGAGTTCCATCCTGGGCCCTTCCTGTCTGTACATTGACCGAGTGTCCCACTGCAGCACAGACTGAGCCCCACTCTGGGCCCTTCCTGTCTGTACATTGACCCAATGTCCCACTGCAGCCCAGAATGAGCCCCACCCTGGGCCCTTCTTGTCTGTACATTGACCCAGTGTCTCACTGCAGCCCAGAATGAACCCTATCCTGGACCGTTCCTGTCTGTACATTGACCCAGTGTCCCACTGTAGCCCAGACTGAGCCCCACTCTTGGCCCTTCCTGTCTGTAGATTGACCCAGTGTCCCACTGCAGCCCAGACTGAGCCCCACCCTGGGCCCTTCCTGTCTGTACATTGATCCAGTGTCCCACTGCAGCCCAGACTGAGCCCCACTCTGGGCCCTTCCTGTCTGTAGATTGACCCAGTGTCCCACTGCAGCCCAGACTGAGCCCCACCCTGGGCCCTTCCTGTCTGTACATTGATCCAGTGTCCCACTGCAGCCCAGACTGAGCCCCACTCTGGGCCCTTCCTGTCTGTACATTGACCCAGTGTCCCACTGCAGCCCAGACTGAGTCCCACCCTGGGCCCTTCCTGTCTGTCCATTGACCCAGTGTCCCACTGCAGCCCAGAATGAACCCTATCCTGTACCCTTCCTGTCTGTACATTGACCCAGTGTCCCACTGCAGCCCAGACTGAGCCCCACCCTGGGCCCTTCCTGTCTGTACATTGACCAAGTGTCCCACTGCAGCCCAGACTGAGCCCCACCCTGGGCCCTTCCTGTCTGTACATTGACCCAGTCTCCCACTGCAGCCCAGACTGAGCCCCACCCTGGGCCCTTCCTGTCTGTACATTGACCCAGTGTCCCACTGCAGCCCAGACTGAGCCCCACCCTGGGCCCTTCCTGTCTGTACATTGACCCAGTGTCCCACTGCAGCCCAGACTGAGCCCCACCCTGGGCCCTTCCTGTCTGTACATTGACCAAGTGTCCCACTGCAGCCCAGACTGAGCCCCACCCTGGGCCCTTCCTGTCTGTACATTGACCCAGTCTCCCACTGCAGCCCAGACTGAGCCCCACCCTGGGCCCTTCCTGTCTGTACATTGACCCAGTGTCCCACTGCAGCCCAGACTGAGCCCCACCCTGGGCCCTTCCGGTCTGTACATTGACCCAATGCCCCATTGGGGACCATCCAGCCCCGGATATCCGGCAGAATCAGCGCTGGGGGACCGGGTGACTGAGTCTCGTGACCCTGTCGCTGGGCCTCTGACGTCACAATGGGAGACGACGCTCGCTCAGCTCGAGCTGGAAACCGTTAAAGGGCCGTTCGGATTTAAACCTGGAGCGCGGCCGATTAAAGGGGAGGGACAGAGAATCGGCCAAAAATGTTAATTTCATGAGACCAGAAATGGTTGGAAATTGAAATGTTCAGACTCCCACACTCAGTCCGGGTCTGGATTCCCGCAGTGACTCCACGTGTCTCTTTCCATTTGAACTGAACCGATTCCCCATCAACCTGAAACAGATTAAAGATTAAACAGGAAATAAACAGATTGAACAACAGTGTAAATAACAGGGAGACTGGGGTTAATATTTCAATAATAATTACAGACAAATATTACCCATAAGAGGGACTGAATCCCAGTGATATTTTATTTATTACATTAAACATTAACACAAACACTCACCAGATCCGCTTCAGACTCCTGCGGGTCAGTATGAGGGAGCGGAGAGCGGGGACAGATCGGTCTGTGAAGGAGTTTAATCCCAGGTTCAGATCCGTCAGTGACCGGTTTGTACTGAGAGCAGAGACGAGATCCTCGGTACAAGAATCTGTGAGACCGACATCATCCAGACTGGGGATCGGAGAGAGAGAGAAATAACAAGAATCAGGGTAAATCCCCAGTGTTGATTAATAACAATATTACTGATACTAATAAAATTGTACAGTCCTTATTAATAACACTGTTACTGATATTAATAAACACTGTAAATTATTATTAGTAACACTATTACTGACACTAATAATATGTACAGTATTTATTAATAACACTATTACTTGTACTAATAATAAAGTGCAGTGTCAGACATTCAGTTATTATAAACACATTCTTACACAGTCTGATACTTACTGCAGTTTCTGTATTTTACAGTCCGGGTTCCTCAGAGCCGCAGACAATAGTTTCACTCCTGAATCTCCCAGTTTATTCTTACCCAGATTCAGCTCCGTCAGTGACCGGTTTGTACTGAGAGCGGTGGAGAGATAATCGGTACAAGAATCTGTGAGATCGTTATCCCATAACCTGTAGATCAGAGAGAGAGAGAGAGACAAGCAGAGATAACAGGAATGAGAGTAAATTCCCAGTATTTATTTGTATTATGATTGCTTATACTGACTTTAATATACGGTGGGAGACATCCGGTTATTATAAACACAATCTCACACAGTCTGGTACTTACCCCAGTTCCTGTATTTTACAGTCCGGGTTTCCCAGAGCCGCAGACACAAGTTTCACTCCTGAATCTCCCAGTTCATTCCTCCCCAGTCTAAACACAAACAGACAGAGAGTGAGAAACAAACTGAATCCAATCCCCGATCTGATACAATTTCTCTGATATTACAGGAAACAATTGAAAAATCTTCAGGAAATTAATAACCAGATTTCCCTGTCACTGACAATGAATCTCACTCTGTCCAACGCCCCATATATTCACGGACTGTCAGTAAATGTATTTATTAAATAAAGTGCTGTCTGTGTGAAGCCTTTTAATGTCCCTCAGTCCGGTCTCATTCCCTGATGATCAGAATTACCCTCCTGGACGGTCCCTTCATGTTTGGGGAAACGTGTCTCATTTCTGCTGCTTCTTAAAGCCCAGATTTAATGGGAATGTGATGATTTTCCGCGAATTAAATGATAAAGCGGTGATTTCTTGTACATTATGCAGTATTATATTAATCTGTACAATATCTCGGAGTGAGTTATATTGTGAAACGGCGCTCATGGCTGCTGTAAAATCCGTCCCACAGGATTTCATGTGACAAGGAGAATTTATTCTGTCCCGTTACAAGTTTTAAATGTCCCTGTACTCCTAGTTTATAGGGGAGGGGAGGCTCTCTCTTTATTCCCACTAAAATGGCTCCACATTTATTTTAGGTTTAACGGGCCCGACAGTTTATGGGGAATTTTCTGAAGTTCCCTCCCCGAGCTGGACCTCACACACAGGGGGCAGATTATGGGAAATTCCCTGGTTCACTGCCCCTTGGTTAACCCAGGAGCCTCCCGCTGTGTGTGAGGCCCCACCGCTGGCCGGTGTATGTCTATACTCCTGGGCGAATACCCCACAACCCGTTCGATTTCAACCTTTCGACCAGCAGATTTTAGTTCCCAAATCCCACTGAATTTTCGGCCTGGATTAATGAGCGAGGGGCCTGAATCCACGACCGTCTGACTCAGAGGCACGTGTGCTGCCAGCTGGGTGAAGAGATGGTGGATGTATTGGAGAGTGTGAAGGGCTATGTCATTGATGAGTTAACATGACGGACCGACGTCCTGCCGGGAAAGCTCAGCTCGCCCACTGACGGTTGACTGCCCGAAATCTGTGTTTTGCTCTTTATTACTGAATGTTTGGTGTTTCTGCTTCCCTCTCCTACACATGTTGACAGTCCGGTGACCGTCACTCGCCCCCATACCTCGGTAAGTGGGTGGGATGACGCGACACACAGACTGCTGCAGCTATAAATATCATTTATTGCAATTCAATTATCACTCTTTCAGTGACCTGTATTTACTGATCGGATAAAGACTGTAAAATCCTAACGTGTTCATCAGAATCCATTTTAGATTCTTCAATCCTTAGGGAATTACTAACCGATGCTATTATCATTTGTCATATTTGTGTTGAATTTGCTTCTCCCTGGTTCAACTGAACTGTTTGTTTCCCTTCATTGCGGAGCAACAATACAATCCGTGACTGTTTCAAAATTGGCCCAACAGTTAGAGACAAATGAACAGTTAACTGAACACCTGGCATTTGTGCAGTACGGATCTCAGCCGCTGGAGTCCTTCACACAGAATGAAGCAGTTCTCCAGATCGAGGTGTTTTATTGTATCACAGAGTCCAATGACATGAGACAGCACCGCACAGTCAATCGGGGTCAGTCGCAATGCTTTCCATGAAGTTAGATGTCCAAATTTAAGTATTTCCACAGATCCCACTGTGACCCGAGCCAGTGTTTGATTTTGAGACTCAAACAGGTAGTGGAATGTGTTCAGGAGGTCCCTTTTACCGGTTTCATTCTCTGTGTCTCCAAATTTATTCGTTATGTTTCCAATCTGTCCTTCAACCTTCGCCTTCACCCAGTCAATCACTCCACAGATTGTTTGATGAAGAAATGGACCCAGAAACTCCTCCAGGGGCCGAGCTGACCGTGAGGAGGAGAGACCAACAAAAAAACGGAGAAATATCTCAAATCTCCCATCGTCCTTGCTGAAGGCTTCACTGAGGAGTTTCCGGATGTCCCCTGGATCTGGAGTCAGGAATTGTGCGAGTGCAGCTACAAACTCTTGGATGGTGAGGTGCGGGAATGTGTAAACCACACTCTGGGTAGAATCATCTCTCTCCAAAAGTTCCATCATGAACCCAGACAGGAACTGGGAAGGTTGCAGATTGTACTTGATCAAATCTCCATTTCTAAACACAATCTTCTTCTTGGAGACTCCTGTGAAGGCCATCTCACCGATCTTCAGAAACACATCACGGGGGGATTCAATCTCTCGGCCATGGTTTTTCAGAATGTTGTAAATATAGTAGGAATATAGTTGGGTGATGGTCCTGGGAACTCGCTGCTGTTTTCTGTCTCTTTGTGTGAAGAAGGGACCCAGTGACAGACCGAGGATCCAGCAGTAGGAAGGGTTGTAACACATGGTGTACAGGAGCTCGTTCTACTCCACATGTTTGAAAACAGCTGCTGCCACCGCCTGATCTTCAAAAAACTTGTTGAAATATTCCTTCCGTTCTTCACCAACAAATCCCAGGATTTCAGCCCAGACACTGATCTCAGCCTTTTCCAATAAATGTAATGCAGTGGGGTGGCTGGTCACTAGCACTGAACATCCTGGGAGCAGCTTGTGCTGTATTAAACTGTACACAATGTCAGACACTTCACACTGGTCTTCAGGATCTGTGCAGATGTAATCAGCCTCTGTATTTATCCGATTGTTATCAAAATCGATACTCTCCTTGAATTCATCTAAACCATCGAATATAAACAGTAATCTCTCTGGGTTCTTCCAGAGCTCTCCCAGAATATTCCCAAAGTAAGGATACAGATCCAGTATCAGATTCCTCAGGTTTATTCGACAGTTAATAGCGTTCAAATCCCGGAATTTAAAACTGAAAACAAATTGAAAGTGTGGGTATATTTTCCCAGTCGCCCAGTCATAAACAATCTTTTGTACCATTGTTGTTTTTCCAATCCCCGCGACTCCGCTCACTGCTGCTGAACTCCCAGATTTGGATTTTCTCTGGGAAAAACTGCTGTGGAACAGTTGATCAGTTCGGATTTTTTCCAGTTCTCTCCGGAGATGTTTCTCTCTCCACTCTTCATGGTCTCGGCCTCTTGCCAGCAGTTCATGTTCTACAAGTGTCCGATCTCGAACAGTAGAAATGACCGTTAGCTCAGTGTATAGAGTGACCAGCTGGAAAATCTTAACCTTCTCCTTTATTAGGATCGTGTTCACTCTCAGTGTTTCAGTTTGGACCCGGAGTGTTTCCTTGTGTTTCTGTTGAACATCTTCAATTCGAACAGACAGAAAGTGGTTCCCAATGTTAGTTACTTTGACATAAAAACAAATCCTCAATATCACTTTACTATTCAGTAAAATGTTGCGAGATTGAATTCACAGCTTCAATGGAGGTGCGAGCAGGAAATTAAACTCAGTTACTGAAATCCTCGCTTGAAAGTGAATCACGGCGGAGAAAAGTTTGAAATCCTCACTTGATTCTAATATTTACTGAACATGGAGATTTCGATGAAGGTGATATTTTCCCTCTGATGATTAATACTATCAGCCCTGCCCTGTACTATGGACATCTCATTACAAATCCAAACGTGATTCTGGTATACGAAACTTGAAGTTCTAGTGGAATAATTTATGAAACTGTCAGTGGTGCTGACCCTCTGCGGAAATGGGAAATAGGTTATAGTGTGCATTGGGAGAGGGACAGACTGTGAATGGGCATAAGTTCCACTGTTATAGTATCAGACCTCAGGCAGGTTATCTGGGGTATTTTGTGTACTGGGAGAGGGACAGACTGTGAATGGACAGAAGTTCCACTGTTATTCTATCAGACCTCGGGCAGGTTATCTGGGATATTGTGGGCACTGGGAGAGAAACAGACTGTGAATGGGCATAAGTTCCACTGTTATTCTATCAGACCTCGGGCAGGTTATCTGGGATATTGTGGGCACTGGGAGAGAAACAGACTGTGAATGGACAGAAGTCCCACTGTTAGTGTATCAGGTCCTGGACAGGTTACCTGGGGTATTGTGGGCACTTGTAGTCACTGGAGGAATATTATTGCAAGTGTGAAGCCACGGAGAGGAATAAGACGATGACAGAAGTTAAACTGCTATTGATTCAGGACTGGTGCAGGTTATCTGGGGTGTTGTGTGTATTGGGAGAAGGTTAGATTGAATAGGCAGGAGTTAAGTTGCTGTTGATTCAGGACTGGTGCAGGTTATCTGGGGTGTTGTGTGTATTGGGAGAAGATTAGATTGAATAGGCAGGAGTTAAGTTGCTGTTGATTCAGGACTGGTGCAGGTTATCTGGGGTGTTGTGTGTATTGGGAGAAGGTTAGATTGAATAGGCAGGAGTTAAGTTGCTGTTGATTCAGGACTGGTGCAGGTTATCTGGGGTGTTGTGTGTATTGGGAGAAGATTAGATTGAATAGGCAGGAGTTAAGTTGCTGTTGATTCAGGACTGGTGCAGGTTATCTGGGGTGTTGTGTGTATTGGGAGAAGGTTAGATTGAATAGGCAGGAGTTAAGTTGCTGTTGATTCAGGACTGGGGCAGGTTATCTGGGGTGTTGTGTGTATTGGGAGAAGGTTAGATTGAATAG